>NC_060174.1:64852046-65452046 GCF_021184085.1 Oncorhynchus gorbuscha | reverse complement strand
TCTAACGGGAGGCCATGAATTCTGAACACATTCTCAATGATGATTTGTGCCGTCTCCTTAGCGGAAGGAAGCTTAGCGAGGGGAATGAAATGTGCCGCCTTAGAGAACCTATCGACAACCGTAAGAATCACAGTCTTCCCCGCAGACGAAGGCAGACCGGTAATAAAGTCTAAGGCGATGTGAGACCATGGTCGAGAAGGAATGGGAAGCGGTCTGAGACGACCGGCAGGAGGAGAGTTACCTGACTTAGTCTGCGCGCAGTCTGAACAAGCAGCCACGAAACGGCGCGTGTCACGCTCCTGAGTAGGCCACCAAAACCGCTGGCGAATAGAAGCAAGCGTACCCCGAACGCCGGGGTGGCCAGCTAACTTGGCAGAGTGAGCCCACTGAAGAACAGCCAGACGAGTAGAGACAGGAACGAAAAGAAGGTTACTAGGACAAGCGCGCGGCGACGCAGTGTGAGTGAGTGCTTGCTTTACCTGTCTCTCAATTCCCCAGACAGTCAACCCGACAACACGCCCTTCAGGGAGAATCCCCTCGGGGTCGGTAGAAGCCACAGGAGAACTAAAGAGACGTGATAAGGCATCAGGCTTGGTGTTCTTATTTCCCGGGCGATAAGAAATCACGAACTCGAAACGAGCGAAAAACAACGCCCAACGAGCTTGATGTGCATTAAGTCGTTTGGCAGAACGGATGTACTTAAGGTTCTTATGGTCAGTCCAAACGACAAAAGGGACGGTCGCCCCCTCCAACCACTGTCGCCATTCGCCTAGGGCTAAGCGGATGGCGAGCAGTCCGCGGTTACCCACATCATAGTTGCGTTCCGATGGCGACAGGCGATGAGAAAAATAAGCGCAAGCATGGACCTTATCGTCAGAATGGAAGCGCTGGGACAGAATGGCTCCCACGCCCACCTCTGAAGCGTCAACCTCGACAATGAATTGTTTAGTGACGTCAGGAGTAACAAGGATAGGAGCGGATGTAAAACGCTTCTTGAGGAGATCAAAAGCTCCCTGGGCGGAACCGGACCACTTAAAGCACGTCTTGACAGAAGTAAGAGCTGTGAGAGGGGCAGCCACTTGACCGAAATTACGAATGAAACGCCGATAGAAATTAGCGAAACCGAGAAAGCGCTGCAACTCGACACGTGACTTAGGAACAGGCCAATCGCTGACAGCCTGGACCTTAGCGGGATCCATCTGAATGCCTTCAGCGGAAATAACAGAACCGAGAAATGTGACAGAGGAGACATGAAAGGCGCACTTCTCAGCCTTCACGTAGAGACAATTCTCTAAAAGGCGCTGGAGTACACGTCGAACGTGCTGAACATGAATCTCGAGTGACGGTGAAAAAATCAGGATATCGTCAAGGTAAACGAAAACAAAGATGTTCAGCATGTCTCTCAGTACATCATTAACTAATGCCTGAAAGACAGCTGGAGCATTTGCGAGACCGAACGGCAGAACCCGGTATTCAAAATGCCCTAACGGAGTGTTAAACGCCGTTTTCCACTCGTCCCCCACTCTGATGCACACGAGATGGTAAACGTTACGAAGGTCCAACTTAGTAAAGAACCTGGCTCCCTGCAGAATCTCGAAGGCTGACGACATAAGGGGAAGCGGATAACGATTCTTAACCGTTATGTCATTCAGCCCTCGATAATCCACGCAGGGGCGCAGAGTACCGTCCTTCTTCTTAACAAAAAAAACCCCGCTCCGGCGGGAGAGGAAGAAGGCACCACGGTACCGGCGTCGAGAGAAACAGACAGATAATCCTCGAGAGCCTTACGTTCGGGAGCCGACAGAGAGTATAGTCTACCCCGAGGGGGAGTGGTCCCCGGAAGGAGATCAATACAACAATCATACGACCGGTGAGGAGGAAGGGAGTTGGCTCTGGACCGACTGAAGACCGTGCGCAGATCATGATATTCCTCCGGCACTCCTGTCAAATCACCAGGTTCCTCCTGAGAAGAGGGGACAGAAGAAACAGGAGGGATTGTCATGTTTTGTCATTGGTTATCATGTCTTGTCTCTGTGCTTCCCTTCTATTCGTTTCCCTCTGCTGGTCTTATTAGGTTCTTTCCCTCTTTCTATCCCTCTCTTCCCCTCCCTCTCTCCCTCTCTCGCTCTATCTCCTTATCGTTCCGTTCCTGCTCCCAGCTGTTCCTCATTTACTCTTTTCACACCTGTCCCCTATTTTGCCCTCTGATTAGAGCCACTATTTCTCCCTCTGTTTTCCGCTTCTGTCCTTGTCGGATCCTTGTATGATGTTCGCTGTTCTGTGTCCTTGTCTCGCCCTGTCGTGTTTTATCTTCTTCAGATGCTGCGTATGAGCAGGTGTCTTAGTCTGCTACGGTCGGTGCCTTCCCGAAGCAACCTGCAGTCTATGGTCGAGTCTCCAGTCAGTCCTCGCAACTACGAGTGGATTTCAGTTTTTCCTGTTTTGTTTTCTCCTTGATATATCCAGGATTATTACTTTTGTCATATACTGGAATAAAGACTCTGTTTTCGTTAAGTCGCTTTTGGGTCCTCATTTCCCCAGACAGCTCTCACAGTCTGCGCCCTGTAACGGCAAAGTGCAGACCTCACCCTCCTCAGGCGTTGGACAAACGCCTGAGCGGAGGGAACGCTGGACTCGGCGAGCTGGGACGAGAACAGAGGAGGCTGGTACCCCAGTTTTTCCATGGGCCAGAGAGATTTTTGCAGTTTTAAAACAAATTTCCTGCAATTGTACACATTTTTCCATAACTTATACCATGTTAATATGATATCTGAGTGGAGAGTGAATAACACAATCAACCGGGAATCTCTACAGATCAGGGTCCCTGGGCACATGCCTTGTGTGCCCGGTTAGTAATCAAATCAAATCAAATTTATTTATATAGCCCTTCGTACATCAGCTGATATCTCAAAGTGCTGTACAGAAACCCAGCCTAAAACCCCAAACAGCAAACAATGCAGGTGTAAAAGCACGGTGGCTAGGAAAAACTCCCTAGAAAGGCCAAAACCTAGGAAGAAACCTAGAGAGGAACCGGGCTATGTGGGGTGGCCAGTCCTCTTCTGGCTGTGCCGGGTAGAGATTATAACAGAACATGACCAAGATGTTCAAATGTTCATAAATGACCAGCATGGTCAAATAATAATAAGGCAGAACAGTTGAAACTGGAGCAGCAGCACAGTCAGGTGGACTGGGGACAGCAAGGAGCCATCATGTCAGGTAGTCCTGGGGCACGGTCCTAGGGCTCAGGTCCTCCGAGAGAGAGAAAGAAAGAGAGAATTAGAGAGAGCATATGTGGGGTGGCCAGTCCTCTTCTGGCTGTGCCGGGTGGAGATTATAACAGAACGTGGCCAAGATGTTCAAATGTTCATAAATGACCAGCATGGTTGAATAATAGTAAGGCAGAACAGTTGAAACTGGAGCAGGAGCATGGCCAGGTGGACTGGGGACAGCAAGGAGTCCTCATGTCAGGTAGTCCTGGGACATGGTCCTAGGGCCCAGGCCAGTTGAAACTGGAGCAGCAGCATGGCCAGGTGGACTGGGGACAGCAAGGAGTCATCATGTCAGGTAGTCCTGGGGCATGGTCCTAGGGCTCAGGTCCTCCGAGAGAGAGAAAGAAAGAGAGAAGGAGAGAATTAGAGAAATTAGTAATGGGGTCATGAATACTACAAGGTTTACATTACTAGGTAAGTTAGTCTAGCCAGCTATCTATAAAATGTTAACTGACATGGGCTAATCGAGTAAATGTCAGTGACTGACATAACAAGAGGATAACTGCTGATGGACTACCACATTTCAAAATTGTGTGTTCTACTACCCTCACTAACAGTAAGTAAGCAGCTGCTTATGTTGCTTATACCTAGAAACGGCACTGCCTGTGCCAACTGAAACCATAAAAGACTGCCATGCAACCCCCACGAAAGGCATCAGTCTATACTGTGTCATTCTAAAATCTGGATGTGGTCAGCAGCTAAAATGTTCCTAGAAAAGCCTGGCCTCGAGCCATCCCGTTCTGAGCCGGTGACCAATCATTTTGACATTCTAACAGTCTAATAGCCAACATTTCATAAAAATTTGGTTGTGTTTATGAAGGTAACATTAGAAAACACTTTTTTTTGTATTATCTTACTAGTCTTGTGCGTAGTAGACAGGGGTATATAGTGCTGTGTGCTCATCACTTGTGGGGCACATGGAACAGCAGTTATTCTTGTACAAAGTTATATTTTGAAATCATCTCTTGAATTTTGAGAGTTAGGTCTGTTTGGCAAAAGGGAAGTGTTTTGGAAGCATCAGAATCTGATGATACTGTATAAAAATCTAAACGTCTTACCTGCATCTGACTGTAGGAAGATTTGAAAAAGTCACTTTTTGGTGATCTGTTTCCCCATCCTCTGTGTCAATTCCAAGCTGCGCTGGCCCATCTCTTCATACAGTTGAAGCCAGAAGTTTTACATACATTTTAGACAAATATATTTAATCTCAGTTTTTCACAATTCCTGACATTTAATCCTATTAAAATTACCGGTTTTAGGTCAGTTAGGATTACCACTTTATTTTAAGAATGTGAAATGTCAGAATAATATATAATTATTTATTTACTCACATTCCCAGTGGGGTCAGAAGTTTACATACACTCAATTAGTATTTTGTAGCATTGCCTTTAAATGGTTTAACTTGGGGACAAACGTTTCGGGTAGCCTTCCACAAGCTTCCGACAATAAATTGGGTGAATTTCGGCCCATTCCTCCTGACAGAGCTGGTGTAACTGAGCTTATTCAGTTCTGCCCACAGATATTCTATAGGATTGAGGTCAGGGCTTTGTGATAGCCACTTCAATACCTTGACTTTGTTGTCCTTCAGCCATTTTGCCACATTTTTGGAAGTATGCTTGGGGTCATTGTCCATTTGGAAGACCCATTTGAGACCAAGCTTTAACTTCCTGATTGATGTCTTGAGATGTTGCTTCAATATTTCCACATAATTTTCCTCCCTCATAATGCCATCTATTTTGTGAAGTGCACAGTCCCTCCTGCAGCAAAGCACATGATGCTGTCACCCCCGTGCTTCACGGTTGGGATGGTGTTCTTCAGCTTGCAAGCCTCCCCCTTTTTCCTCCAAACATAACGATGGTCATTATGGCCAAACAGTTCTATTTTTGTTTAATCAGACCAGAGGACATTTCTCCAAAAAGTACAATATTTGTCCCCATGTGCAGTTCCAACCCGTAATCTGTATTTTTTTTATGGCAGTTTTGGAGCAGTGCCTTCTTTCTTGCTGAGTGGCCTTTCAGGTTATGTCAATATGAGACTTGTTTTACTGTAGATATAGATACATGTGTACCTGTTTCCTTCAGCATCTTCACAAGGTCCTTTGCTGTTGTTTTGGGATTAATTTGCACTTTTCGTACCAAAGTATGTTCATCTCTAGGATACAGAACGCGTCTCCTTCCTGAGCGGTATGACGGCTGCGTGGTCCCATGGTGTTTATACTTGCGTACTATTGTTTGAACAGATGAACGTGGTACATTCAGGTGTTTGGAAATTGCTCCCAAGGATGAACCAGACTTGTGGAGGTCTACAATTTCTTTCTGAAGTCTTGGCTGATTTCTTATGATTTTCCCATGATGTCAAGCAAAGAGGCACTGAGTTTGAAGGTAGGCCTTGAAATACATCCACAAGGTACACCTCCAATTGACTCAAATGATATAAATTAGCCTCTCAGAAGCTTCTAAAGCCATGACTTCATTTTCTGGCTGTTTAAAGGCACAGTCAACTTCGTGTATGTAAACTTCTGACCCACTGGAATTGTGATACAGTGAATTATAAGTGAAATAATCTGTCTGTAAACAATTGTTGGAAAAATTACTTGTGTCATACACAAAGTAGATGTCCTAACCGACTTGCCAAAACTATAGTTTATTGACAAGTCATTTGTGGAGTGGTTGAAAAACAAGTTTTAATGACTCCAACCTAAGTGTGTGGAAACTAGTTGTGATTTGATGGGCCATCATCAGCTGTACAGTGAATGAGGGGCAGAAGGTGGAATGACATGTCCTTGTCAAACTGCTTATAACTCGAATTCTGTTTATGATATCGAAATTCTAACAACATATCTCACTGGGCACAGATGAAATGACATGGAAACAATGTTGATTCAACCAGTGTGTGCCCAGCAAGATGAGTGTTAAATAGACTTATTTAGGCCAAGTAAAGGACAGGGGGGTGGGTGGGCATTACTAATAATTGGCAGAGATAATGCAATTCTAATACAGTCAAAATGTCTGCATTAGCACTTCTATTATTAACACAAGGTAATATTTAGTCCCACAGGCCTACAATAATCACGTTTCTTTGATTATAACGCAGCTGATTATGCCAACATCTAGGCTCCCACCGGAGTAAACTACCTGCTCCCATTGAATCTCGACCCGATGTAGGCCTACAGTATGCAACCCAACAATTTGTTATGGTCATGTGAATACATCGATACAGCCAATTATAAACTTCTTTAAAACGTCTCACCACACAAAACACTGTCCGTGACATGAGAAAAGATAAGTGATCAATACTCCGTACTCTTCTAGAAGGGACAGCAAACGTGGTGATCATAAGAGGCGCATGGTGCAATGACCGCAGCATTTCAAAAAATGCAACAGCGCTTTTACACTCATTCGTTTAAAAAAAGTAACCTTTATTTAACTAGGCAAGTCGGTTAAGAACAAATTCTTGTTTACAATGACGGCCTACCCCGGCCAAACCCGGACGACACTGGGCCAATTCGAAACAGGGACTGTAGTGACGCCTCTTGCACTGAGATGCAGTAACTTAGACCGCCGCGCCACTCGGGAGCCCTGAATGACATGTGAACTTCTACCAAAGCATGTGCAGGCCATTTTTGAAAGATTTCATAAATTGTAAAAACAAAGCTGGCCATACAATGTGAGGGAAGCCTACACATGGTTTAGTTAAAGAGTCTGAGAAGAAGCCTACTAACAAGGCTGTAGAGAGAGAACAGCTCTGTTCCGGATAAGGGCAGACTACCTATTGTATTTTCCCCTTCCTCCTTTCCATACACCTCTAAATACAGCCCAGATGTTAGGCATGTTCACCAATCTGTGTTCATGAGGTAGCCTGAGCTTTAGTCCTCTCGGGATCTATCTCTCAGTCCCTTTCCCACCAGGTCCTTCGGTTTGTTAAGCCGAAAAAAGACAAGTGCACTTTCAGCTCCCGTCTTCAGACTGCTCAGGCCCCCAACCCAGTTCTTGTCATGCATAATGCAAGAGGGCTTAAGAAAAAGAGTCTTGCAACACATGCCCACAGCTTTTTTGCTTACTAGAGATAAAGTATGAGTGATTAAGGACCCAATTCAACTCAAGTTATTCACTAGGTTTCTGGTAAATCAAAAACACATGTTTATCACTGCAAGAATGCATAAATCCATTTATACTCAAGAAAACAATGTTTTCAGTGTAAGATAATAATAAATCATTTAAAAAACGAACTGCTTAAATCACATATGCTTTCTCTAAGCACTCAAGGAACATTATGTATGATTCACTTGATGAACTTGGCTACCAGTTTGATTGAATAGGATCCTGAGTTCAAAATCAGGCCAGTGGAGGCATTCATATCGTCAACATTTCACGAAGGTATGAAAAACAAGAGTTAGACAACATACTGAATTTATTCCTTCTTTTTTTTTATAGCTCCGTTAGACAAAATGTGTCATGTTTTCTTTTGTAAGCAGGTTCAAGTTTTTAAATGTTGATATTAGGCTGATCGGTAGGCTACCATGCCAAAGACAATTAATTGTCTTGGGAGCGCTGAATGCTTCGACAGCACTGTGACGACCTCCTTGTCTTTTGTCTAGGAGCTTTAACGGTCGCTGGGTAACAGGCTATTGATAGGGTGAATACTGTGGGGAGCTAAATGAAGGGCTGTGCTCTTTTAAATGTCCTTCAATATATTGTAGCTAGTTTCCAAGGTATCCAAGGCACTTGATTATTTGAGGTCGTTATGGCCATTGACACGTCTTTAACAGAAATAATGAAGATGGAAATGCGACCGTTACTATTTAGATGATCTTATTTCATGCCTGGAGGCTCTTACAACACCATGTACACGCCGTTTAAGCCTCCTCTTCGCATTAGAGTTATGAAGCAGAGAATGAGGGGTCTTCATTAAATCGTCCAATTAATGAACACTGATCTATTGGTAGAGTTAAATAAAGATATCAACTGAGCATGCTGAAATATTATACAGACCCTTACTATAATCAAACCAACTCAGTTCCTGCTCTTCCCCACAAACACCTGCAGACTGCAGTAGGACGTTTCTACTGGAGGTGTTTGTGGAGAAGCCCGCGAAGAGCAACAGTTCAGTTGATTAAGTCCTGTAACCTGGGACTTTTGACGTGCATTGAAAATGATCGGAGTGCTTCAGACACCACTACAAATGTAGACAGAGCAGGGTATGTGCAGCCAAGTTAAAGAAAATCAAGAATAATAAGTACTTTTTTTACAGAGCTGTTTGTTCCAGTCCAGCCAACGTAAAAACAGGATATATCCCAAATCCCTTTCCTCCCTCTGCTGTCTGCGTCATACGCTTGAAGGATATGACTATTTTTCCTTAAAAGCACACGGACAACTTTGGTTTCACCAACCAATGTCCAATCAGAATAAATACATGGTTAGCTGCAAAAGTATTGGGACAGTGACCCATATATATATATTTTTTTACAGTAGATTTGGCTTTCTACTCCAGTACTTTGGATTTTAAATGATACAATGACTAGGAGGTTAAAGTGTAGAATGTCAGATTTAATTTGAGGTGTACTGTTTACAAATTACCACACATTGTGTACATAGACCCCCCCCCCTCCATTTTAGGGGACAAATTCAGTTATATGTGTATTAAAGTAGTAAAAAGTTAAGAATTTGGTCCCATATTCAAAGCAGTAGATGCACTATTGTAAAGTGGCTGTTCCACTGGACGTCATAAGGTGAATGCACCAATCTATAAGTCGCTCTGGATAAGAGCGTCTGCTAAATGACTTAAAAATGTAAATGCAAACAAAACTACATCAAGCTTGTGACTTGATACATTTGCTGTTTGTTTTGGTTGTGTTTCAGATTATTTTGTGGCCAAAAGAAATGAATGGTAAATAATGTAGTGTCATTTTGTAGTGACTTTTATTCTAAATAAGAATATCATGTTTCTAAACACTTCTACATTCATGTGGATGCTACCATGAATATGGATAATCCTGAACGAATAGTGAATAATGATGAGCAAGAAAGTTAGATGCACAAATATCATACCCCCACCAAAAATGCTAACCTCCCGTTATGTAATGATGAGAGGTTAGCCTGTCTTGTGGGTATGATATTTGTGCTGAAGTACAGAGCCACACACAAAAAAAAAAAATAGATCACTGTCCCAATACTTTGAGCTTGTATATAGCACAGAATGCACACCCAATCAAAAATGACTGCTATTTCAGTTACAGAAGTTGTCAGCCTCACCTGGGCACTATGCATCTCCACACAGACCCTGTTCACAAGAGTCCCCTTTCCACACAGGCTGGTCACGGAAGAGGTCAGGGACTAGAACTCCTCGAACACAATTGTATAGAATACATTTTTTTTTTTTTACACGTTAATAACTTTAGCGAAATCGACTACAATCAAAACACAGTGACGATTACCGACAACACAATGACAGAAATAAGAAATAACACCACAGCTGTACTTCGTTGTTTTCTTTTAAACCAGGTTTTATTATTCCTAATATGAAGATACAAGTCAACAAACATTATTTTCAATCTGTAATGAAAATGCTCCACAGCACACTGACATCTTGTGGAAGGGTCTGGTATTACAGACGCATACCTGAAAAATGGACAGCAGTTCTAGTTAAAGTAATAAGTAACAGGAGTAACAGTAGTAGTAATAACAGTAGCAATAATAATACATCATAGCAGTGGTATTAGCTTGGAATTAGTTAAGTCACAGAAGAAGGAACTTAGATTCAAAGAAATTTGAAATGAGAGTGGGTGAACCGGCTTATCGAACACTGCAGAACAGATCAGACCACTGGATGAGAAAATACAAGAACCCCGTGAGACAGCACATCTGCTGTCTAACTCTAGAAAAAGGAAGCTCAAATTTGCCATCAGCCCTCTGGTTAATGTATACTGTATTTATTTTCCTCTTCAAATAAGAGACCAAGATACCTTTTCAGGTGTTCCACTTTAACTTTTAAAACCCCATAAAAACCCTATCTCAACACCCTCAATAATACAATCCTTTTCTGGTCAAAGCTCACCAGTAACACACAGAGACTGAACAACAACCCAAGTCTGGAACCAAATCACAACCAGCTCCACATATTTCTGCTTGGCTGGAAGGCCAGAGTCATTCTACCTTAGTATATCAGAGTGTTTGTGTGTGTGTGTGTGAGAGTGAGACCGAGAGAGGAGAGAAAGGTAGTGTGTATGCATGTAAAGTATGTGAAATAGTGGCTCCAAGTAACATGTCCTTTTGCGTCACATGACCAATTTGGCCCAACTCACCTTCTGAGCCATAAACATTCATAAGAAGTTATACTAGAACATACAGCGCTACACTCATCTTCAGAGACTTCAAATGGGCCTGGGGAACCTGCTCGTGTCTACAACTGGGTCACTGTTGGAGCAGTACGCACAGTAGAGGGCTACACAAGCTACTTGTTGAAGTGCTGTGGCCGATCCAGCACTGGCTGCCCTGGTAGTAGTTTGTCACAGTGAATATTGACCCAGCAAGGCTCACTCTGTTCTACTCTGAGCGTCGTTGACTTCTTTGTTGTTGTTGCCTCATTGAACAGGTCAGCGGCCTTTGACCTGTGACTAAGGAGCCAGAGGCTCAGCTCAGTACATTCGGCTGGGACCAATCGCTCAGGCTCACAGTTGGGATACAAATCAAGGCAGACAAAGGAGTCAACTGCATATTCTACAGCCTCAGGTATTATGGGTCAACTCTTGCTTATTTACCCCAAATCACACCAACTGTATTGGAATGAAAGGCCAATAGTTCAATAGTCTTGCCTGTTGGAAAGCTGCACATTTCGGACACTTAGCCAGCCACTTGTTCTTTCCTTCTCTGGTTGAGGGTGAGCCATCGGTCATACAATAACCTAACAGGGCTTTGATACGCCCACACCCTCACCCCAGATAAGCCTATCGTCGAGTAACAGATATCATTTTGCCCGCAATAATTGAGGCTCAAGGATTCTGCCATGTTTAGAGCTGTCTTATACAGGAAAAACTTCCACTCGTCTCAGACAAGGAAATAAAAATCACTCACTGTGCCAGGACTCGCCATCTACGTATCAATGTCACCTTTACTGTCATTTAATATCATTTAACCATTTTCTTTTTGCCCATTTGTGAATTCTTTCCAAACTGCTAATGATACACCTGTGTAATACTCCACCCTCCACAGCATGGGCTTCATGGTATCATGCCATACATGGCTTACGGAGGAAATCTCATGTACCTAGAACATCTGACTAGGTGAGAATTGGAGAGAAAAACGAGACGCATACAATCCTACATGAGGTCATGCCACACGCGGAGGAGCTCCAAGCTCTCCGGCAAAACACCGGAAGACTATTCTCTCTATCATTTACCAATCAAGTGAGGAAAGTGATCCATGGTTACGCCTCTTCCAATCCAACAGAGCTTTGCCTGCATTTCACTTCCTTCAAATCGCTGTTGCGGCTGGGCCCGTCTCCATGCACCCTATGGTACCTGGGTACAGAATCCATAGACATATGCAGCGTCAACGCCAAAGGGCACATTCAGAGATTTGTTACGCGAGTGAAAAAGCTCCCTTTGTGATTAAGCGCTATTCAAGGAACGACTGAGCTAATAAAGGGTTCTTAAGTCTGTGGGCTGCAGTAAGGCTCAGTACTCCTCCTCTCCCAGCACACTACCTTCTGATTCTCTACTCTCATCATCCCCCCTCAGCGCCCCGAACCTAACCCACCTGTAATGACCCCCCCTCCTACCAGACCACCCCATGCCACATTGATGTGCTTTTGCTTACAATCATCTCTAGTGTTGGGCACTGGCAGTGTTAAACAGTGTTAACGTACCCCTCTGCCATCACATAGCGAAACAACAGACAGAGGAGGTGGTGGTGAGGGAAGAGTGAAACGGAAGTCTGAAAACCATCTAGGAGGAACGTTTAATTCATTCATTAGCACATTGTCATCTACATTTTAAGAATACTTCTAGAAAGCCATCCCAACAACTTCTTTAAGTGTGTGTTTATCTGTGTGTGTGTGTGTGTGTTAAGTCAGAAAAGCAGCATCCAACTGGACACGTCTGATTTAGAACAGAAACGTGCAAAACCCACAGCACCACAACTCTCACTCTCACTAGAAAACTCTCTGCTTCCAAAAGAAACAAGGAAACTCACAATCAAAGGAGAAATAATCCCGTCGAAGAACAAAATCAAACCGGTACAATTTCCAAGTTAAAATAAAACCACTTTAAATATATCTATCATTCTGCACTGGTGAAAATCACTTAACTGCACACTGCTAAAATTTACTGAGCTTTCTTTAAAAAAAAAAAAAAAACCCCACCTCAAACTGACAACGATACAAACAGAAACAAGACCAACGTGGTCCCGTGAATTAAACCAAATTGTTGTTTCACAACATGACTCAATACATCCACTGACGTACTCTTTAAATAACCCCCCCCCCCCCTCAAGCTTGCAACAGCAAAAAGATAAATATGAATTATAATAACAGCAATAATTATTGGTAACGTTAATTACGCAAACGTCCCAAAAATGATGTGGTCCTTCCCAAGGAGGGGGAGAGAGAGACTGGGAGAGGGGACGTGAGGGGACAGCACTCTCTACTGTGGTCCATGGGTTCTCTTTTCGTGGTAAAACAGCATTAGAGCAGATTAGCCATCTAAAAAACGGGTCGAGGAAGAACTCATTTTAAACAGAATCCAATGTGGGTGAATGGAAGAGAATGGACTCTTACAGGCCTCATAGCCTCTTGGCTCTGCCAATGCTAACCACCCCTGCCTCTCATCTCCCCACAAACACCTTGGTTCCCCCCAGCGATGAGGTCAAAGAGTTCTTATTAGTGACTGATCAACAAACACAGCTTCTTGTCTGAAAATGCCATTGATGCAAAAGGGCTTACATTGGTAGGATGAATCTAATGTGAGAAATGGAAAGGAAAAGAGCGATATGAGAGGGAAAGAGAAGACAAATGGAGAGGGAGGAAGAGAGGGAGGAAGAGCAAGCTCTGTGTGTGCCACATAGTTGTTGACAAACTCCTTAGGACCAAGGCTGAGAGCGATGCGTTTATGCCACAAGACTGTTTTCCTTTCTGCCCGTTTCAGTTTGGTGGAATTTCGACAAATATCATTTCCCTTGATGTTGTTCTTCTCCAGACGTTTTTATTTCTTCTTGCCAAAGAAGCTGAACCTCTTTTCGCGGTCCTTCTCCTTGCCCTCCTTGTTGCGCATGGTGACCCCTGCAGCCTCTGCTGAGCTAGGGGAGATGGGGGGCATAGTCATGGCTCGGCTCAGGGCCCTGGGGCCTCCGGGGGAGCGGTCTCCTGACCCCCCTGCTGGGATGCAGCTATGAATGGAGTGGATCCACGAGGCCATCTCCGGCTGGGACAGACAAACGCAGGGTTAGTCCTCAGTAGGGGGGAAAACACTAGAGGAGCATCAGAATCTGGTTTGGGTTCAAATGTGACACTCACCTCATCTTTAGCTTGGAACAGGAACTCCTTACCATCCCCTAGCCTGCACAAGAGAAACGCCGGGTCAGTATAGATGCACATCACAATTTATCACAATTTAATTGAGTTTACAAGACTATTCTCTTTTCCTCTCTCTCACCGTAGCTTGAAGACGTGTTTCCTCTTCTTGTAGTCGTGTGCCACCTCACACACAGCCTCTCCCAGGCTGATGGGGACTTCTCCGTGGTAGGGGATCCCGCCGGAGGCGCTCTTCTGGTCCTTGTAGAAGCCAAGGCTGCCCTTACGCAGAACGCAGTAGACATTCTGCCAGGACCTATGGGAAGAGAGAGAGAAGCTGTTGGCGGAAGGCATGCAGGCATGCGCCTGAAAAGGTTAGGGACATCAAAGAGTTCATGGTGACACACAAAAGGCTATTTTCTTTATCAAAAGAAAAAAAAAACACTCCAAAATCCTACTTATAACTACTTATGCTGGTGTTGTTTTTGCTCGTATTAATTCCATCCTTCAACAGACGGAGTCTATATAACCTAGGGCTCTCCATTTACCCTTCATGGCACACCCACGCTCACTCCAAGACGCCCCTCCATGCCCCCTGCTCATCTCACGTCGCGGTATCTCACCTGCTAGCTGCCCTCTTGGCGTGGGTCTCCATCTCCTGCTTGCGGTAGAGCAGGCCTTCCATGGCGTCTGGGCCAGCGTTATCTCCCTTGCTGGGTAGCGTGGCAGACGGGTCCAGGCGTGAAGACGCCAGCCCGCTGTCCCTCCCCGGACCATTCACAGAGTCAGACTCAGAACCCTGTCATCCAAGACACACGGCTGTCAGGACACATGGCCACAACGATTCCTAGAAGCCATGCGGCGTAATACCAGCCATTGACTGTCTGTCGGAACTTGACAAAACGAGACAACGGCTGAATGTCCATATCCACACATGCATTAGATGGTAGCTTTGAAAAGGATGGACAAAAAACACATACAGGACTACACAGACACACGTTAACAGACGACAGACACATGGAGAACAGCTCCAACCCCGCAGGAGGAGGTTCAACCCTCATCTGAATGTCACTCACAGCCTTAATGGAACATGGCAAACGCAGCAGAAAGCATGGTCATACTGTTGCTAAGATACACTTAGCTTTTTATAGAGGGGGTGTGGCATTGTTATCTTTGTTTCCTGGCAAAACGTCAAACTCAATTTGAAAGGAAATCAACATTTCCTCTCTTTAAAAAAAATGCTTAAAAAAAAAAAAAAACTTTCCCTACTAACACCCCATTCAAAACAACCCCACCAAGCTAGGTACAGCCTACCCAGGGACCTGCCAGCTAGGGGCAATCCTCATCACCTCACACAAACAATAGCTTGGAACTGAAACTACCCTCACGTGCTGGTCATTTTGAAGATGGTTACAAATGGAACAGACCCCAAGAAAGGCATAAGAGCCTTTGATGCTTCTGGTGACACCAAATGATATCATGAATCTGTGTGAGGCATGATTGGCTCAACAGCTGCGGGGACTGTATGTCTTCAAAATCAAACAAAGCAATGGCACAGTGACAGGACGATGGCGCCCTCTAGTAGGTCATGCTGAGGTACTGCGGGAGCTGAGAGCAGGCGGTGATGGGGGGGGTGGGATGAGGAAGCTAGGCTAGGATAGGTACTCACGCGCAGCGGAGGCTTTGGCTTAGACACAGGTTTAGAGACAGGTTCACACTTCTCTTTCTTTTCCACTGACACTGATGATACTGATAACGACTGCAGGTAAAGACGCAACAAGTCATTGTTAAGAAGTCCTTGGTGCTAGGAGATAGCATGCTACCCTGTGCCAACGCGTTTGAAACAGCCTGACACGCGCACGACAAAGGGACACAATCACATCAGACATGGGGAAACGGACTCACGTCGAACATATACAGGCTTGGTTACAGTTATGTCAAAGACGTAACGTCTCTCACACTTAGAACATTTAAAATCTTTCATTCAAATCTCCTCAAACATATGAACAGGACAACATGAAGAGGAAAAAGACAAAAACATGAAACAAAAAAAACCCCACACTTTATACTGCGGTGAAAATCTGGAACTATTTCAGTCAGTAGTTTAATTTGAGTGCATGAAACAGGAGGTTAGAACCTTTGATTAGATAGATACAGTATGTCTCAATGTCCTCTCTCACCTGGGATGTGTCCTGGTAGCTGTGGACTCCATTGACTGATACTGACTGGTTGAGTGTGGTCTGGTCCAGGCTGGTCCTGGGTTACACAGAAGGGGAAATGAGCATGAGAACGGGGGGGGCAATCAAATATCTCTGATTACTAGGAGTTCCTCCAGTCTTACCTGGCATCATGTGTTTCGGCCTCAGACGGGGCCACCTCTTCTGTCGGGGGTGGTGTGGGGGTTCGCCTCGCCCTCTCCTCCTCCTCCCTCCTCCTCTGGATCTCCTGCTCCTCCAGCTGAATTGGAAGCCCAGGTTAGTGGCTTTTCAGAGGAGACGTTACCCTACCTTCCTAACAACGCCAAGTACATGCATTCTCCCAACTCCTGCTAACCCAACGTCTTCCCATTTGCAAACCACCCCCGTCCTCCTCACCGTGGTGAGTTTCTCCAGCAGGGTGAAGCGTTCCTCCCAGCCGGCGGCCAGCTTCTCGAAGGCCTCGTGGCGTTTGATCAGGCTCTCCACCTCGTCCACGTTAGAGCCCAGCTCGGCCCCCCGCACCAGGGGCTCCTGGCCTGCCAGCCACGTCTCTGCCACGCACGCATCCCGGCCAAACTGCAGCACCTCCAGAACTGAGACAGAAACCAGTAAATAATGAGCATCCATGAAAAGATCACGAGCAAAACGTGTTAAAACAGACAAACGCTAAATTAATTCATTAATTCAACTGAAAAAAAAACCACCCTGAAGTCCACATACCTATCAGGAGGTGGTCCATCTTGTCCTGCCACTTGTTGCTGATCTCGTCCCTCTTACCCTGGAGCTGGTCCAGTTTCTCCAGGATCTATGGGAAAGCCAACAGGTATGTCAGTAACATTACACGAACAAGCAGCACCACACACTCAGGGCTAACGCCGACACGACGGCGGTAGGTCCCTGGTCAGTGTGGGGCCGGAACAACCGCTCCCTCAACGTCAGTGAGACTAACAACTTTAAAATGGTCCGCGAGCAGTTGTGAAGAAACCTCAGGAGGTTGAACAGGTTTGGCATGGGCCTTCAAATCCTTAAAAAGCTTCTACAGCAGTACAATTGAGAGCATCTTGACTGGCTGCATCACTGCTTGGTGTGGCAATATCACCGCCCTCGATTACATGGTGCTACAGAGGGTGGTGCGGCCAGTCCAGTACATCACTGGGACCAAGCTCCCTGCCATCCAGGACCTCTATATCAGGCGGTGTGAAAGGAAGGCCCGGAAAAAGACTCCAACCACCCAAGCCATAGACCGTTCTCTCGGATTCCGCCCGGAAAGCAGTACCCCCTTTTGCCCGAACTCGTTTTACTCGTCACATACGCTGCTGCTACGGTTTATTATCTATCCTGTTGCCTAGTCATCACTTAACCCCTCCCTATATGTACACATCTACCCCAATTACAGGCATACCCCTGCACATCGACTCGGTATTTATTCCTCGTGTTATTATTCTCCTAGATCTTTCTTTCTGCATCACTGGGAACGGTCCGCAAGTAAGCATTTCACCGTTAGCCTACACCTGTCGTTTACGTAGCATGTGACTAAATAAATGTGATTTGATTTGCATAAACACACCTTTTACATTTGCTTTTGTCCTAATCCCGTGACAAAATCCAAATGTGGGTGTTCAGTATGTGACGTAACGGTGACATGGCCCATACCTCATCAGCTGCATAGTGGTTATTGTTGATGAGAGAGTGTCCCATCTCATTGCAGGTGGTGAAGCTGTCTGCCCGGGTCTCGATCTCAGACTTGATGTCCTGATGGTTGGCTATGACCAACCCTGCAGAGGACACGTCCCTGACAGAGAGAGAGAGAGGATGGGGGACGGGACGGACGAACGACAGAAATTCAGCGTAAAACCTTAGTAAAAACATTGAGAACAACGATGAGAGAACAGAGGTAAGGTCAGGTCTCACCTGGGGCTGTCGTGGGCGTCGATCTGCAGGTTGACCCCGTCCATCCACAACATGAGGTCACGCACCATGTTGACGAAGCGGAACTTCTCCACGGTGTCCAGCAGGAGGTGACGGCGAGCCTGGCCGGCCCCCAGCAGACCCTCCCAGGCCTCAGTGACAGAGCGCTCGCTCCGGTGGATCTCCTCCGCCTTCTCCCCGGCGTAGGCCTTCTGCAGCCGCGCCGCGTCGTCCTGCACCTGGTTCACCTGGGGTTGGAGGAGGCAGCCGGCTCAGAAGGGATCCTGAAAACCATTAACCTGCCCCCTCATGTGCTCTGACACATTTCTGATAGCCCCCAGTAAGAGTCTGAAAAGCAGCCCTCACAATGCATTAAATCTAATATTCTACTGTGGGATGGTGTGTAAAAGTGTGTGTAATTACATTATTTCTACCACTAGTGTTACTGTAAGTATCCCTGTACACTGGTGGTATGGTGCCGAGTTCATCCAATTGAATTCAATATCTTTATTGTCCCGAAGGGAAATTCATTGTGCAGCCAGGAGTTTAAAAGAGCAGCAGCCTACCTGTCCGCTGAGGGCCTGGATGTCGTGCTCGTAGGCGGTGTGCTGTCGGTGGAGGTGCTGGACGGTGTTGAGGTCACGACCCAGGTCAGAGGGCAGCGCCTCCTTCTTCTCCCGGACCCTCCCCAGCGCCTCGCGGGCGTCCTGGTGGAAGCGGTGCAGCTCGTAGGAGGCGGACAGCATCTGGGTGCGCGTGTCGATCAGCTCCAGCAGGTCGGCCCACGCCTCGTTCAGCCCGTCCTTCCACTCTGCCACGCTGGCATTCTCAGGGTGACCCGACTCGATGAGGTCATCGGCCAGCCCGTTAACACCGTCCACACGCTCCTGGCCGATGGTGCTGGTGTCCCGAGCAAACTCGCGGAACTTGTCCCGCAGCATCTGAGAGGAGAAGAGGTTTAAATATGGATAACAATCCCAGGTTATTGCCATACTTCTTTAAAGGTAGCTGACAGAGAAAAAAAAGAGTTGTCGGTGAGCAATTAGCGCGTGTGTGTGTTGTGTTGCGAGCGCGCGCGCGTGTGTTGTGTTGTGTTGCGAAGCGCGCGCGTGTGTGTGTTGTGTTGTGAAGCGCGCGCGCGCGTGTGTTGTGTTGTGTTGCGAAGCGCGCGTGTGTTGTGTTGCTGCGCGCGCGTGTGTGTTGTGTTGCGAAGCGCGCGCGTGTGTTGTGTTGCTAGCGCGCGTGTGTTGTGTTGCTAGCGCGCGCGTGTTGTGTTGCTAAGCGCGTTGTGTGTTGTGTTGCTAAGCGCGCGTGTGTTGTGTTGCTAAGCGCGCGTGTGTTGTGTTGCTAAGCGCGCGTGTGTTGTGTTGCTAAGCGCGCGTGTGTTGTGTTGCTGAAAGCGCGCGCGTGTGTTGTGTTGCTAAGCGCGCGCGTGTGTTGTGTTGCTAAGCGCGCGTGTGTTGTGTTGCTAAGCGCGCGCGCGTGTGTTGTGTTGCTAAGCGCGCGTGTGTTGTGTTGCTAAGCGCGCGTGTGTTGTGTTGCTAAGCGCGTGTGTGTTTGTTGCTTGCGCGCGCGTGTGTGTTGTGTTGCTGCGCGCGCGTGTGTGTTGTGTTGCTTAGCGCGCGTGTGTGTGTGTGCAGCGCGCGCGTGTTGTGTTGCTAAGCGCGCGCGTGTTGTGTTGCTAAGCGCGCGCGTGTTGTGTTGCTAAGCGCGCGCGTGTTGTGTTGCTAAGCGCGCGCGTGTTGTGTTGCTAAGCGCGCGCGTGTTGTGTTGCTAAGCGCGCGCGTGTTGTGTTGCTAAGCGCGCGCGTGTTGTGTTGCTAAGCGCGCGCGCGTGTTGTGTTGCTAGCGCGCGCGTGTGTGTTGTGTTGCGTGTTGTTGCGCGCGCGCGTGTTGTGTTGCTAAAGCGCGCGTGTTGTGTTGCTAAAGCGCGCGCGTGTTGTGTTGCTAAAGCGCGCGCGTGTGTTGCGAAGCGCGCGCGTGTGTGTTGCGTAGCGCGCGTGTGTTGTGTTGCGTTGTTAAGCGCGCGCGTGTGTGTTGTGTTGCTAAGCGCGCGCGTGTGTGTTGGTGTTGCTAAGCGCGCGCGTGTGTGTGTTGGTGTTGCTAAGCGCGCGCGTGTGTGTTGGTGTTGCTAAGCGCGCGTGTGTGTTGGTGTTGCTAAGCGCGCGTGTGTGTGTTGGTGTTGCTAAGTTGCTAAGCGCGTGTGTGTTGGTGTTGCTAAGCGCGCGTGTGTGTGTTGGTGTTGCTAAGCGCGCGTGTGTGTGTTGGTGTTGCTAAGCGCGCGTGTGTGTTGGTGTTGCTAAGCGCGCGTGTGTGTTGGTGTTGCTAAGCGCGCGTGTGTGTGTTGGTGTTGCTAAGCGCGCGTGTGTGTGTTGGTGTTGCTAAGCGCGCGTGTGTGTGTTGGTGTTGCTAAGCGCGCGTGTGTGTGTTGGTGTTGCTAAGCGCGCGTGTGTGTGTTGGTGTTGCTAAGCGCGCGTGTGTGTTGGTGTTGCTAAGCGCGCGTGTGTGTTGGTGTTGCTAAGCGCGCGTGTGTGTTGGTGTTGCTAAGCGCGCGTGTGTGTTGGTGTTGCTAAGCGCGTGTGTGTGTGTTGGTGTTGCTAAGCGCGTGTGTGTGTTGGTGTTGCTAAGCGCGTGTGTGTGTTGGTGTTGCTAAGCGCGTGTGTGTGTTGGTGTTGCTAGCGCGCGTGTGTGTGTTGGTGTTGCTAAGCGCGTGTGTGTGTTGGTGTTGCTAAGCGCGTGTGTGTGTTGGTGTTGCTAAGCGCGTGTGTGTGTTGGTGTTGCTAAGCGCGTGTGTGTGTTGGTGTTGCTAAGCGCGTGTGTGTGTTGGTGTTGCTAAGCGCGTGTGTGTGTTGGTGTTGCTAAGCGCGTGTGTGTGTTGGTGTTGCTAAGCGCGTGTGTGTGTTGGTGTTGCTAAGCATGTGTGAGTGTTGTGTTACTAAGCGCGTGTGTGTTGCTAAGCGCGTGTGTGTGTGTTGTGTTTCTAAGCATGTGTGTGTGTGTGTGTGTGTGTTAGTACGTAATTGAACGTATGAGGAAGTGAAAGGAAAGCCACTCACGGTGACATGTTCGTAGTCCTGTCCCAGCTCGTGGGATCCGGCCACCACCTCCCTCTCAGCGATCCACTGCTCCAGGTCGTCCACCTCTCTCTTCAGCTGGGTCAGCCTCAGCCTCTCCTGGAGACGCCCACGACGCTCCTCAGCCAGGTCCTTCAGCCCTGCGTACAGCTTGTCCACCTGGGCTTGCCGTAGGTTGATACGCTCGCTAACAGCAGGGAATATATATATATGTGAGTGAGTGAGTCAGGCCAGTTGTAATGACTGAGACATTGTGGCTGTAGTTAAATCCTATTGTGAAGTGGCATTAGTTTAATGTACTTAGCTTTTAACCGCCCCTCCCCCTCCCCGTTAACCCTGGTGCCCTTCACCTCTCTGGGTGTTCGCTGGTCATCATGGTGCGGCTGCTGTTGGCCAGCTGGTGGATGGGCTGGGCGTAATCCTCCAAGGTCTGTTCTAACGTCTGGTGCTTCTTCACCATCACCAGAGCGCTCTGCTCATCCTGGGTCACACACACACACACACACACACACACACACACACACACACACACACACACACACACACACACACACACACACACACACACACACACACACACACACACACACACGTTACAGAGATGGAGTTAGCACCATTAAGCCAGGGACACCGCACTAGTGTGCACAATAGACGCCATTAGGACAGACGGAGCTTAACTTCCGCCTGCCTCTCCTCTCACCTTGGCCTTCTCCTCTGACATCATGTGTAGCTCCTGCTCTCCCATCCAGGCCTCGGCCTCTGCAGCGTCGGTGTAGAACTGCTGAGCGCGGTTAGCCTCCACCAGCCGGGCGTGGCGCTCGTCCGTCTCAGCGATGAGCTGGGCCCAGGAGTCCCGGAGCTCCGCCAGACGGCCCTCCAGAGCAGACCGCCTCTCCCCGTCCATCTCCTCCTGCCCTGGGGACATCCCCCTGCGGTGGGTCTGGATGTCATCAATACGGGGCTGGTGGCCCTGGATCTCCTTCTGCAAAGTCTGGAAAACAAAACAGTGTTGCAGTGTTTTTTCCTCCTACTGTCCAGACTCTTCCATAAAATTCCTCTCTCGTCTGTGTACCTGGTTCTTCTTGATGAGCAGCTGCACACTGGACAGGTCCTTCCCATGGTCGGTGGATGTGGCCAGGGGCATCCTCTCCTTCACCCACAGCTAATTGACCGACAGACAGGAGGAAGTGCATTAAAAGACGACGATGATGATTCTGTACAACATCTCTGTATTTGGCCCCACTCACAATCTCATCCTCCAGGTCTCTGTTGAACTGGTGGGCCTCCTTGGAGGCCAGCAGTTGCTGCCGCCTCTGGTTGAGGGGGTCCTGGAGCTGGGAGAAGCTGTCAGTGACACGTCTCTGCTGGCCATCCACCTCCACCACGGCCCCACCAGCATCTTCCTGGGACAGCGCCAGCGCCTGGGACTGCAGTGACTGCACCTCCTTCTCACGCACCTCCATCTGGTGCTCCAGCATCTACACACACACACACAGGGATGTTTGTTATTACTCTTTCATTTCGATACGGACACTTCTCCACGCAAATGGTCACTAAGGAGTACGACAACTGAGAACGGGCTTCGACGGTGTAATGTCACCCACCTGGTGCTTCTTGAGCAGGATGTTGACGGAGGTCAGGTCCTTGCCGAAGTCGTCGCTCTGAAGCTGCCCTGACAGGTTCTTCAGCCACACGTCCAGAGCAGAGCAGCTCTGGGTGAAGAGCTCTGCCCTGTTGGCATCGAAGAGGCACTGAGCCTTGGTGCGTGTAGTGTTCTCTAGCTCTTCCCATTGGCTCTGCAGGCCCTCCAGAGTTTGCTGGACTACAGGCTGTAGCTCCGGTTTCTCTGTCACCAGGGCCTGGCCCTCCTAACAGGGACATGGGGGAAAGGGGTCAGAAAAAGCAAAAATACTGGCACCCACATCTTTCGCACTGCTTTTCCCACTTATTATTTTCATTGTATAATAGTTTTATGATCATACCTTATCGATCTTATCCAGCCAGTCTTTGTTGGAGGCCAGCTCAGCCATGAAGGCCTGGTGTTTCTGCCACTTGCTGTGGAGGTTCCTGGCCTCGTCGTACGACATGTCCTGAGCTGTCAGCATCTTCTCATTGATCCACAGAGTCAGCTGCAGAGAGAAAGAGCGAGACGAATGATATTACTCAATGCATGTGCCTCAGGATAATTCCTTTGACTGCGGTTTTATTTTTATGTTTTACTACAAGACAAACAGTGTCAATAAAATGTATCACACCACCATTATTATTGTAACAGTTTGGCGATTCGTACCTCCTGTCCGTCCTGCAGGAAGTGCTGAAGTTCGCGGTTGTCCTTCAGTTTAGACAGGAGTTCATTTGCAGCTTCCCTATTCTTCTGATGTCTCTCCTGGATGGAGTCGGCCTTTTCCTGATCTTGTCAGAGTTGGCGTTAAGGTCGTTGACCAGGCGGCGTCCGGCCTCCACCACGCCCGTGATCTTCTCCTCACTGGCCTCCATGGTGGTCAGGAAGTCCTCGTGCTTCTTGATGGCCTCCTCTGCCCCCTGCAGGCTGGAGGGCATCTCAGTGTGGGACAGCACATACTCCTACAGAAGGAGAGAGAACTATTAGTAACATCATCGAGATAGACAATAGACGTGTTTGATTCTTCTCCACTGGTGTCCTGGTCCTCACCTGGCTGTTGAGGAAGCCCTCAGCCTGCTTGACTTCCCTCAGGAAGCTCTGGAAGTCGAAGGCTTGGGCCAGAAGGCTGTGGCGGTTCTCCCACATCCGGCGCAGCTCGTGCCACCCGGTGTCCAGCGCCTGCAGCCTCTGGGCCAGGAACATGTACTGGGCGTCCGTCTGGCCCTGAGTCACCTCGTCACCCACCGCCCGCATCTTCTCATAGTCCTCCTTGTAGTTGTCCACCTCGTTCTTGATGCTCTCGTGCTGGGAGAGCAGGCGCTCAGCCTCTGGCAGCGAGGTGGGGATGTCCTCGGACGCCACGGCGGTCTGCGTGCGGGACAGCCAGGACTGGAAGTCATCCAGGTCCCGGAGGAAGCCCTGCAGCTTGCTGGCCTCGCCCAGAGACTCCTCGCGCCGCTTCATGGTGGCATTGAGCTCCTGCCACACCTCCTGGATCTCCCCCAGGTGGGCATGGATCTCCTCTGCCTGGTCCGGGTGCTCCTCAGCCAGCGTCTCTGCCTCCTTCTTCAGGTCGTCCAACTTACCCTGAAAAGATAAGGAAAATAAACAAATGGTGTCACCAACATCATATGGCATAAAATGATACAAAAGTATTGACGTGAACCAGTTATTGACACAACCGATCGCTATTAAACATGGATCTGATGCGGTGATTTAGCTGTCCACCTCCATAACCTTTGATCCGTCACCGTACCTGAATGGCCTCCAGGTCTCTCTCCATGCCGGTGAGTTTGCGCTGCAGGGCCATGACACCAGCCAGGTCGTTGCCCAGGCTCTCGGTGGACTCGATCACCTTTGTCTTCTCTCTCATCCAGCTCTGGATCTCGTTACACTCCAGGTGGTAGTTCTGGATGTTGAGGGCCGACTCCAGGGCCTGTTTCCTCTGGTCCGCCAGACGCTGGAACTCCTTCCACCTGGGGACCAGAGAAAGGGGAAGTGTCAATCACCTGTTTCCAGTGCTCACTTTATACAGTGTATTGGCTATGCATCAGAGGGTATATGTGTTTTTCATGTGAGTGTATCAGACTTGGGTTCAAATGCTAATTCAAAGATCTTGAAAGTAAGTATTCAGATATATTTTATTTGAAAAGAAAAGCTGTTGAATATTTTAATGTATTTGAAAATACTCAAATACACAGAGTCAAAAACAGTCCCATGCATTTAACCCAGGTATTTGAAAATACTCTCAAATACAATTTGGTTCTCACAAATAACCATTCAAATAAAAGTAGTTGTTTTGGGCTGCGTTATTTGCATGTCTGAGAGGCATCACGTTGAGAACTACTCACCTGTTGTTGAGCTGGTCTTGTGTCTGGTTGATCTGCTCTTTGCTGAGGTTGTCTGATCCCAGCAGCTGTTGAGCCACCTGGTTGACATCAGAGATACGAGTCCCCAGGTTGTTCATCTCAGGCTCCAGGGTCTCGAACCTGCAGCCCACACACAGGGATGTACATTCAACACTCGGTATCATGTTCCCATTGCTTTACCTCTACAATGGAGATTAGAAGGGAAATATCATAGGAAGAGCTTCTATCCCCCAAACGCTGCTCTGCCATTCCACAAAAGAAAAACACCCAATTTTACATCTGTACTGTAAAAAGGAGCAGTTTGATATCCACTCAACGAAGCACAATGATCAGCGTACACAGATCAATACCAAATCATTATAAAGGCTATTCAAATCACAGCCTAAAGACCACCTCTTCCTTCCTATCCCATCGTTGGAACACTCCTCCCTTCCCCAGCTCACCTCTGCTGCACCACCTCCAGGTCTTCCAGTTTGGTGGGGATCTGCATGCCGTCCAGCCACTGTTCCTTCTCCCCCACCCACAGCTGACAGGCGCCCGCCTCGCTGTACATGCGGTAGAGGGCCAGCGCCCCCTCCAGGGCCTGACGCCGCGACGCAGACAGGGCCTCCAGCTCGTGGTAACGCTGCTCTATGGCAGGCAGACGGCCCTCTACCTACACACAGCCAGACGGCAACAACCACTCAGTCAGAGGACGCCCCTCCGAGCAGAGTCAATAACAAGTCAAGGAACACAAAATGGGAGCGATAAATAAAATATGTCTCACTTAAAATCGGAGACATGGAGTCTTTCTGTAATGTGTATGGGCCAGTGTTTGTGTGTGTCAGAGAGAGAGAGAGAGAGAGAGAGAGGGAGAAACAGCACGGTGCCTAGTGAGTGTGGGTTGATATGCTGTTCCAGGGGTAACTGACCTGAGGGGCGTTTGCATGGACCGGGGGCAGGGTGAGGGCCTGCTCGTGCAGGGAGTCGATGAGGGTGCGGTGGCTCTGGATCTCCTCCTCCACCTCCCTCTGCTTGCGGGCCAAGGTCTGGGTGGAGAACTCGTCGTGGCCCACCTCCTGGCTGGACACCTGGCGCAGCGTCTCCAGGATCCAGGCCTCCATGTCGTTGGCGTCCGTCTGGAACTGGTGCAGGGCCACTGCCTCCTTCAGCTGCTGCTCCCTCAGCTGGGACGTCTGGGGACGGAGGGGGAGAGAAGGAATCAGTATATAAACAAGAGGAACCCCTTCTGAAATCGATCAATTCATTTTCTCTCTCCAGACCGGTCAACCTCCTTTCCCTGCTCACCTCCTCCAGGTGTGCCCACTGAGCGCGGACGTCCCTGATCCTCTCAGTGCACTCTGGGGCTCCAATGTGTCCCTCCTCCACCAGGGTCTGTCCCGCGGCGATGCTGTTGCCCAGAGGGCCGTAGCGGGCTGCCATCTCGTCCCTGAAGGCCTCGTGCTTGCTGAGGAGGTGCAGGGCGGAGGTGAGGTCGCGGCCACAGTCTCCTCCAGCCAGGATCTGCTCCTGCTCTCTGATCCAGGCCGCCTCCTCTCCCAGCTCCCACAGGAACTGCCAGAGGCGCCGCGAATCCTCGAGGCGCACCCTCCGCTCCCCGGCCAGCTGGCCCAGCTCCTCATAGGCCCGGCCCAGCAGAGACACCTTCTCTCCCACCAGCGCCGGCTCACACGGTTTGTAGACTGAGAGAGATAAGGAGAATTAGCTAAATGGTTATCGGCGAAGAGGCATCCAAATAAATTCATAAATTCCATCCTCCTCATAAGTTACGTGACGCATGAAAGCTGCACAGTGCGTAGTCGTTGAACGCCATCGTTACCATAATCACACGTACACAGTAACTGACTGTCAAGTGTATATTAGTGAGGGGGCGCAGATCTGTAGTCTCACCCTGTTGGTCCGAGGTGAAGCGCTGAGCGGCTCCCTGGACCCCACGGACCCCCTCTGCCTGGGCTGAGATGTCTGCCTCCACCAGGTTGTGAGTCTGCAGCAGGTCCTCCACATCATGCAGGTGCTTCCCACTGTCCTGGGACTGCAGACGACCCTGAGAGAGCACCGAGCAGGAAGAGGTTAGAAACGCACTCACTCACTAAGTCTGGATTGCCCGCAGTTAATAAATGGCGCTAATGAGATGTGAACGGCAGGGGGCATTAGTAAAAGACATAGCTGCAGCAGTCACTAAGAGATATAGATTAAGTCACGGCGTCAATATTGTAAATGAGGGGCCAGCTTTTGTGCTGACTGATAAGTGAGACTTTATCTTTAGAAAACAGAGTGCTCACTTGGTTTTGATGAGGTGAGGCTCTCTGAATCCCAATACCATCTCTCTGAGGCGCAATGACCAAGTCTATGGGTAACGCCAGTTAGCAGTGGCTCGCGAAACTACCTCTTAACTTCCTTCAAACCAGACACAGAGACATAAAAATAGTATCCGCGAGTTTGACTCTGGGGAAGTAGATAAAGGGCTTCATTGCCCAAATTCCGAAGTATCCCCTTTAAGATAGGCAGGGGAAAGGGAAGAGCTAAGAATACACTGTCAGACTGTCCCAGTCAGGACCACCTCAGTCGACCTCTGTAAACCATCACACTCAGGAGTAGCCGCCATTTTTGAAAGGAGTCATTCGAGTTTGGACTGGCATGCAGGGTTGATAGTGTAAGATGTACAGCATGTCCATGACCAAAGTGTGCATTTTCTACACTGGGAGAACATCGGGTGTGTTGATATGTTCCAGTACCTTCATCTCTCCCATCCAGTCCATGATGGATCTCATCTCCTGCAGCAGTCTCTGCAGGTCACGGTGTGCGTTGAGTCTCTCCCTGCGAGCGGCTAACAGCTCCTTCAGATACTCCCACAGCCGCAGCACGTTGTCCCTCCTCGCCAGCACACGGCGCACGTCGTGGTAATTCTCCGCCTCCAGCTCCCTGGCCACCGCCTCCACGGCTGCCACGCGCTCCCCGTACGCCCCGATGTCCGTCTCGATGGCCTCGTGTTTACGAGTCGCAGCGTCCACCGCTCCCAGGTCCACACCAAAGTTGTCCTGTGGGACAAGAGGACAGTTTGAGGTGAGAAGAGGTGGTCAACGTGGTCAGTGTGTTCAAATGCATACAACTGTAGCCTTTTGAATAACCTTATGACAGTAGCAATTATGATAAAGCTACTGAACAAGCGTATATAATCCCTCCCCCCTGCCTCACTGAGATAATTACAGTGGCTTGTCTGCAGGACAGCAGGACGCTAAGCCTGTCCACTCCATCAAAATAAAGTCATCACAACCATCACCTACGATTACAGTTAACTCTGGGTTGTGGACAACTGAGAGACAAACAATATAACCGCCATCCTTCCTCACCTGCCTTCCCAGTTTGAACACATTGCCAGTTCAAGGTCAGGGGAGTGAATGTGTGTGTGTGTGTTACCTGAGAGACGAGCCGCTGGTTCTCGCTCAGCCAGGTCTCCCTCATGGCGGCCTTGCGGTCGAAACGAGCGGCGAGCATCTCCAGCTTCTCCTGGCGAATCAGCTCGTTCCTCAGCGCCAGCTCCCGCTCGTGCTCCGCCTTCTCCAGGCGCTCCCACGCCTGCAGAGCCAATCAGAACACAGCAAGTCGGAGGTGTCTCTTAAACCAGGGGTGTTATTCATGATCCTAGACGGCTGTAGGGTCAACTGGTGTTTATTAAACGTTCTACTCTAGTCATGCATTTAAACAGGGAGTAACTGCACCTTGTTACAAGGCATCAGTGTCACCGGAGGGTGTATTCATTAGGAACCAAACAGAACCCCAAACGGAAGCAAATGGAACAAACGGGGAGGGGCCTAACAATTTGTTCTGTAGAATCTTCTTGCCATTGGGTGGACAACAGAGTCACAGTGATACCTTGTTGATGTCAGAGATGAGCTTGCCCTCTCTGGGAATGTACACCTTCTGGTTGTTGGCTCTCATCTTGCTCTGAATGGTGAACAGCAGCACCTCCAAGTTGCCTTTCTCTGTGAACCTGAGGAACACCAACACAGCCAGGTCAGACACCTAACCTACCATGGAATACTTGCAGTTATGATTCCAACCTGCTGAGATTTATGTTCTAATCTAGAACATCATCCCAGTTCTTAAATCCCCCCCAGCGGTGTGTCTTACTTAGGGGGTTTCTCCACGGTGCGGTAGGTGTTGAAGGCTTGCAGCTGGTTCTGCACGGCGCTCAGGGAGTTGGCCAGCTGCCGGTCATTCAGGGTCAGAATGGTCTGCTCGATCCACTGCAGCAGCTCTGACGCCAGGCTCTCATAGTTCCCAACCAGCTGGTCAGCCTCAATGGCATAGTCCAGCACCTGGGAGGGAGAGAAGGGGTAAGATGGGCCCCAAGAACAGTAACAAGCCCACACCCACAGCCGTTGTACACCACCTTGCCAACCCTCTTGCCCTCCACAGCCAGGGCCTTCATCTTGGAGAAGTAGTGGTAGTAGGTGGCCACGTAGGTGATGATGGACTTCTCATCCGGCTGGTCAACGTTGACATCTGGAAAGAGAGACATGCACTACTTCAGCACTGAAGTTCATTTACACTTGATCCTTTCACTGTGCTCCACATTTCCTCTCCACACACTTCTGCATGCACAGACACAGATAGACACAGATACACAGACAGACAGATACACAGACAGACAGACAGACAGATACACAGACAGACAGACAGACAGATACACAGACAGACAGACAGACAGACAGACAGACAGACAGACAGACAGACAGACAGACAGACAGACAGACAGACAGACAGACAGACAGACAGACAGACAGACAGACAGACAGACAGACAGACAGACAGACAGACAGACAGACAGACAGACAGACAGACAGACAGACAGACAGACAGACAGACAGACAGACAGACAGACAGACAGACAGACAGACAGACAGACAGACAGACAGACAGACAGACAGACAGACAGACAGACAGACAGACAGACAGACAGACAGACAGACAGACAGACAGACAGACAGACAGACAGACAGACAGACAGACAGACAGACAGACAGACAGACAGACAGACAGACAGACAGACAGACAGACAGACAGACAGACAGACAGACAGACAGACAGACAGACAGACAGACAGACAGACAGACAGACAGACAGACAGACACACAGACAGACACACAAACAGACACAGATACACAGACAGACAGACAGACAGACACAGACAGACAGACAGACAGACAGACAGACAGACAGACAGACAGACGCACACACAGACAGACACAGACAGACACAGACGCACACACAGACAGACACAGACGCACACACAGACAGACACAGACGCACACACAGACACACACACAGACACAGATACACAGACAGACACAGATACAGACAGACGCACGCACAGACAGACACACACAGATACACAGATACACAGACAGACACAGATACACAGACAGACGACAGATACACAGACACACACAGATACACAGACAGACACAGATACACAGACAGACAGACAGACAGACAGACAGACAGACAGACAGACAGACAGACAGACAGACAGACAGACAGACAGACACACAGATACACAGACAGACAGACAGATACACAGATACACAGACAGACAGACAGACAGACAGACAGACAGACAGACAGACACAGACAGACAGACAGACAGACAGACAGACAGACAGACAGACACAGATACACAGACAGACACAGATACACAGACAGACAGACAGACAGACAGACAGACAGACAGACAGACAGACAGACAGACAGACAGACACAGACGCACACACAGACAGACAGACGCACACACAGACAGACACAGACGCACACACAGACAGACACAGACGCACACACAGACAGACACAGACGCACACACAGACAGACAGACAGACACACATACACAGACAGATACAGACAGACACACACAGACAGACACACAGATACACAGACAGACACAGATACACAGACAGACACACAGACAGACGACAGATACACAGACACACACAGATACACAGACAGACAGACACACAGACAGACAGACAGACACACAGACAGACAGACACAGATACACAGACAGACACACAGACACACAGACAGACACAGACAGACACAGACAGACAGATACACAGACAGACACAGATACAGACAGACAGCACACACACACAGACAGACAGACAGACATACACAGACAGACAGACACAGACAGACACAGATACACAGACACAGACAGACACAGACAGATACACAGACAGACACAGATACACAGACAGACACAGACAGACAGACACAGACACAGATACACAGACAGACACAGATACACAGACAGACACAGACACAGACAGACAGACACAGATACAGACAGACACAGACGCACACACAGACACACACACAGACACAGATACACAGACAGACACACAAACAGACACAGATACACAGACAGACACAGATACAGACAGACGCACGCACAGACAGACACACACAGATACACAGACAGACACAGATACACAGACAGACACAGATACACAGACAGACACAGATACACAGACAGACGACAGATACACAGACACACACAGATACACAGACAGACACAGATACACAGACAGACACAGATACACAGACAGACACAGATACACAGACGCAGACAGACAGACAGACGCAGACAGACAGACAGACAGACGCAGACAGACAGACAGACGCAGACAGACACAGATACAGACAGACACAGATACACAGACAGACACAGACAGACACAGATACACAGACAGATACACAGACAGACGACAGATACACAGACAGACACAGATACAGACAGACGCACGCACCCAGACAGACACAGATACACAGACAGACACAGATACACAGACAGACGTACGCACAGACAGATACACAGACAGACGTACGCACGCACAGACAGATACACAGACAGACAGATACACAGACAGACGCACGCACGCACAGACAGACGCACACACAGACAGACGCACGCACAGACAGACGCACGCACAGACAGACGCACATACAGACACACAGACAGACAGAGACACACAGACAGACACACAGACAGAGACACCGACAGAGACACCGACAGACACAAACAGACACACACAGACACACACAGACACAGACAGACACACACAGACATGCCCACACTAGAGGTCGACCGATTCATTGGAATGGCCAAGTAATTAGGGCCGATTTCAAGTTCATAACAATCGGAAATCGGTATTTTTGGGCGGCATTCTTTTTTTTACACCTTTATTTAACTAGGCAAATCTTGCAACCTTACAGTTAACTAGTCCAACGCTCTAACCACCTGCCTCACGAGGAGCCTGCCTGTTACGCGAATGCAGTAAGCCAAGGTAAGTTGCTAGCTAGCATTAAACTTATCTTATAAAAATCAATCAACGACTGTCGTTGCTCCAATGTGTACTTAACAATAAACATCAATTCCTTTCTTAAAATCAATACACAAGTATATATTTTTAAACCTGCATATTTAGCTAAAAGAAATCCAGGTTAGCAGGCAATATTAACCAGGTGAAATTGTGTCACTTCTCTTGCGTTCACTGCACGCAGAGTGAGGGTATATGCAACAGTTTGGGCCGCCTGGCTCTTTGCCAACTAATTTGCCAGAATTGTACGTAATTATGACATAACATTGAAGGTTGTGCAATGTAACAGGAATATTTAGACTCCTGGATGCCATCCGTTAGATAAAATACGGAACGGAATAAACCTTTGGTTTTCGAGGTGATAGTATCCGGATTTGACCTAAGGCTTGTATTTCTGTGTGTTTATTATAGTTAAGTCTATGATTTGATATTTGACAGAGCAGTCTGACTGAGGGGTGGTAGGCAGCAGCAGGCTCGTAATAGTCAAAGGTATATGGTTTAGAGAGAAATAGTCTACACGTTATAATTCCTGTAATAACTTGCGGCTGAATTTGAAAGGGGTTCCTTCGTTATTTTACCATTCATGTCTTCCATAGAGAATGTCTTGATCTACTTAAAATAAGGTCTGTGTTTCGTGCTTAAACCGCCTCTGCGTTTTGATACCCGTGTAAATCTCACTAGGATAAGGTAACGTTTGTCAACATATTTTCATAAATCCACTCTACAAAAAAATGATCTTCATTATATTTAACCAATATTGATCAGAGTTACCTTGTCCTATGGATATCTACACAGTTATAAAATTAGCAAGGTGGTGTAAGCCTACACGAAACACAGACCTTATTTTAAGTGAATCTAAAAATATCCTATGGAATAAATGAATGAAGGAACTGCTTTTCAGATTTTGCTAGAAGGTGTCATAGGAATTATGACTAGCACTTTTGGTAGTCAATTCTTACCATGTCCATTATTAAAATAGGATTTCCTGCATATAGAAATTACAGTTTTGATGAACATTCATCACAGGTAACTTTTATTCAAACAGTTGAGAGTATTTGTCTCCTAAGCAGACTCTTCAGTATCATTGTCACTTCAGAGCTGTGTGTGTTTTACAGATGGCAGTGAAAAGCAGAGCACCAGTGTGGGACTATTACATGGAATTGGCACCAGGGAAAGCAAGGTGTCTTATTTGTGATAAAGATGGGCATGGGGTCAGCAACGGCTAAATCAAACAATACCACCAACCTGTGGAATCATCTTAAGAACACCCATCAAAAAGCCCATATGTATTATATTAAGTTAAAATAAAAGTGTTCATTGTTCAGTATGGTTGCAATTGACATCATTACAAAAATGTGTGTGTGAATATATACAGTGGGGCAAGTTCAAACAGGTGCCATTAATACAGGTAACAAGTAGAGGACAGAGGAGCCTCTTAAAGAAGAAGTTACAGGTCTGTGAGAGCCAGAAATCTTGCTTGTTTGTAGGTGACCAAATACTTATTTTCCACCATAATTTGCAAATAAATTAATAAAAAATCTTACAATGTGATTTTCTGGATTTGAAAATTACAGGCCTCTCATCTTTTAAGTGGGAGAACTTGCACAATTGGTGGCTCAATAAATACTTTTTTTTGCCCCACTGTATATACATTTATTTTTATTACTATTTTATTATAATATTTTTTTTTTTAAATCAGACGATTTTTTGGGTCCTCCAATAATCGGTGTTGAAAAATCATAATCAGTCGACCTCTAGCCCACGCAGACAGACGTGCCCACGCACAGACGCGCCCACGCACAGGCAGACGCGCCCACGCACAGGCAGACGCACAGGCAGACGCGCCCACGCACAGACGCACAGGCAGACGCGCCCACGCACAGACGCACAGGCAGACGCGCCCACGCACAGACAGACGCGCCCACGCACAGACGCACAGGCAGACGCGTCCACGCACAGTCGCCCACGCACAGTCGCCCACACAAACTCCCATCTCAACCCAATCAATTAAAAACTTAAACACACGGTGCTCTTCTCTAAATCTGCCCTGATTGATGGCCCTGGAGCGTTGCCAACACCTCACCATGTATGGACTTCCTCTTTGTGGTCAGAGGGCATCATTAAGCCCTGCCCCGTGTCCAGCCAGACCACACGGCACCTATTCTCACTTAAGCTTTAATACATTCCAGTAATCCTCCCTCCCCACACACCATGTCCAGCTATCCTGGTACAGGACAGGAGCACACCATAAGCCATTGGGGGAAGGCAGAGGGCACACACAGCTCAACCCATGTCCTCTCTCAGAGCTCTGATACTCACCTTCTGGGTCCAGGAGTTTGGTGAGGCCCAGCTTATTCTCTGCCGTGTTGAAGGCATTCTGGAGGTTGTAGTGGGCGTTGGAACGCTTCAGGCTGTCAAACTCAATCACGTCCGGTCTGGAAGGGAACACAGGTGTCGCTTTTAATGAAAGGAATTGCATATATATATATATATACACACACTGAACAAAAATATAGTGTTGGTCTCATGTCATTTTAGAGAATTTGCCAGTACGTCCAACCGGCCTCACTACCACGTAACGGGTGCTGAGGAGTATCTGTCTGTAATAAAGCCCTTTTGTGGGGAATAACTCAATCTGATTGGCTGGGCCTAGCTGCCAAGTCAGTGGGCCTATGCCCTCCACCGCCCACGCATGGCTACGCCTCTGCTCAGTCATATGAAATCCATAGACTAGGGCCTAATGAATGTATTTCAATTGACTGACAGATGGCATCTTCATCAACATGCCACCACGATTCTGTTCTACGGTAACTGTGGACCATGACGACGACATTGTTTCTTCAGAGCAGTTCTAATCATCCCTTCCACTCCCTCGGCTCCACTTTGAATAGGATGAGATCAGAAGAAAAAAGGGCAGTGACAGAACTGACAAGACTGCCTTGTAGCACATTCAGAGCATATTTCAAATCTGCTCCTACTTTGAGACTCGAGTTGAGAAAGAAAGAGTCAATGATGAGAATAATACATGGTCTTCCATTTGTTAGAGTTGTAGTCATGTTAAAAAGGCCCGTCGCTCCAGAGGCCCGTCTCCCACTGTAACGCAGGAGCCACCAGCAGTGGACAGCGTTGAGTCAACAGGCATTGCCTTGCATGCTAAAACCAGTGGGTTTTATTTCTGTTATCTAGGTCAACTTATTCCAATTCATTCGTATCCACTTATCCAAACTGTAGAGGGTTTGAAAAGAGGGTCAAACCCAAAATAGAGAACGGGGATACAGTCACCCCAGGGAGGTTGTGTGTCATAACAGGTAGCCCATTTCTCAAACGCACTGCAAGTACAACAGGCTACGTACGGTATTGGACAGACTGATTTATATCAAAACACACAGGAAAGCGTGTCAGGTGATGGACAATGTCAGCGCCGACTGTTGAAATGAGTGACTGAAGCATTTCATACAGTGTGACGGGCCACATTGTCAGAGGGGAAGGGCGTTGACCTGTGTTTGTGCACGATGGCGTTGAACGCCAGGCCGTCTCTCCAGCTGGTGGTGAAGTTGTGAACGTTGACGTTGGGGTACCTGCAGGGACAAGGTCACAGCTCATTAATCATCGACACAGAACCGAGGCTATTTTGATGTTGACAAACCAAGGACTTGGGAAGATAAGGTTCCATCTGCAAAAATATGATTCTGAGATAATTGGCTTTCCATCGCCGAACCCTAATTGGTTTGAATGGTGTCAGAAATGTTTCTTGTGTTCTTTTGAACTGAACATGAATTGTGGTAGTTCGTGTACTATATAGAGTGGACAACACTGAACAAAACAAGGCTATGTCAATATCTACATTTTGAACCTTGTCGTCCCAAACTCTCGAAACCCAACGTTCTTCAAATCATTTCACTTCTATCATACATTCACATTGCTTGCACATCCTTGAACATGTCTCGCCCCACCCCTCTCACTCTCCCCAGTTTCTCTCTCCCTTCTCACCCAGCGGTCTTCATCTGGCACCAGAGAAGCAGGGCCTCTTTGGCAGACTTCTTCTCCTTGTTATCCTCAGTCTCCACGCTGATGTCCTGGATCTGTTAGCAGAGCAGAGTACTCTCTTAGACACACTGCCTGCTTAACACTTCAGCCAGCTCTCGCTCTCTGGGAAATTAAGACTTCACTGAAATCAGTCTTCCATGCAGCTTTGTATTAGGTTTGATGATAAATCACAATCCAATCAGTCTAACAAGAGAGCAGAGATTAGGGCCGATTCATTTTAGTTTTTTTTGTAATTATGTCATTTAAAAAAAAGAAAAGGAAAGAAATTGAACAGTGAAATTTCATTCGAATAATTTACATAATCTGAAACCACCGTCGTCCCAGAATACCACAGAATGGAGGTTTAGTTACGTTTCTTAGGGACCCCATTAACTCCACATAAATTGTACAAATACATGACAAAGTACGGAAGAGAAAGACAAAATATACGATTCCACTAAATTAAACAGAGTAATAAAGGAAAGACGACAAGAGACAACAAAAATACGATTGACACATTATTCATATACAGTTGAAGTCGGACAGTTCACATACACCATAGCCAAATATATTTAAACTCAGTTTTTCACAATCACTGACATTTAATCCTAGTAATAATTCCCTGTTTAGGTCAGTTAGGATCAGGATCACCACTTTATTTTAAGAATGTTTAGTGTCAGAATAATTGTTGAGAGAAGGATTTATTTGAGCTTTTATTTCCTTCATTACATTCCCAGTGAGTGGGAGGGGTGACCGAGGTGGGGTAGAGGAATAGGGCAGGACTGGGCGGGGTGACCGAGGTGGGGTAGAGGAATAGGGCAGGACTGGGCGGGGTGACCGAGGTGGGGTAGAGGAATAGGACAGGACTGGGCGGGGTGACCGAGGTGGGGTAGAGGAATAGGACAGGACTGGGCGGGGTCACCGAGGTGGGGTAGAGGAATAGGGCAGGACTGGGCGGGGTGACCGAGGTGGGGTAGAGGAATAGGACAGGACTGGGCGGGGTCACCGAGGTGGGGTAGAGGAATAGGGCAGGACTGGGCGGGGTGACCGAGGTGGGGTAGAGGAATAGGGCAGGACTGGGCGGGGTGACCGAGGTGGGGTAGAGGAATAGGACAGGACTGGGCGGGGTGACCGAGGTGGGGTAGAGGAATAGGACAGGACTGGGCGGGGTGACCGAGGTGGGGTAGAGGAATAGGGCAGGACTGGGCGGGGTGACCGAGGTGGGGTAGAGGAATAGGGCAGGACTGGGCGGGGTGACCCAGGTGGGGTAGAGGAATAGGACAGGACTGGGCAAGGTGACCCAGGTGGGGTAGAGGAATAGGGCAGGACTGGGCGGGGTGACCCAGGTGGGGTAGAGGAATAGGACAGGACTGGGCGAGGTGACCCAGGTGGGGTAGAGGAATAGGGCAGGACTGGGCGGGGTGACCGAGGTGGGGTAGAGGAATAGGACAGGACTGGGCGAGGTGACCCAGGTGGGGTAGAGGAATAGGGCAGGATTGGGCGGGGTGACCGAGGTGGGGTAGAGGAATAGGACAGGACTGGGCGAGGTGACCCAGGTGGGGTAGAGGAATAGGGCAGGACTGGGCAAGGTGACCGAGGTGGGGTAGAGGAATAGGGCAGGACTGGGCAAGGTGACCCAGGTGGGGTAGAGGAATAGGGCAGGACTGGGCAAGGTGACCGAGGTGGGGTAGAGGAATAGGACAGGAATGGGCGAGGTGACCCAGGTGGGGTAGAGGAATAGGACAGGACTGGGCGAGGTGTCCCAGGTGGGGTAGAGGAATAGGACAGGACTGGGCGAGGTGTCCCAGGTGGGGTAGAGGAATAGGACAGGACTGGGCGAGGTGTCCCAGGTGGGGTAGAGGAATAGGACAGGACTGGGCGAGGTGTCCCAGGTGGGGTAGAGGAATAGGACAGGACTGGGCGGGGTGACCGAGGTGGGGTAGAGGAATAGGACAGGACTGGGCGGGGTGACCGAGGTGGGGTAGAGGAATAGGACAGGACTGGGCGGGTGACCGAGGTGGGGTAGAGGAATAGGGCAGGACTGGGCGGGGTGACCGAGGTGGGGTAGAGGAATAGGGCAGGACTGGGCGGGGTGACCCAGGTGGGGTTGAGGAATAGGACAGGACTGGGCGGGGTGACCGAGGTGGGGTAGAGGAATAGGGCAGGACTGGGCAAGGTGACCCAGGTGGGGTAGAGGAATAGGACAGGACTGGAAGGGGTGACCCAGGTGGGGTAGAGGAATAGGACAGGAGTAGGCAGGAAGGGGTGCCCCAGGTGGGGTAGAGGAATAGGACAGGACTGGAAGGGGTGACCCAGGTGGGGTAGAGGAATAGGACAGGACTGGGCGAGGTGACCCATGTGGGGTAGAGGAATAGGACAGGACTGGGCGAGGTGACCCAGGTGGGGTTGAGGAATAGGACAGGACTGGAAGGGGTGACCCAGGTGGGGTAGAGGAATAGGACAGGACGGGTGAGGTGACCCATGTGGGGTAGAGGATTAGGACAGGACTTGGCGAGGTGTCCCAGGTGGGGTAGAGGAATAGGACAGGACTGGGCGAGGTGTCCCAGGTGGGGTAGAGGAATAGGACAGGACGGGTGAGGTGACCCAGGTGGGGTAGAGGAATAGGACAGGACTGGGCGGGGTGACCCAGGTGGGGTAGAGGAATAGGACAGGACTGGGCGGGGTGACCCAGGTGGGGTAGAGGAATAGGACAGGACTGGGCGGGGTGACCGAGGTGGGGTAGAGGAATAGGACAGGACTGGGCGAGGTGACCCAGGTGGGGTAGAGGAATAGGACAGGACTTGGCAGGGTGGGATGACCCAGGTGGGGTAGAGGAACATGATAGGACTAGGAAGAGTGGTGTAGGTGAGGAACAGGCCAGTACTGGCCGGGGGGGTAATATTCACATGCACCTTCTACTCTCTAGAAAGGCATATAGAAAGGCATTGTATAGAACATTACAAGGATTCACACGGTACCTGGAAGCGGAGTATGATGGTCCAGATGAGACCCAGGGTGAGGCGGTGGTTCCCATCCACGATGTCGTGAGAGCCCATGTTCTCCAGGTGGACCTTCTGCTCCTTGAGAAACTGTAGGGCCTTGTCCACATTCTCCAGGCAGTGGATACGCATACGCCCCTTGGTGGGCTTCGGCTGGAGAGAGACGGGGGAGAGTCAGGTTGTGTGAGAGAGTGCTGGAAAGAGACATGGATAACAGAGAGGGAGAGGAAGGGCGTACAGGAATGAAGACAGATTTCATGTTAAGCAGGGTGGAGGGCTCAAATGAGGAAAAGAATGAAGGAATGAGAGGGGTGTTTGTTCAGGACCAACAAGGTGAGTCATGAGTGATGGGTCAGGGTTAAGGTCAGGGTTAGGGTCAGGAGTCAGAGTTAGTAGGACAGAGGGAGTTACTGACCAGCTGTTCCCCTGACAGCACCTCCAGCAGGCGGATGAGCATACGTCCATCTCTCAGGTCAGTGTACAGGTCCCCGATGCGGCACGTCACACGGCCCAGGTGAGAGTTCACCCACTTAGTGAAGGTTTTCTTCTGCACCGCTTCACGCTCATCTGGAGAGGAGAGCAGAGGGTAAAGGTGGGTTACAGCCTGGGGGGAGGGGGGGGGTAAACCAATCCTAAGCCAGCTCATAGTGACTGGGAAGCAAGTGTGAAGTCATTCATTGCTTTGTAATAACCTACGTCCAATACTGTCAGGCAAATACATAGAGGGGATGCAATTCTTCACAAGACAAACACTGATGTAGTCGTATAAGGCCATTGAGAAGCCTGAATCACCCCTGAGACTGATGACAGGGTCAGTAACTCATGGGTACCTGAGCTCCGGTACGTAGCACTTCATTTCACAGATAAGCTATGCCACTAGGTCATTGGGATCGTCGAGTTGACAGACAGCTTTAGCAGAAGGTTCTTTAGGCCCCTAACTGAACCTACGTGACTGGGCTGCTGAGACAGTCTGGATGGGAGACCGGCCTTGAACAGCCACACTGACGGCTCACAATGTGGCTAAAACAAACACAGGCCCTGGGTGAAGGAGGGTCAAGGAAGACGGGATGAAATGCGTTGGGTTTTAAAAAAGGAGAACACGTCACTATAACATTCCAGGAAGATAAAGGGGACGCCATGAAGCAGTGGCAGAGATATGGAGCAGGAGGAGTAAAACTCTGAACCTGCCTCCAAAACAAGGTGACCTCAATTCTAGGTCACATGGTCTGTGTGAGCTAGATCTAGTAGCTATGGGACCCCACACACGTAATAAACAAGGCAACACACCCCCCCCCCTTGGGTCAACAGATATTGCATGTAACACATTTCTGGCAATTACTATAGCTTCCACCTAGGGCAAATAAATGCCGGATCTCTATGGAAAGATGAATAATTCATCCAAGTTTTGTCAAAATTGGGCCAGCTGTGAGAGACATCGCGGGTGACTTATGTAAGAAACGAACAGACTGAGACAGATCCACAATCCCTTTTCCGATTTCATCAGGGGACACAATTAACTGCCCAAACAAAAAAACTAACTCTAAAATGTAGACACAACGGAACAACATCAGACGAACTATCCTGCGGCTGCGAGGTAAAAAAGCAGAGGACTTCTGAAGCCGTGTGAAATTGACTGTAGTAATTAAGGTGAAGATGAAAGCCTCTTCAAATCCGAACAGAAAAAAAGTAATGGCTTCACAATCTTAAAATTTGCCATGTCTATAAAAACCAAAGCCAAGCTGCTGCGTTTCACGTTGTTACGGAAAGCGTCACACCATCTCCAAGACCCAGTGAAACGGATGTCCATGTGAGAGAGAATTTGTGTGAGACACAGAAGGGAAAGCTTCGGGTGAGATGTCCCACGTGTGATATACGCTCCTCATGCTAATGGACCATGTTCCTTGTGACCTAGGCTCAGGTTGTCTGGCAGAAAACCTCTCCTCAAGGCAAAGTTATGTCACATTGTGACTAGGGGCTAAATGACGAGGGAGCTAGTTCTCCATCTGGCCAGGACTCTACCCTGCTGTCTCACGCCTCACCCACCCCTGGAGCAGGAGGTCCATTAGGCTGAGCCGTGCCCCACCTGTGTCCAGGCTAACAGCTCCCTACACTGGGGCGAGGGATAGAGATAGGCAGCACCACATTGCCTGGCCAGTGGCCTGCTGGTGCCCTGCCCGATGACAGGCACAGCGACCGGGCCGGGGAGCAGCTGGCTGCATGGCAGAGCAAATGGTATTCCTGAGCTGATTTATGGCAGTACTTGAAGGATTAGGTGGCCACTTTACAAGGTTTAAGGAAGCGCCCCTATCCCTGCTGAGGATCCTTTCAATCAAACGCTAATGGGTTTTTTCAGGAGAGGAGGAGAGTGGCGGCGTGAGGGAGGGACATTGACAGGCAGGCAGCAGCAGGTCACTCCGAGATGACAGCCTGCAGACTTGCCAGCTCCCGTTGGGTGACACTAGGATGGAGTGAGGCATGGGTGTACCCTTTTAGGGAAGGAGGCAAGTTTTCAACTTGAAACGCTCTACATGTACTCATCAAATACCATCTCAGAGAGTCTGGCTGTGGCAGCGGTTTTATTTATGGAGGGTAGAAGAGGAGGTTGGCATAATGAGTTAGGCCTGGCTAACTCGATAAACGTGACTCTACACTCTTACAAAACAAACTTCAAGAAAAACCACACGTCATATACTCCAAACGTATCTTTTAAACCATGTCATAGTAGATATATAATTAATATGCCCAAAGGCTCTGCTGCGGAGTGTAATGGAAGCTCCTCGCCAGTCTAAGCAGCAGCCTATTGTTGGGTTCTACAGTAAGCAGGATTACTTCTAATGAGACGGACTGAGGTTTGCTCTCATCAGACCAGATACAGGAAAGCTCAAGCGATAATGGCGGACCATTCCATCTAACGGAACCCCTATTTACTGAGCGCGTCCCATGGCGACATGCTAAACGTCTGAGGGGGAAGAGCTTAGTAAGAAACCAGTTCAGCGAGTTGCCGCCCTGGAGCCACACGAGACAAAACACAACTGAAACGTTGACTGTCCCATGTCAAGTTGAACCCAGGACACCCACATAAAAATGGACCCATTCTGGAATGCATCTCTCTATTTTTCTTTCGCTACAAAGTAATAACCAAAGATCCCCAGCGTGACCCTCTGCCCTTCTGGTTGTTGATTAGGAAATCTGCTCCAGCTCCCCCCAAATAAATTCTCCTAAACCCCTCTGAGCTTGACCTGTGACCCCTGTGAAGCAGCTCTGACCTCCCCTGTACCCCTCTACTACACCTGACAAGGACTGAAATGTTACTTCTCCCTCTAGAAACATGGCTAGGGGGTACAGGGGACGCGCAGCAGTATGTCACTGTTTGACGGGCTGGGATTATAATGGGATGTTTGACGTCCATAAATTGTTAAACACGAGATAGAGAGAGCAATTAACAAATAAATGGAATTCCACGGCTGTGAATCTGGCTGCTCATGCAACAGAACACTTGCTCAAGTTATCTGGGACTCGGGAAGAGATCTTCGGGGGGCTCGAGTGTGTGTGTGTGTGCGTGCGTGCGTGCGCCTGCGTGCGTGTGACCAGAACCAGTGGTTGTTATCTAGCACAAAAAGGAGAGGATAACCTCTCCCTCCTGGACTGAGTCTGTGCCTGGCAAACTTGACAGCTTCAGGGTCCTCGGCCAAGCCTGGCTGGAGTGGAACAGACAGACAGTGGCCTTCAATTCACCTCGGTACATGATGATCGGCTGTTCCAAGTGCCATTCCTATAAATCCCCTGCGTGTTGATAGAACAAACTATCCACAGCTCAGAAGGAGAAGGCTTGAAATGGTGGACATGAATGTACTCTGCACAGAGATCTAAACAAGGTCACTGTGAAATACAACGGTCGGGTTGGGGCCGAAAACACTCAGAGTCAGAGCACAGAGCGAGAGAAGGGCCACGTGTGCAATGCAATGCAGTGCCAGTGGTGACCTGTTTTGTCAGGAAAGGGCTGCTTTGCAATGCAAAATGGTGTGTAGCTGTCAACAGCTAGAAACTGGGCACAGTACTATACACACTCAAAACGGAACAATCAGTTGAAATAAATGCTCCTCGTGAGCTAATCACTTCCAAACAAAATGAGGAAGAGTCTTTCATCACATTAACTATTTTGTTGGTATTTCACCCCCTTTTCCTCCCCAATTTCGATCTTGTTGAAATCAGACTGCAGGCGCCCGGCCAGCCACAAGGAGTCGCTAGAGCGCGATGAGCCAAGTAAAGCCCCCCCGCCCTGACCAAACCCTCCCCAAGTAAAGCCCCCCCGCCCCAGCCAATTGTGCGCCACCCTATGGGATTCCCAGTCACGGCCGGATGTGACACAAGCCTGGGATTGAACCTGGGTCTGTAGTGACGCCTCAAGCACCGATATGTCGTGCCTTAGACCACTTTCACAATTTAATTATTCACAGGAGTGTTCCAGTAGAATGGCCATCATAAATTAATATGTTCCATGGTCTGGGTGGATAATATATTACTGTCTAACTAAGTCATAACCAAACAGCTAAAACATACTAAAGGTGTTGCCCAGAGGTGTGCTGCAGTAGAGTGAGTGGTAACTGAATGTTATAAAGTGTCCTAGAAAGAAGGAAATTAAAAACATGAATCATTCCAGCCAACAGCATTACAGCCTCTCTCAGGGGGATGGGTCAGAAACAACGACTGTCTGAATATCAAAATAGAGGATGGCCACTCCATCTGGACTCGGTACACTGCTGGCCAGTTAAGGGGGGCAGTGTAAATAGTCAGGTGGCCATTTGATTAATTGTTCAGCAGTCTTATGGCTTCGGGGTAGAAGCTGTTAAGGAGACTTTTGGTCCTAGACTTGGTGCTCTGGTACTGCTTGCTGTGTGGTAGCAGAGAAAACAGTCTATGACTTGGGTGACTGGAGTCTCCAGTATTTATGTTGCAATATTTTGTGTGCCGGGGGGCTAGGGTCAGTCTGTTATATCTGGAGTATTTCTCCCGTCTTATCCGGTGTCCTGTGTGAATTTAAATATGCTCGCTCTAATTCTCTTTCTCTCTCTCTCTCTCTCTCTCTCAGAGGACCTGAGCCCTAAGACCATGCCTCAGGACTACCTGGCCTGATGACTCCTTGCTGTCCCCAGTCCACCTGGTCGTGTTGCTGCTCCAGTTTCAACTGTTCTGCCTGCGGCTATGGAACCCTGACCTGTTCACCGGACGTGCTACATGTCCCAAACCTGCCGTTTGAACAACTTGGTCACGTTCTGTTATAATCTCTACCTGGCACAGCCAGAAGAGGACTGGCCACCCCTCATAGCCTGGTTCCTCTCTACATTTCTTCCTAGGTTCTGGCCTTTCTAGGGAGTTTTTCCGTGCTTCTACACCTGCGTTGCTTGCTGTTTGGGGTTTTAGGCTGGGTTTCTGTACAGCACTTTGTGACATCAGCCGATGTAAGAAGGGCATGATAAATAAATGTGATTGATTCTGACACCGCCTAGTATATAGGTCCTGGATGGCAGGAAGCTTGGCCACAGTGATGGGCTGGGCCGTACGTACTACCCTCTGTAGCGTCTTACGGCCAGATGCTGAGCAGTTGCTATACCAGGCGGTGATACAACCGGCCAGGATGCTCTCGATGGTGCAGCTGTAGAACGTTTTGAGGATCCGGGGACCCATGCCAAATCTTTTCAGTCACTTGAGGCGGAAAATTGCAGTGATTGAAATTGCAAGCCCTCTTTCTGTACTGTGGTGATGGGCCCGTTTTATGCGATAACGTTGATGATTTGACTGATTTATGCAGTGATTAGTCAAATTTGCAAGCGCTTGCATAATATGCGGGGAATTACAAAACAAAAATGCAATCGCAGAATCCTGGACAGACTGAGTAGGTTCTTGTCAAGGCTCTATACTGAATGACGCGAGACCGTTGCTGTTGTGAAAGGAAAATGGCACCTTTTCCTGCGTTACAGACTTTGCAAAAAACAAGCCGAAGGGACAACGACAGAAATAAATGTTTCATCATCACCATCTCCCAACAAACACAGTGTTCCTCCAAGGAGCTCATGACTGTGGAAAGAAGATGACAGTGGCAACCACACCCTTCAGCTAGATTGCAGAGACAGATAGCCATGGAACAAATTAGAGTCTCGTGAGCACATCCCCCCCTAAAAACTAAAACAAATTGGTGGTAAAAGCATCTCTATTGTTGAATGACTTTTCAGCCAGAAAAACTAAATGACAAGGATGAGTAAACAGGAGTAGGATACGTTTGGGATTGAATCTGGATAAAAAGCATTAGAAATGCTAGTCGTCACGTCCACTGCCTCCTCATCTCCCGGGGCACCAGAAGCAAAGACACAGGAATGACAGACTATGAGACATGTCCACACATCAGTCTAAAAACCCTCCGGCTGCTATAACTCACTCTAATTCAGGTGTGAATAATGACAGTTTGAGGTGACATTTTCCAGCTGCAAAAGCATCTTCTTTCCTCTCCTAAGTTTAGTACCCTTGAGAAGCCCCTGGCTTAGGTGAATGAGTGTTGGGTTTCATAGGCTTGTGGAACAATGGAGGTACAATTTACTCTCCTGCTCGGTCTCCCCACCGTCTTCTGTGTGTCTGGCTTGACAAAGATTGAGAGGAGTAGGATAGTGGGCTACCGAGTGGCGCACCGGTCTAAAGCACTTCATGTCAGTGCTAGAGGCGTCACTACAGACCCTGGTTTGATTCTAGGCTGTATCACAACCGGCCGTGATTGGGAGTCCCACAGGGCGGCACACAATTAGCCCAGCGTCGCCCGGATTAGGGTTTGGCCGGGGTAGGCTGTCATTGTAAATAATCATTTGTTCTTAACGGACTTGCCTAGTTAAAGGAGAATTTGTTCTAAAACGGACTTACCTAGTTAAATGAAGGTTAAATAAAAGATAGGCTTGGCTGTGTGATTGTCAGTCAGCAGAAGCCCATCAAAACACACAGATCGAATATCTGCGGCTTAAGGACGATTATGGCCTGGACTTGACACACAAACAAGCATTTGTTAGTGCACTTACACACGTATGCATCTACGCACAAACACAGAACTTGAATGGAATAGAAAAACAGTCACAGACCCACCCTTGTGGTGTAAAGTAAAAATACTTTACAGAACTAAAGTCTTTTTGGGGGTATCTGTACTTAACTATTCATATTTTTGACTACTTTCACTTCATTCCTTAAGAAAATATTGTACATTTTACTCCATACATTTTCCTTGACACCCAACCGTGCTCGTTACCTTTTGAATGCTTAGCAGGACAGGAAAATAGTCAAATTCACACACTTTTCAAGAGAACTTCCCTGGTCATCCCTACTGCCTCTGATCTGGTGGACTCGCTAAACAGAGAACATCCCTGATCATCCCTACTGTCTCTGATCTGGTGGACTCACTAAACAGAGAACATCCCTGATCATCTCTACTGCCTCTGATCTGGTGGACTGACTAAACAGAGAACATCCCTGGTCATCCCTACTGCCTCTGATCTGGTGGACTCATTAAAACACACATGCTTCATTTGTAAATGATGTCTGAATGTTGGAGTGGCCCGTAGCTTTCCGTAAATAAATAAAAAACAAGAAAATGGTGCCATCTGGAATTTGAAATTATTTTTTGATACTTAAGTATATTTTAAACCAAATACTTTTTAGACTTCCACTCAAGTAGAATTTTACTGGGTGACTTTTACTTTCACTTGAGTCATTTTCTATTAAAAAGGTATCGTTACTTTTCCTCAAGCATGACAGTTGGGTACTTCTCCCACCACTGCTTGTACTTAACCAAACCCCAGTGTTCTCTGAACAGAGCCAGGAGTCAAAGAAACTCCTCTGAACTCAGGTGATAAGTCACTCAACAACTTCATCAAATCAAGACACAGGATTGAAATCCTGAAGAGCACATAAGAGAGAGAATCTGGAGAGTCACATATTAACATTAGAAACTTAATGACTTATCTCCCGACACTATTCCTGACTCAAGGAAACAGGAAACAGATGAGGTTGAGTAGAAACAGCTGTACTGGGAGACTTGGAGTCAGTAATAGAGAGGTCTTCCTCAAGGCCCAGCCACAAGGTTCTTAACCCTCACCGTTGTCATGGACACACATACTTCCTAATGACTCAAGGTAAACACTGATAGGATAGAAATATATGGCATTACACCACAGTAATGGCTCTGTGGCTTCCACAGTTCAGAGATGTCAGAAAATAGCATTTCCTCCTCATAGGACGCCACAGCCTCGCTGACAGTGACTTTTTTTGTCATGGGTCTTTGTGAGAACATCAGCCATGTCACATACACCCACCCACCTCCTCTGGGGATCATATCTGCCCTGGCGCTCCCAAAAAACAAACTAGTAATAATAGCCGCTTCACTCTCGCTGCTGCTTCTCTCTCACACAACAAGAGCCAGACAATAGCGTGTGGTTTTCCCTCATAGCTGAGCGTGCGGTTACCTTTCCAGAGGTAAGCTGGGGCGCTGCAGAGGAAGCCTGGTCAATGAGCCACCTGAGGTGGATTACACTGCTGGGAGGGAGGGCGGGGGGGCACATTCCTCCTGATGCTGGTCATGTTGTGACAGCACCCAGCCCTGCGGAGGAGGAGGTAACAGGGAGCTAACAGAAACCAGGCTCAACCCTTCCCTGTCCCACGTCTCCTAATAGCAGACCCAGTCAGGAGGATACACACATCTCTGCTGTGTTTGCTCATCATACACACGCACTTCATCAGCTGTGTAAAATGCTTCAACTTAAAAGCATAATGTATTAGAACAAACTGTACCACGGTCCTGTCTTAATGACTCAAAATCATCTGTATTCAAAGTGTATGGCATTCACACGCACTATAAAGTGTGTATGTAAACTGAATGTACAAAACATTAAGAACACCTTTTTGAGTTGCGTGTACACAGATTTGCAGATGTTGTCGCAGGTGCAGTGAAAATGTTGTGTTTCAAGCACAAACAGTGCAGTAATACGTGGTCTGCGACTTAGGCCGGTTGGGACGTACTGCCAAATTCTCTAAAACAATGTTGGTGGCTTACGGTAGAGAAATTAACATTCAACTCTCTGGTGGACATTCCTGCAGTCAGCATGCCAATTGCACGCTCCCTCAAAACTTGATACATCTGCGGAATTGTGTTGTGTGACAAAACTGCACATTTTAGAGAGGCCTTTTATTGTCCCCAGCACAAGGTGCACATGTGTAATGACCATGCTGTTTAATCAGCTTCTTGATATGCCACACCTGTCAGGTGGATGGATTATCTTGGCAAAGGAGAAATGCTCACTAACAGGGATGTAAACAAATTTGACAGAAATAAGCTTTTTGTGAGTTTGGAACATTTCTGGGCTCTTATTTCCGCTCGTGAAACTTGCGGCCAACACTTTAAATGTTGCGTTTATTTTTGTTCAGTGTATTTACACGGAGTATGCAAAACTTAAGAACACCTGCTCTTTCCATGACAGACTGACCAGGTTAAAGCAATGATCCCTTATTGATGTCACTTGTTAAACCCACTTCAAATCAGTGTAGATGAAGGGGAGGAGACAGGTCGAAGAAGGATTTTTAAGTCTTGAGACAATTGAGACAGGGATTGTGTACGTGAGGGTGAATGGGCAAGACAAAAGATGTAAGTGCCTTTGAACGGGGTGTGGTAGAAGGTGCCAGTAGCACCAGTTTGGTGTCAAGAACTGCAACACTGCTGGGTTTCTCACGCTCCAAAGATTCCTGTGTTTATCATGAATGGTCCACCACCCAAAGGACATCCAGCCAACTTGACACAACTGTGGGAGGCATTGGAGTCAACATGGGCCAGCATCCCAGTGGAATGGTTAACACCTTGTAGAGTCAAGGCCCTGACAAATTGAGGCTGTTCTGAGGGGAAAAGGGGCGTGTGCAACTCAATGTTGTTCCTAATGTTTAGTATACTCAGTGTACTGCAAAGAAACAGCGCTACCTTGTTTATCAGCGCCATCTTGGTCATACAAAAACAAAATTCTTGAGTCCGACCTGCTACCCTCCAATTGAACCCCAACAACATCTGATGGTATCTGTGCTGAAACACTGATAAGAACGGTGATCTGAAGGTAATCCAGGCAGAAATGCAGCCAGTGTTAATCTTGTGTCTGTGAGGCCCATGCAGGCTTAGCCTTGGCTTGAGACTTCAGGTCAGATGGGCAGATAGTGAACCTCCCTGGCAGGTAGCTACAGTAGACGGCATTGTAACATGTAGCCTACCTAACATACAGTTTGACCCCTTTGAGTATGCCACGACCTTTCACTACTGTATGTCATCTACTGTCAGAGCAATGGTGGAAGGGGGAAATAATGACAAGCCGTGACAAGGACAGTTGGCGGTTATAGATGAGGGCAACAGGTCCTTTGACGGCTTGTTGAGGAAGTGGGTCTACTTGAAAACATGATGCTTGACTGAACTGATATGGTGTATCATTTAAAAGAGAAAAGTTCCCTACCCCCTGGTTCCTTGGCATGGAACATGAAGCGGTCTCTCTTTAGGACCGCCTTCATGGCAAATTACATGCTGGGTCTGAATGCTTGACAGCAGCTCTACTAACCAACTGATCTCTAGCATCTTCATCAAGGGCATACACTTCAGGGTCTGCTATTATCATGGCTGTCTCAGATGGTGTCATTTCAAAAATGTCTTCACACCATATTGACAGCAAACATGAGGCACTGTATACACAACACGCTCTGTGTCAGAACAGTCCTTTAGCCCTGTGCCAGTAGTGATGATTACGTCACATCTACCAGAGACAGAGATGATTGATGTGTTTTTTATCCCTTGTGCCTCTAATTGAACATGTCCACCTTTGCCCCTTCATCCAGTAATCCTCCTGTATTCTACAGTCCACTCAATGTCATGGCTTATCAGTTCTAGTCTGTCCAGTCAGTCATGCAGCGGCAGATGCAGTAGAACATATAGTGGTACAGTCCTGTGCCAGGTATCTCTGCTGACTGATGTGTTGCTCCAGACCCGGCACCTCTCACCACTTCACGGCTCCCCCACAGGGCTAACTTCAGGACAGGACACAGAATGGGCTTTGGCCAGAGGGAGACATAGGATTACAAACGTGGTGCAATAGATATCTAGACACAATAGGAGCATATCATCAGAACTGAACATTGCCTGTGTGTATGCATTCCTGGGTACTGTTTTCCTCCTACCACTGACCAGTGCTCTCTGCAGATGAATTGGTTCACAACATTCCCCACCGCACATAACCAAGGGTTTATGAACAAGCATCTGGCCAGGCTTGCCTGGTGTTGGCCGTCTGCTAATCATTACTCTCGAGTCTTCTAACCCTTCCACTCCCCCTCCTATCATCTCTTCTCCTCTCCAGTGTTTCAGCTGCAGTCATTTAGCTGTGGCGATGCTCCACGGCAAATTCATTGCGGCCATGCAATTTCTTTTTTTTCCTAACAAGGCACAATTTGAAAATGCTGGAACAGTCCACATTTACTTTAACTCCACAAACAAAACAAGTACCGACTAGAAAAAAAATCTGAGAACCACATGGTAGAATAGTTTTACGTTAGGGCTGTCCCTGACTAAAAACAAATCTTGGTCGACCGAGAGTCATCCTGTTCTTTTGAGCAATTGATAGTTCGAAATGGGGCCTCCCAGGTCACGCAGTGGTCTAGGGCACTGCATCGCAGCGCCAGCTGTGCCACCAGAGACTCTGGGTTTGTGCCCAGGCTCTGCCGCAGCCGGCCGCGACTGGGAGGTCCGTGGGGCGATGCACAATTGGCCTAGCGTCGTCCGGGTTAGGCCGGTAGGGATATCCTTGTCTCATCGCGCACCAGCGACTCCTGTGGCGGGCCGGGCACAGTGCGCACTAACCAAGGTCACCAGGTGCACGGTGTTTCCTCCGAAACACATTGGTGCGGCTGGCTTCCGGGTTGGATGCACGATGTGTTAAGAAGCAGTGCGGCTTGGTTGGGTTGTGTTTCGGAGGACGCATGACTTTCGACCTTAGTCTCTCCCGAGCCAGTACGGGAGTTATAGCGATGAGACAAGAGAGTAACTACTAATGATTGGATACTATGAAATTGGGTATAAAATGTGGCTGTCTATCTTCACTTGTAGCCTGTGAGAAAGACCCAATCATTTTTAGGGTGCATTACGGTCACACATAGGGGATGCCACCGTGAAATTCAAAGGCATTATCAAGTGCTTGTCAAATTGTGAATGATTGCGAGACTGATAAAGTGTGTACATCCTGCGCAAAGAAACAAAGCAGAGCTTTTTCAAATCATCATTAGGGGTTGCATCATGCAGCCTTACAATGTATTAAAAATCAAACATCATATAGCCCAACATTTGTAGAACTAAAGTTACATTAACTCCAAATCAAGCATTTTTTTGTTTTGTTAACCGAACACCACAAGAATAGCCACACATGCGCACTCCCTCAAATCGTTCGTTCAATTGTATTCTTCATACTATAAAATAATAAGTTCTAAGCAAATCTTGTCTGTTAAATGAACTAGTGTAGCCCATAGCCATTTGGTGTAGCCAGATCAGGACAACTAAAAGGATGCTATTCTGTTCTGAAATTGAATAAATGTTCTTCATATCATGCTTCTTTAGACCTGTCTAAAATAAATGATTTATTGTGAAGGTGTAGGCTATATTACATGGATTTCTTAACATGTAGATGTTCCAAAAGTCAACATCAGTGGCTTGTAGGCTGCGTGGAAGCCAGGAGATGTTAAATGTGTTTATGTTAATTAACGGTCAATTACCGTGAGACAAAATGTCATGACCGCCACAGCACTACCCCTGACCCTGTAAAGTCTGCCCTCCCTCGTATCACCACCACTGGGCTGCCTGCTTGAGTAACCAGCACCAGCGCCTCCAGTCACCTCGTCCTGAGAAAGAATGAGGAAACTACCGGCAGTCAGTCAGTCAGTCTGCCTGCCTTTACGGCCTTTTGTCACACACTCACCTACTGATACAGGATTATTATGGGGATCCTGTCCAAGGCCCAAGGGCACTACAAACACCCTCACTACCTGACAGCCCTCTCTGAGCCAGACTTATAAATTCAGCTCTAGTACCTAGAGAAAAAGAATCTGTCTATTATTTATGTAGACAGATACGACCACAACATAATGTTCCACTGAAGCCATCGGTTTTGCCAGAGGCTTTATTCTGCATTTATTTGAATTTCAATTCTGTTTATTGTAATGACGTTCGGTGTAGTGACATTTACTTTCGGATGCGTTTGCTTGTTATTCTGTATTCATGTGGATGTTCAACTCGGAATTAAACATGTACCTTTACTTGTAATCCGCTCTGGATAACAGTGTAATGTAGACGGAGCATAAACGGGATCAATACCTACCGTAGGAAGAGTTTTTAATTGGGCCAGGAGTGTAAATGTGTGAGAGGAGTAAGCACGGTGACAATTGGCCTACCGTATGTTGGTTTGTTTATTAGTGTGTGTATGCCTGCGCTGCGTGTGAGTAATACCCTCATCAGAAGGGCACTGTTAGTGCAGTCAGACGCTGCTCCTTCAGCTCTGTAATTGAACGCTGAACTGGGCTTAAGGATCCATTTCTCAGCCAGCTCCCTCAAACAGCTCCAATACAGCCTGTGATTAGAGTCTAGAGGCAGGGTAATCATTAACACTGGCCCAGCCACCCACCCACCCACCCACACGCAGAAAAAAAAGACTATAAAATAAGTAAGGGATAATAAAAGAGGCTACGCGTTCTATGGAAAATAAGGAATGACGTGGAAGGCGTGTTCCAAGACACACTAGCGGAGTTGAACTGACCTTCCACGGAGTTGCATTATTTTCCAGACAACGCAATGAGCCACAAGTTGACTATCCATTTTATACCATGGCCATAACTTAAAACACACTGCCGCTAGAAATGTGTTCAACGGCCACTGAAGTAGCTAGCAAGTTTACTAGATAATGACAGTTAGCTAAACTAGCAAGTCTGGTTGGTTACCAAGCTAACTAAACCATCAGTCCTAGCTTGCTTTTATGAAAATCGAATTCAACAATGCCAATAATGTTTTCAATTCGACTTCTGCTTTCAAGAGTAGCCCAAACATAGAACATGTAAGAAACTATAGCTACTGAATTGTACCATGCAAATATGCTGTACATGCTCTAGAATGTCCTTCAAGCCAATCAGAAACTAGTATTCAACAGTGTCATGGTATAAGTTATGGATAAACGCCGACGTTCTGTAGATCACCTTGGGAAATAAGAATGACCTGTGTTTAACTTTGATGTTAAATGACATTATGCTTATGCATGTAATTAGAATCACAACTATTTTATTAACATTATTATTCTCTTAGCCAAATAATATATTCACAAATGTAAATGGGATGGAAAAAATTCATTATTTTCTAGTTTCTTTCATTGAACTGTTACAATTTTAGAAATCTCTCAAACCTGTGAAACTTAAAAAGTTGGAAAAGTCATGTCTCTGAAGGTCCGTTAATGTCTCATTGCCTTGTCACATTAACGATGTCCTGAATTATTCATGTTTTTTGTATTAAACATGTTTTTTTTTGGGGGGGGTCACCTGGTGTTTTATATGGTTTTGTTTATTGTATTCACAGGACTAATCAACGCCGCAGCCTAGGTAATGTACAGAACGGAGGCGTTTATCCAGCGTATAGCACAGTTGCCAAAGAAAACAATAGTAAAGAACACATTTCCTGGAAGAAATAAATGAAACATTTGTAATACTTTCATTTTTATAAGAGAATGCACACTTTCTCATCTTTTGATTGCTAGAGAATATATGGAGGTTCTATATTGGCAACGTTATTGTCCCTTGCTTGCTAGCTAGCCAACTAGCTACGGCTAACATGGTCATGATCTCTGCATCCAAAATGACAGCAAAGTAGATACATTTGCATTTGTTCAGCCTGTTTTCTATTGACATTCATTTGGATACATCCATAACAATGAGTTGATGATGCCCAATTTTGCATGGTCTATACTATCAGATGTGCTATTAGCAAGAAGCATTATCACCTGTAGCCCAACTAATGAAGTGATGTGGCTATAAAATGTACATAGTCTGAAGCATGGCGTTTTTAAAATCGCATAGAACACAAGCCGACTAGGTAAATAGGTAAACTATTTCACTATGGGGTTGTCTGATTTTCTTTTAGTAACAAAATTGCATAGCAATGTTGTTATTATCAGGCTGTTCCGAGGGCAAAACATGTTTTTCATCGTCACAGGTCAGTGCAGTGAAATGTGTTGTTTTACAGGTTCAGCCATAGTAGTACGGTGCCCCTGGAGCAAATAAGGGTTAAGGGCCTTGCTCAAGGGCACATTGACAGAGCCTTATCCACTCAGATATTCAAACCTGCAACCTTTCAGTTACTGACCCAACGCTCTAACCACTAGGCTACCCTGCCGCCCTATTAGGAAGGTGTTCTTAATGTTTTGTAGTGTTATGGAAGACTTTAAATCCTGAGAAAACAGGGTTTAATCGAATTGGAGGGTTCTTGACTTAGACCAATCTTCCATACAGAATCTATCCAGCTCCTTGATATTCTTCATCTGTGCATATTAGGGGTGTACCTACCGGGCCATACTCATATTCATAACTGTATCCGTAGATTGACAGTTAGATTGGAAAACATGGAAGTGTTTTAATATGCCTAAATAGGCTTGATGTTTGCAAAATACTGCACGTTTATGGGCCAAAAAAGCTCCAGATTTGGAGCAGCACGCAAAGTGTGAGAGACTGTCATCAATTTGCAACGGGTAGAGAAGTTTGCTGTCACCGAGTCAGAATGCGCATGAGCATTTCATATTTTTACCCTACACTAACACTGCGTGTTAGATGCTAAGCACATTGATACAGTTGAAGTCGGAAGTTTACATACACTTATGATTCACTGTATCACAAGTCCAGTGGGTCAGAAGTTTACATACAAAGTTGACTGTGCCTTTAAACAGCTTGGAAAATTCCAGAAAATGATGCTATGGCTTTAGAAGCTTCTGATAGGCTAATTGACATCATTTGAGTCAATTGGAGGTGTACCTGTGGATGTATTTCAAGGCCTACCTTCGAACTCAGTGCCTCTTTGCTTGACATCATGGGAAAATCAATAAAAATCAGCAGAAAGATAATTGTAGACCTCCACAAGTCTGGTTCATCCTTGGGAGCAATTTCCAAGCACCTGAATGTACCACGTTCATCTGTGCAAACAATAGTATGCAAGTATAAACACCATTGGACCACGCAGCCGTGTTAGTATATTTACATTATTCCAATGTGTTTTCAAAAATTAAATTCACTTAGTCTATTTTATGAGAATGTGTAAGATTATTTGCAAAAAATAGACAGAGATCTGTCTTATCAAAATTAGATAATAGTATTTATTCTCAGAGCACGCTCCCATGTAACCACGAACAACAGTTTGTATACAAAATATGACGTCATTGGTTCTAGAATGAATCTCCTCCTACCGACCAAGACAAAGCAAGTTTAAAAGTTTATTCCGACCCACTAGCGCACACACAGGACACACAATATAACTGAATTAACTCGACCCCTCACCGTTATCGATGACCACTTAGCTGACAGTTCCAGTGAACAGAAAACCTGGGAAAGCACCCAATGTCTTATCTAAAACATCCCAGAACTAAGTTTCGTCGGTTCAACCATAGGTTAAAGACCTTTTCTGCTTACTTAAAAAAAAAAACACTTCCAAACTTCTCCAACCTGGCTGGAATGGTATTTATTCAAATGTAATTACCCACCGTTTCAGGCTCCACAATCCCTCACTTATTAATTCATATTGTTAATCAGATATAATAAAACAAAGTATATGTTTAATTAGTTATATTTCTATTTAAAATTTAGATATCGTTTAGTCATTATTCATAAAATTCCTAACAAGCAGTCATACCGCTCAGGAAGGAGACACATTCTGTCTCTTAGAGATGAACGTACTTTGGTGTGAAAAGTGCAAATCAATCACAGAACAACAGCAAAGGACCATGTGAAGATGCTGGAGGAAACAGGGTACAAAAATATATATATCCACAGTAAAATAAGTCCTATATCACCATAACCTGAAAGGCCGCTCAGCAAGGAAGAAGCCACTGCTCCAAAACCGCCATAAAAAAGAAAGAGTATAGTTTGTAACTGCACATGGGGACAAAGGTACTTTTTGGAGAAATGTCCTCTGGTCTGGTTAAACAAAAATAGAACTGTTTGGCCATAATGACCATTGTTATGTATGGAGGAAAAGGGGGAGGCTTGCAAGCCAAAGAACACCATCCCAACCGTGAAGCACAAGGATGGCAGCATCCTGTTGTGGGGGTGCTTTGCTGCAGGAGGGACTGTGCACCAGCAGGGACTGTGTCACAAAATAGATGACATCATGAGGTAGGAAAATTATGTGGGTATTTTGAAGCAACATCTCAAGACATCAGTCAGGAAGTTAAAGCTTGGTCACAAATGGGTCTTCCAAATGGACAATGACCCTAAGCATACTACCAAAGTTGTGGCAAAATGGCTTAAGGACAACAAAGTCGAGGTATTTGAGTGGCCATTACAAAGCCCTGATCTAAATCCTATAGAACATTTGTGGGCAGAACTGAAAAGGTGTGTGTGAGCAAGGAGGCCTCCAAACCTGAGAAATGGGCCAAGATTCACCCAACTTATTGTGGGAAGCTTGTGGAAGGCTACCCGAAATGTTTATATAATAAATATAATATATGCCATTTAGCAGACGCTTTTATCCAAAGCGACTTACAGTCATGTGTGCATACATTCTACGTATGGGTGGTCCCGGGGATCGAACCCACTACCCTGGCGTTACAAGCGCCATGCTCTACCAACTGAGCTGTTTGACCCAAGTTAAACAATTTAAAGGCAACGCTACCAAATACTAATTGAGTGTGTGTAAACTTCTGACCCACTGGGAATGTTATGAAAGAAATAAAAGCTGAAATAAATCTCTACTTTATTTTTCTGACATTTCACATTCTTAAAATAAAGTGTGATCCTAACTAACTTAAGACAGGACATTTTTACTAGGATTAACTGTCAGGAATTGTGAAAAACTGTACGTAAACATCCGACTTCAACTGTACCTTGTCGCAAACGTCCTCAGCATTTGATTTATCATAGTAGCAGGCTAACTGGAGCCAGCAGCAATCTAAAACGACCCAACCGAAACATGCAAGGATAAGTGATCGGGTGAATGAAGCAAAGCGAGTGAACGGAGAGATAAGGCTTCGCTCTATCCAATCAGAGCCGCAGGGTCAACGTACAGCCCACCCTTCTCTATACATAAAGACAAACTAGCAAGTTGAGTTACTTAGACCACATAACACCTCGCACTTAATTGAAAGATGAACACTGGCACCGAAAAAAATATGATTATATCAAACAAAAAGTTACTCTGACCATAATCATATCAGGACAATAGCCCATATCCGTTACATTACTTGTTTTGTCCGACTACTCGGCACACCCCTAGCGCATATACAGTAGACTGCCCTCTTCGGTTCAAACCACAGGTTTTCAACGGGGTTCAAGTCCGGAGACTGAGATGGCCATTTCAAGATGATGATTTTGTGGTCAATTAACTATTTCTTTATGAATTGTTGCGTGTGCTTTGGGTTATTGTCTTGCTGGTAGATCCACTTTCGGCCCAGTTTCAGCCTCCCAACAGAGGCAACCATGTTTTTGGCTAAAATGTCCGGGCACTGGGTAAAGTTCATGATGCCGTTGACCTTAAAAGGGCCCAGGACCAGTGGAAGCAAAATAGCCCCATAACATCAAAGATCTACCACCATATTTCACAGCAGGTACAGAGTTGTTTTCAGCTTATGCATCCTTATGTCGATGCCAAATCCACCACTGGTGTGCGAGGCCAAATAGCTTAAGATTTTTTAGCTCATCTTTGTCAAGGGGGACAATCATTGTGTACCTGAATGTATATAGAAATGACACACACACACACACACACACACACACACACACACACACACACACACACACACACACACACACACACACACACACACACACACACACACACACACACACACACACACACACACACACACACACACACACACACACGTGTCTTGTATCCCTCACTTCCTTATCTAACAGATGTAACCCTCATATTTTGTGAATTTTAATTCCGACACCTATAATAATGTAATACAAAAAAAAAGAAAGGCTGTGAAGGGGAAACACATTTGAAAATGCAAAGTTAGGTTGAGCAACGGTTTGGTTCACATAGCCAGTTTATGCTAAAATTGGAATTGAGAGTTACTCATTAAAAAAAATTGTAAAAAAAAACAAAAAAACTGTACAATGTTTTCTCTGCCCCATGGCAAAATGTGTAAAATTGCAGGAAATTAGCAAAATGTTGTCTCTGCTGCCAAGAGGGCCGCTAAGACCAGCCACTACCAAGCAACCCCCCTTTAAAAGTAGGTTTTATTAGATGCCTCATCACAGCAGTTGCACGTGCAATAATAGGCTTGCTATTGTTGAATGTTAATGAAATATGTCTGTTCGTTGTATGCATGTTTTCTGTTGGTCACATCGTTTTACTCTTTGTTGACCGGTTAATGTGATTTGGTTAGTCGGCAGCAAAAATGACCGAAATTTGCATCCCTAATCCATAACGACGTCAGAGCAAAACGCAGGTCAGACCACACACAGCTGCAGAAGGAAACAGGCAACATCAAAACAGAGTCTCTGAGCAAGACTGGTTGTAAGAAATTCAAAAGCAAAATCGGATTGGTACAGGGGATCAATTCAACTGACAGCATGTTTCTTCGGCAACCATTTATAGTAGCCCATCAGTACAACGCTACATCTTTGTGAGCCACAGCTCACCTGTCCTCTGTGGGTTAGCCAAGGACAGCACAGCAAAATGGCTGTGCAGTATGTGTTGCTGTCATATTTATCCTACAAGCGCCAGGGCAAGGACTCCCCCTGACATGTCTGCAGAAGGACAACGAGCTGAAGGACAAAATGCAGAAGGGCACAAAACCACACATGCAAACTTCCTTTTCTCTACAATAACATAACCGCCCAAACAGCTGAAGACTTCAGAGAATAGGGCTGATGTGACCCAACCCTCAGTGCTGCTCAACCACAGACTAGCCACGTGTGACGCCGGTTATTTTGTATTCTTTACAGCTTGTGGGCACAGGCATAAAAACAAATGGAGTGTGTCACCTGATCTGGTGCCAGCTCAGTCCATGTAAACCTCAATAAATACACTGAAAGGCAAACAGAAAGGGCAATTTATAGCAAAAGTGCCAACTTTTGACTTCTAGAGAACACCTCTATCCGTGGCTAACCGATAAAGTATGGATGGGTCTCTAAGCCTGTCTCCCGCTGACTGTGGAAGGTGGAGGTATGGACCCTACCCAGGCCTCTCTCGCTCTCTGTGCAGCTGCTGCGGGGAGAAGATGAAGACGGCTAAGGCCCAGTCCCCTGGGATGGAGGCAGAGCAGACACCCCTCAGTCATAACATCTGGACACAGAATGGGCGTCAACAGGTAGCAGCTAATAGCCCCTCAAGACCCCAAAGCTGGAGTATTCTGCTGCTTTCCCAAGTAGGAAACTGAAAATAAAAACTGTGTCAACAAAAGCATCCTTGTTAAAAGGTATCATGTGTGTGTGTGTGTAGGGTAAATCCCAACCTTGGAAATGTGAATCTAAGCTGGAAGCCTCTAGGACTAGGTTTAGTAAATCCAGAGATAAGCCTACTATAGAGCCTTCTACTACACCTGTAATGTGACTGAAAAATGGGAAATAGATCTCCTCAAGTATCACTTCTTAAATAAAAGTAAAGGAACAAAAGGCTGAGGAAATGGAGCGTGTCAATGCGCCCGAGGAAGGAAGACTGGACCAAGTCTTCTATTCCCTCAACACTTACACCTACTCCACAGGGCTCAAACGCTCCGAATAGGAACAATCCCTATTGGGTGACAGCCACATGACCTGTATCTAAATTAGAATAACACTACTACAGTGCAACAGGCTGCCGGTGAACAAAGTGAACCACAATAATGGCTTCTCTCTGCCCTACCAACTAGGGATGTGACAAATCTCAGATTTTGTTAAAAGTTGAGAATACATTTTTTTTCTGGTTTTATAGCAGTAAGGCCAAATTCAATATATCATCAAATAATTATTAAAATATATTTTTGTAATACTTCAAGGGGTCTTACAATTCAAAATCAAATAGCTAAATGATCCTTGGTATGACCTTAACACCCGCTCCCCCCATCCAGGATTTAGACAGGGCTTAAACACCAAGGGATTAACCATTACATTCTACCCTATAGGAACTAGCATTCCGCCGTTATCCTATATCGCAATCAAAACCACACATTTTGTCAGAATAAGTCACTGCGACAGTGCAAGATCCTTATTCAAATCAATTCCACGGGGTGTGGGAATGACCCTTATCACCTGTCTAACTGACATTCTCGGATTTCCCTTCTCTGGTCAACAGCTGGGCAGATAATGATGTTCAGCCTTTTATCAAGTGGTTTTCAAGGATGGTATACATTTCCAATGAAATGCATATTCTCTGGTTCCTTCAACAATAAGAAATAAAAGATGAGAATACAATACAAAACAAAGTACATGGCTCAGTAGAACAGGATAAACATTGTACTTTGAGACATTGGAACACAGCGCCTTCAAAATCTGGGACATTTCCTGTTTGAAATGTCATCTTGGTTTCGCCTGTAGCATCAGTTCTGTGGCACTCACAGATAATATCTTTGCAGTTTTGGAAACGTCAGAGTGTTTTCTTTCCAAAGCTGTCACTTATATGCATAGTCGAGCATCTTTTCGTGACAAAATATCTTGTTTAAAACGGGAACGTTTTTTATCCAAAAATTAAAAGAGCGCCCCCTATATCGAAGAAGTTAATAAACGCTTGGATTGCTTTCGCTGTAAAAAATATTTTCAAAATCTGAGACGACAGGTGGATTAACAGGAGGCTAAGCTGTGTTTTGCAATATTGCACTTGTGATTTCATGAATATAAATCGTTTTCGTAATATTATGGCGCTATGCTATTCAGCGTTTGATGATGACAATTATCCCGCTAAAGAGATGGGTAGCGTCAAGATGTTAAATTGTGCACTCATAATAACAGGAGTTTGTGTGTGTGTGTGTAGCATGAATGAATGAGCATGAATGAATGAGTGTGTGTTAAGGTGTGGAGAATCAAAGCAGGTGGTCAGTCCAGTTCAAGTGTTCAGCAGTCTGATGGCTTGTAGATAGAAACGGTCTCTGAGCCTGTTTCTCCCCAGACCTCACGCTCCGATAACATCTGCCTGACGTGTGGCTCATGTGTGTTTAAAATCAGGTAGGCCAGATCCAGCCTATAGACAAAGATAGCACAATGAGACAGACATTTTACCAGATGTATAAATGTGAAGCATTCGCTTGGGGTTTCAACTCACTACATAATAGGGTGGGAGAAGATGAAACGAGATGGATTTTGGCCAGGATTCTGCAAACTTTCTCATCAATGAAACGTTTGATGTCAATAGTCTTATGAAATTCACCCGTCACAAAAGTTTTTCAAAAAGAAAGTTGTTTAGAAGGCAAATTGGGTTATTGCACACGCCCACCTCAGAGGTGGTGTCCCCTAACGGAAATATGCAGATCTGTCACGCCCCCCCCCAAAAAAAAACAGATGTGTCTTGGTGTCTAAAATGAGTGTATATGTTATTTTTCTTCTGGTTGAATAGAGGCACACTACTAATGGCTACTGAGCAGTCCCTCCTAAAGCACACATCAGTGTTTACTCAGAAGTGCAGGAAGAGGTGACTGGCACCAGGGACAGTGACCCTTTGGACCCGGACACACTACCTAACCAAATTCACCATGCCTATCACCATGGCAACATGAGATAGGCAGTGATGATGGACTGTATCCTTTAGCCTGTGTGTTTGCGTTGAACCCATTAGATGCCCAGACAGGCATCTCCAGTTGAACAGGGCTTAAGGCTGACTTACTGCTGGTTACAGTACGGCTTTTAACTAGATGATTTTGTTTGCCAAGTGAAGAAGACGTGTTTGTCATGTAAATTATTATGATGAACACATAGTTCACCAGATTTGTGCTGTACTGTCGTGAGAAACAGCTGCAAATAGGGCCCTAGAAAATCAGTTGATTTTTTACCTGATTCCGTTTGAGTTTCTCCCCAAATTCCATTTTTGCCTTATACATAGAAAAACAACATTTGAGGTTAAGTCCACAACTTTTGAGATCTGGGAGAATTTTTCTTTTATAAAAGAAGAAGTGTAGATACCTACCCTAGAGCGGTTAAAGGGTGAGACACTAACGTCCCACCAGGCCAACATCCGGTGAGACTGCAGAGAGCTAACATTCTAAATACACCATTTGTTATAGTAAACATTCTTGTAAATACATGTTCATCTTTTAAATGACGTAAGATACGTCTTAATCAGATTTCAAAAAGCCGTTACTACGAAAGCAAACATCTGAGGATTGCACCCCGCACACACACAAGTATTACTAGCATTTTCCAACCAAGCATTGGCATCATGAAAGTTAGAAATAACAATAAAATAAATAGCTTATCATTGAAGATCTTCCTCTGGTGGCAATGCCAAGTGTCCTAACTACACAGTGAATGTTCGTTTTGTTTGATAAAATACATTTTTATAGCCTAACACGAAACATTTGTAAACCGCTTGAGTCATGATTTCCGTCTCATTCAACTTTGGACGATGCATTCGTGGTAATTACACACACTAAACAAACGTTTATCCAGTCATGGTTGGTTTCATTGCAATCCTCTGGTTGTTAGTAACACAACCATACTTGATGGTTCTTTTCCCGGGACGTATTGACCGAAACAAACCGATTTGAAGACGCCAATCAATGATATCATTGCGCAACAATGGTAGGACCGGTCTATCGTTGATTGACTGTATTTTGGCCCAATGATCATCTTGAAATCTAGCTTGGAAGATAGCCAATGAGCAGAGGTAAACGGCAATATGGAATGGTTATACGTTTGAAGACCAGCCTTTGTCGTAAACTCTGGCGTAAAAGAGGTTGATTCACCATTGCAAATTCTACTTGACGGAGCCACGGGTGTTATGCATAGCAGTACATATTCAATAGCATTTTCAAACAAGTTTATATATTTAAAATATGCCGAATAAATCAGGAAAAGCTAAAACAAAGTCTAGGTATACAGATTTAACCCAAATTATAGAGGAAATAGATACAGCGAGAGCGAGGTGCTTCAGAAAGATGAATTTCTCAGCGAAGCTAGTTTTGACTCCCAGGCAGAAGACATGTTGCTGCATGGCGAGGATGCCATGCTGGATTGGTAAACTCTAATGCTAATGTCATTGTTCGAAATTAATAATATAAAATATTATTCATTTGAGATTTTTTTAAATATTTTATTTGATTTCCAATATATAAAAATATCATCTGTAATGAAATGTGTAAAGTATACATTGCCTATATTGTGTGTGTGTGTGATTTGTCCAAAACTCTTGAACGTGCCGTCCTTGGCAAGCTCTCCCGCTATCTCTCTCTGAATGACCTTCTTGATCCAAATCAGTCAGGTTTCAAGACTAGTCATTCAACTGAGACTGCTCTCCTCTGTATTGCTCCGCACTGCTAAAGCTAACTCTCTCTCCTCTGCTCTCATCCTTCTAGATCTATCGGCTGCCTTCGATACTGTGAACCATCAGATCCTCCTCTCCACCCTCTCCGAGTTGGGCATCCTCAGGTCGCTCCTACCAGGTGGCGTGGCGAGAATCTGTCTCCTCACCACGCGCTCTCACCACTGGTGTCCCCCAGGGCTCTGTTCTTGGCCCTCTCCTATTCTCGCTATACACCAAGTCACTTGGCTCTGTCATAACCTCACATGGTCTCTCTTATCATTGCTTGCAGACGACACACAATTAATCTTCTCCTTTCCCCTTCTGATGACCAGGTATATCTCTGCATGTCTGGCAGACATATCAGTGTGGATGACGGATCACCACCTCAAGCTGAATCGGCAAGAAAGCTGCTCTTCCTCCCGGGGAAGGACTGCCCGTTCCATGATCTCGCCATCACGGTTGACAACTCCACTGTGTCCTCCTCCCAGAGCGCCAAGAACCTTGGTGTGATCCTGGACAACACCCTGTCGTTCTCAACTAACATCAAGGCGGTGGCCCGTTCCTGTAGGTTCATGCTCTACAACATCCGCAGAGTACGACCCTGCCTCACACAGGAAGCGGCGCAGGTCCTAATCCAGGCACTTGTCATCTCCCGTCTGGATTACTGCAACTCGCTGTTGGCTGGGCTCCCTGCCTGTGCCATTAAACCCCTTCAACTCATCCAGAACGCCGCAGCCCGTCTGGTGTTCAACCTTCCCAAGTTCTCTCACGTCACCCCGCTCCTCCGTTCTCTCCACTGGCTTCCAGTTGAAGCTCGCATCCGCTACAAGACCATGGTGCTTGCCTACGGAGCTGTATCAGTACCTCCAGGCTCTGATCAGGCCCTACACCCAAACAAGGGCACTGCGTTCATCCACCTCTGGCCTGCTCGCCTCCCTACCACTGAGGAAGTACAGCTCCCGCTCAGCCCAGTCAAAACTGTTCGCTGCCCTGGCCCCCCAATGGTGGAACAAACTCCCTCACGACGCCAGGACAGCGGAGTCAATCACCACCTTCCGGAGACACCTGAAACCCCACCTCTTTAAGGAATACCTAGGATAGGTTAAGTAATCCCTCTCACCCCACCCCCCTAAGTTTTAGATGCACTATTGTTAAGTGACTGTCCCACTGGATGTCATAAGGTGAATGCACCAATTTGTAAGTCGCTCTGGATAAGAGCGTCTGCTAAATGACTTAAATGTAAATGTAAATGTCCTTCTGTAGCTCAGTTGGTAGAGCATGGCGCTTATAACGCCAGGGTAGTGGGTTCAATCCCCGGGACCACCCATACGTAGAATGTATGCACACATGACTAAGTCGCTTTGGATAAAAGCGTCTGCTAAATGGCATATATATATATTTATTTTACATAAACATGGAATGGAACAGCCCTTCACCATAGTGATTATGTTCCCTGTACACACACACACACACACACACACACACACACACACACACACACACACACACACACACACACACACACACACACACACACACACACACACACACACACACACACACACACACACACACACACACACACACACACACACACACACACACAAAAAAGTATTTAGCCACCAATTGTGCAAGTTCTCCCACTTAAAAAGATGAGGCCTGTAAATTTTCATCATAGGTACACTTCAACTATGACAGACACAATGAGAAGAAGAAAAATCTAGAAAATCACATTGTAGGATTTTTAATGAATTTATTTGCAAATTATGGTGGCAAATAAGTATTTGTTCAATAACAAAAGTTTCTCAATACTTTGTTATATACCCTTTGTTGGCAATGACAGAGGTCAAACGTTTTCTGTAAGTCTTCACAAGGTTTTCACACACTGTTGCTGTTATTTTGGCCCATTCCTCCATGCAGCTCTCCTCTAGAGCAGTGATGTTTTGGGGCTGTTGCTGGGCAACACGGACTTTAAACTACCTCCAAAGATTTTCTATGAGGTTGAGATCTGGAGACTGGCTAGGCCACTCCAGGACCTTGAAATGCTTCTTACAAAGCCACTCATTCGTTGCACGGGCGGTGTGCTTGGGATCATTGTCATGCTGAAAGACCCAGCCACGCTTCATCTTCAATGCCCTTGCTGATGGAAGGAGGTTTTCACTCAATATCTCACGATACATGGCCCCATTCATTCTTTCCTTTACACGGAGCAGTCGTCCTGGTCCCTCTGCTTACCTATTGCAGATTCAATCTTCCCAGCCTGGTGCAGGTCTACAATTTTGTTTCTGGTGTCCTTTGACAGCTCTTTGGTTTTGGCCATAGTGGAGTTTGGAGTGTGACTATTTGAGGTTGTGGACAGGTGTCTTTTATACCGATAACAAGTTCAAACAGGTGCCATTAATACAGGCAACGAGTGGAGGGCAGAGGAGCCTCTTAAAGAAGAAGTTACAGGTCTGTGAGAGCCAGAAATCTTGCTTGTTTGTAGGTGACCAAATACTTATTTTCCACCATAATTTGCAAATAAATTTATAAAAAGTTGATGGGGAGAATGTCAAGAAGAGAGGCACACCAAGGTTTGATAGGCTGTGCAAAAACCAAACCTCTCTACCCCAACATCGTTGAGGCCTGCAAGACCTATTTTCAGCCCGCCCAGAACCTGTCCATCGAAGAGAGGATGGTAGCCTCAAAGGCCAGAATCAGCCTCAAACAATACATGCGTAACAAAACCAACCAAATGGGGTTACAAACTGTTTGTTTTGGCTGATTCTGCGTGTGCCTACACTAGCAATTTGTTTTGTTTATGAGGGGAAAAACAGTTTAGCTACCGGTAATGGACTGAGTTATGATTCCGTTATGGAGTTATTGGATTTTCAACTGCTGGGGAAGGGCTACAAACTGTTTGGACAACTTCTACACAGGCCCTACCCTGTTCACAGACCTGAGGAAGGGCTACAAACTGTTTGTGGACAACTTCTACACAAGCCCTACCCTGTTACAGACCTGAGGAAGGGCTACAAACTGTTTGTGGACAACTTCTATACAAGCCCTACCCTGTTCGCAGACCTGAGGAAGCTGGATGTGTGGGCTTGTGGCACGATTTGGACCAACAGAGTGGGCTTTCCGAAAACCAAGGTGAATGACATGCCTAAGCGGGCTGAGCGGGGTACCATGCGATGGATCCGTGAAGATGGCCTGCTCTTTGTGATGTGGATGGATACCAGAGAGGTGGTAATGTGCTCCAGTATCCACAAGTCCTTCAGTGTAGATTATGTCGTCAGGCGTGTGAAGGATGGTAGCGGGGCATGGACCACAAAAAATGTCCCCATTCCAGCTGCTGTGAAGGACTACAACAAGGGCATGGGAGGTGTGGACCTGTCAGATGCGCTGATAGGATATTACAATGTTTTACACAAGACCATGAAATGGTAGAATACATTTTTCTATCAGTTCATTGACATTGCTGTGGTGAATGCCTTCATCCTCCAGAAGGAAATGGCTAAGAGCTGTGGACAGCCCCCCCAACTCACAGCTAGCAGCTCATCCAGGAGCTTGCTAGCTCCAGCAAGTCCACTGTACCACCTTCTGTCCCCTCTACCTCTGTCCCTTCTGCTCCAACCAGTGGTGTTCACCTGCCCAGATTCATCTCTGCCGGCATGAATGTACCTCAGGGCAAAAAGGGCACAGTAGGGAGACGTCGTTGTGCCCTTTGTCACAGGAAATGCCCCATCACCTGAACCACCTGTTCAGTAAGCCTTTGCTTTACAGCAGAAAGAGACTGTTATGGGCCACGGCACCAGCAGCACAATATTGTGTAGAGGACTGAAGGTCTTCACAATATTGTAAATAGAAAATAAGTAAATAGTTAACGTTGTTAATGGTTTGTTTTATTATTATTTATTTGATATATATATATATAAAAAATGGGGGGGGGGGTGTTAGAATAGCATTTATTTATTTTGTATATAGTTATTTCCTTCAAAATGTATCACTGTACCAATTCGGCCACTTGGGTACATTTGTGTGTGACACCTGGGTGACTTCATGCTCAATGTCATGTAGCTCGCTCATTTTTGAAGTTCTGTCCAAAACTTTGCTCCGCTATTTTTGCCATCTTATGTTCTTCATTCAAATCATCCACAGGGTCCTATCTGTATGTTTGGTTGTTCTTGGTCATGTAAAAGATGATGCAGCAACAATAAAAAACAGAAAATGTATGTTTATTCCCTTGTATTTTCTTCTACCAGATCTATTGTGTTATATTCTCCTTTCCTTTCAAACGATACCCAGAATATGCATATCCTTGCCTCTGGGCCTGAGCTACAGGCAGTTAGATTAGGGTATGTCTTTTGGCGGAAATTGAGAAGGGGGGGGTACCCCAAAGAAGTTAATGCAAGTGCGCACCAGCAAGAGACTGTTGTTGTTTGGTTAGCGATGTTTCTGTAGCGCTCATGTTATTGCTGAGTTTGAAAGAATACATAGCCACTGGATTCATGCAAATTCATGCTACTTTGTAGTTAACGTTTAAATAAAAAGGTTTTTGGAAAAATCTTTAGATCTCTATCATAAGAAGGTTATCATTAGCATCATCACTAACGGCTACAAAGTGTAGACACACACACACACACTAACCTAACGTCTCAAGCTCTGTCAGGTTGCATGGGGAGTGTTGCTGCACAGCTGCACAGCTATTTTCAGGTCTCTCCAGAGATGTTCGATCAGGTTCAGGTCCGGGCTATGCCTGGGTCACTCAAGGACAAGCCACTCCTGCATTGTCTTGGCTGTGTGCTTAGGGTTGCTGTCCTGTTGGAAGGTGAATCTTCACCCCAGTCAGGTCCTGAGCAGGTTTTCATCAAGGATCTCTGTACTTTGCTCTGTTCATCTTTGCCTCAATCCTGACTCGTCTCTCCTAGTCCCTGCCACTGAAAAACATCCCCACAGCATGATGCTGCTACCACCATGCTTCACCATAGTGATGGTGCCAGGTTTCCTCCAGACGCGTCTTGGCATTCAGGCCAAAGAGTTCAATCTTTGTGTTATCAGACCAGAGAATCTAGATTCTCATGGTCAGTCTAAGTGCCTTTGAGAAACCCCAAGCAGGCTGTCACGTGCCTTTTACTGAAGAGTTGCTTCTGTCTGGCAACTACCACATAAAGGCCTGAATGGTGGAGTGCTGCAGAGATGGTTTTCCTTCTGGAATGTTCTCCAATTTCCACAGAAGAACTCTGGAGCTCTGTCAGTGACCATCGGGTTCCTGGTCACCTCCCTCACCAAGGCCCTTCTCCCCAGATTGCTCAGTTTGGCTGGGCAGCCAGCCCTAGGAAGAGTCTTGGTGGTTCCAAACTTCTTCCATTTAAAAATGGAGGCCAATGTGTTCTTGTGGACCTTCAAAGCTGCAGACACTTTTGGGTACCCTTCCCCAGATATGTGTCTCGACACAATCCTATCTCGACCTCGTGGCTTGGTTTTTGCTCTGTCATGCACTGTCAACTGTGTGCCTTTCCAAATCAAGTCCAATCCATTGAATTTACCACAGGTGGACTCCAATCAAGTTGTAGAAACAACTCAATGATGATCAATGGAAACAAGATGCACCTATGCTCAATTTCGAGTCTCATAGCAAAGGGTCTGAATACTTACGTGAATGAGGTTTCTGTTTTTTATGTTTAATACATTTGTAAAAAAAAGCTTTGTCATTATGGGGTATTGTGTGTGAGGAAAATGTTTCATTTAATCAATTTCAGAATAAGGCTGTAACGTAACAAAATGTGGAAGAAGTTGAGGGGTCTGAATATTTTCCGAAGGCAATGTATGTGCCCTGCTACATTGGCTAATGACGACGGTGGCACAAATAATTCTCAAAGACTATCACTGGTTCGAACATTCCTGTCCTGTGTGACCTACGGCCTACTGATCCCCATGTTTGAACGCAAAACACACCGCCTGAGGGACGGTGACGCAACAAGAATGAGGAAACATTCCGTTTCTTTAGCATACCATCCCTATCACTTCAGTGACGCCTTCATTAACACGATAACTATGGTGTACCGATGTCAATCAAATATTTCGCTGTGTGTTATCGCACTGCTGCGGTCCCAGCAGACAGGCCAGTTTTCCTGTCCCCAGTCAGAGAAGAACAGAGGGAGGAAGAAGCATAAGCCTCAAGTGCAGTCAGACTGGAATTTCTAGTGTGGTGCCTAAGTGTGTCTACAGGGGGTGGGTGGTGGCGATGCCATGGACAGACAGAGGACTGGTGAGGTGGGATCGGGAGGCAGAGTGGGAAGGATCGGGACTAGGCAGAAAACCCCATTCATACATTTCTGATCAGCCTTGCTATAGGTCTAGATCCTTGCTATAGGTCTAGACTGCAGGCTGCTCTGTTAAGAGAATAAATGGTTTGTCAACAGTTGACTTAAATGCTGTCACCTCATATCTTTGGGTATGTGGGTGAAGTGAATGCGAGCGGTATGCGAGTGATGTGTACATCTCATCTGGCATCAGCAGACTGAGCTCCTGTTTGGAGATGATTGACAAAAAAAGGTCAGACTCGGAGGCAAATTTCAGACTTTACACAAGCCATCTGAAAGAGAGGAGGATCCTGCTAGGCGCAGAGCTACCACTCCTTAACGCTGAACTTCACACTGATTGGTGGGATTTAGGCTCCCTCTTTTCAAGTGAAGGGGCATGTAAGATAGTATACCCCCACCGTGCACTACATAACTCTTATCTCCACCTAAAGTCATTGTGTAGACCCTGTACCTAAAGCTTAGCTTGGATACACCAGCACCTACCAGCAGATGGAATGAGTGTCACAGACACAGAACACTTTCTTTGAACACGAGAAGCTAACAGACAAACAGGTTTATCATGGAGAAAGATCCTACTGGCTGGTAAAAAGGGGGGTGACTTCAAACAGACTGAACAGAGGAAAGAGGAGGTCATGACACCCTGGGGGATTTCAAGTCAAATAAAACAAAACCCTGCGCGTCTGCCTTAGTGACACTGGGCAGATTGCCCAATCCGGGAGGTGAAATATCGTTCAAGCACAAAGAATATCAAACATGTAGGGTGTGTGGACTTGCACCACAAGTCATCTCCTTGAAAATGCTCCATCCCAGACGGCGTTTCTTAAAATCTTTAAGAGTAAAAAAAACAAACAGATGAAACACAATGCTCTTTAGTGATAACTTCATTGACTGACTGCATCGCACTTCTGCTAATCTAACCCTGCCTAATGGCCACATGCTAGGGAGGTGTGCAGCTCAAAAGGAGCCAGGCACACCTGGTCACACACACACACACCCACCCAGATAGACAAAATAAACAAACCAAATACCCAGTAACCCATACTGATCCTTACTGCTAGTCTGCTACAGCACCTCAACCTTATTATGGCTCTATTGAAAAGGGGGATCACCAGATCTACACAAGGGGAGGCCCCATGGAATGGATCGCTGCTGGGTAAACACTTCAAACCTTTACCCTGAACAATTTGAACCAGCTATTGGGTTGTACTCGTCTGATTGTGTTTCTTACTATGGCAATGGTGACTTCCTTGCCCATGACCACGCATGGCTTAGGCAACTGACGGAGGCCTGTAATTGGATATGGAGGGCCAGGTGGCCTGGTGATCAGTTGGAGCTGGTCTGTCGGGCCAGCCAGTGTTTCTAACTACCCTGAACAGGCCAGACCTGGGCCAGGAGCCTGGAGCTACACAGCCCCCTGCGCTATACTCAAACACAGGCCACACAAAACGGAGACACGGTGTGGGGCCAGAGCTGACCACGCACAACAGGAATAAAGAAGAAAAAAAAAAAAATAATCAATTTGCGGGAGTCATTTCTTCATTCTCCATCTCTCTGAACTGGGGACTTTTGGATGGACTTTCTGCACTTTCTAACCCTCAATAACATATTACATCAGGAGCCAAAAAGCTCTACAGACTTTCCATTTCTTATTCCAGCAGGTTTAGGAGCCACCAGAATAAGTGTTAATCCAGCCTGCCCCAGGGAAGAGCCAGACTATTAGTAAGCTCTTACCTTGCAGCTGTTTGAATCTCCCCTCCAGGATGTTGGAGTACTGCACCTGGTTAACAAACGCCGCCGGGGAGAGACAGGGCTCCCTGTTTCGCTGGTGGTCCAGCTCCATGTTGGAGCGCTCTCTCCCTCCCGCTCAGCCTAAATCAACCTCAGGTATGGAGCTCTGCAGCGTGGCTGGGCCAGTGGGCTCTCCAGCATAGCACAGGGCCAGCAGGGCTGTCCACAGGACAGGAGCTAGCTATCTACCTGTAGATTCTACTACAGAAGCTACAGGCTTTAGGTTGAGGAAAGGTCTGTTGGATTCAAAATGTGCTTTTTTAATGGATCGCTTTCCCTCGTCAAATCCCAGTCCTTCTCCTCTAGCAGAGATTATGAGCAGAGCACGCCATGCTATCCCCCACGTACAAAAAAAAGAATATCCTCCTTTGATTTCACTCCACCTTTCACAGAGGTGCAGGAGTTTTTCCAAACAAAACTAAGAGCAGAATGTTCTCGTCGCTTTCACCTCTTCTGGAATCTGTGCCACACTCCTTTTCTCTGAGCAAAGTAGAAACCTTTAGAGCAGTAGAAGTTCTCCTCTTCACATTCAGAGTCAAATGAACACTGGCTCTTCCCTCCAAAACATTGAGCGCGCATTCCGCCTCATACACACACACACACACACACAAACACACTACACACACACACACACACACACCTTGTTTGAGCACAACAGGAGAACCGGCTGTGGTCGGATAGCTGTGTAAACAGAGCCTGCTGCTCACGGAAAGCTGTGACATTTGCATAAGGTGTGTTTTAGGGAGGAGCCTGAGAAAAGAGCGGGTGGATGGGCTGGATCAGTGGAGGGGGGTGGGGGGCGGGTGGAGGAGTGGTGAGGTGGACTTAACCATTCAGCAAGGTACAGTAGGGAGAGGCAGAAGACGGATCATTCCAATCCGTCACAATGCCACAGTGGTAGTGTAGGAGGTGTGGTCAGCCAGTGAGGTGTCACATAAGCCAGCATCTACGGTTGTTGTTCTCATCCTCTGTCTCAGTCTTACACGATCACTCGCTTCTCTTTCCGCTTCACGGGACTAAAATAAGGCGTTAAGACAGGAAGGAAGTAGTTGAGAAACTGTCAGCAGCAGCAACACGCTCTTTCCTGCCTGAGCAGCGGAGTGTGATGAGAGAATGTGTGTGTGTGTGTGTGTGTGTGCTCAATCACTGTCCACTGAGGCCCACCAAATCAAAAACGAAGCATCGATTTCCCGCATGTCTACATACACATGAACACAACGACTTAACGCTACCAAAATAAAAATGTCGATGCATTCCTCAGAAATAAGTGGACATGACAGCCGTTTGCAGTGCTCTCGGTACTGTGCTCAACACTTAGCTGCAGCGGCAGCTTGTCCTCCAGTGACCTGGATATGACACACCAGAGCCGCGTTGTTCACTAGAAACAAATTAAATGAGCTTTCTTACATGAAATGTCAGGGGGGGACCCTTGTCCTTTCCACACAAGTCAGGTCAGAGCAAGTGGCTGTGCTAACTCATACAGGAGCCCCTAGGATACAGGTTTGAAGTTTTGTATTCGTCATACACATGTACAGGATACACGTGTTATAATAATAATAATATATGCCATTTAGCAGACGCTTTTATCCAAAGCGACTTACAGTCATGTGTGCATACATTCTACGTATGGGTGGTCCCGGGGATCGAACCCACTACCCTGGCGTTACAAGCGCCATGCTCTACCAACTGAGCTACAGAAGGACCGTCTAACTAGTTGCTTCCACGCGGGTTCCTTCTCGACAATGCAACAATAAGAAATGAGAACAGATAAGACTATGAACATAAAGTAAACGGCTCAGTGGAATAGAATAAAACATTGTATCTTAAGTATAACACAGGAAGGTAGAATTTATAGTTCAATATTTACAAGTGTTTTTGGGAAAGGGGGGGATTTGGGGTTCAAGTGTTTATAACTGTGTGGTATTTAGCAAGTCAGAATCAGAGTCCGGTCGCAGCGGTTGTGATGTGTGTGTGTGTGTGTGTAGCATGAATGGGTGCGCGCTAAGGTGTGGGGGTAAGGTAAGGGTACAGCCTGCCCTGTCCATGGGGAACGTGTTCAGATCTGTTGTTTTACAGGCTGGGTTTGGACTACTTTGGGTTTGGTTGGGTTAAGGCTGTACAGTACAGGAGCCCTGCGGCCTACTCTCATTAGAAGATCTAGGGGGCCAGGGTTTTCAGAGTGACCAGCACTTTATAGAAGGAAGTGGCTTAATGAGGCCCAGAGAACAGACGCAGGCCTCTCACTGGGGGGGGGGCTAAGGGAATCTGTCGCCAGGGGGTGATGAGAGGAGAGCTCGGTGGTGCGCTCATTGCTGTCCTGACAAAATACCAAACATCCCTCTTAACATGCAGGCCTGTAATGAGTGCAGGTCTGAGTGTGTGTGTGTGTGTGTGTGTGTGTAACTGTGCTCACGCCTCGGGATAAAGAAGCTTCCTTCCTCTAGAAAACAGCTCGTCCGCTTGCTGTACAGAGAGCTGGATAAACAACCCTTTTCTGCAACTTGTGAAAACTAAAAGAGGGGGGAGTATACGAGGAAGCATTCGGCAAGAGCTCCTGTATGAAGCACGGTGCAATTACAGATAATGGCCCGTTCTACGGACATGAGCAAGACAGTGGAGCAGAGAGGAGAGGGGGAGTGAACCATGTGAGGTGGGGCAGAGGAGTGAGAGGAGAGGGGGAGTGAGAGGAGAGGGGGCGTGAACCATGTGAGGGGGGAGCGAGAGGAGAGGGGGCGGAACCATGTGGGGGGGGGGGAGAAGGGGAGTGAACCATGAGGGGGGCAGAGGAATGAGAGGAGAGGGGGAGTGAACCATGTGAGGAGGGGCAGAGGAGTGAGAGGGAGAGGGGGAGTGAACCATGTGAGGGGGGAGCAGAGGAGCGATCCACTGGCAGGGCTGAGAGTAAACATCTCCACATCCTGCAACTCCTCCGCAAAGACCCAGGCAGAGAGAGGCGCCCGGGAACATTCCCCACACGCAGCTCAGCACACTCCTGCCCCTGCAAAAGGCACAGAGGTCATACTAAAACCCCCGAATGGACGATAGAGGAGGATGTAGAGTATCACCCAGACAGGCCTGTAGACTGATGCTGCTAGAGGGTCTATTCTGTTCGTCTTCTGCACATTCCTCTCAGTGAGGATATGTGGTGGGGGGGGGGCAAGAGATCGAGAAAGAACAACCAGATGCCTCTCTCCGCAGGTCACGGTGTTAAGAGTTGAGGCTGTGCTTTTCCAATGACACTTAACCCCACACCAGTGGGCCGGCAGTGTTTCATGCTAATGTAGCTCCAGTGTTGTGTTTCCATCAGGAGTGTGACACTAAAGACTTGAGGCGAGCAGAATCAACAACCTCAGTATCATTCAGGACTGTTGCTTTGTGAGAAGGTGATCTAGTTCCGTCAGCCATTGTTCTGTAAATACCAACTGAAAAGTACTTAAGGCCTTGGCTCCAAGTCAGAGCAGGGTCCACTGGAACCATGGCCCAGTGAGACAGGGGTGCAGTGGCATCAGTGTTCTGGTGCCTCATTACACAGGGCCTCATTACACCCTCTGTGTTCCCTACTCCCCGTCCCTCTGACAGCTCAGAGTCTGTCAGTGTGTCGTACCCTGGTTCCTACCTGCACACTCCAGACAGGTTTGTGAAGACATCAGATCTTACTAGGCCACACACACACACACACAGTTGGATGAGTCACACCAACACACAAGCAGGAAATATTCAAATGAACAGCTGAGGAAAGGAGGCACTCCTAGGCCATGGCAGGAATCAGACCGGTAACCAGAGTGCTGCTGATGAGAGTCACAGTGCTGTTGTGCTCTGGTAGTCCGTAGATACAGACTACACTTGACATAGAGGACTCTAATCCTCAGACTACGGAGGCCTGGACGTGACAGTTCGAGCTAGCTGTGCATAGATGAGTCTACATAAACAAGGGAGAAACCCATGCAAATGACCCTGAGCACAGGGGATGTTAGCACCTCCTTCGCTGTGTAGGGGGAGCAGCGGATTAGTCAACAGATAAGAACACAGCGGGGAATCCCATGAATGGAGTGAGAGAATGAAAGAACAGAACACAAGTGTAGAAGGAGAGAGAGCGAGACAGAGAGAAGAATGTGCACATCAAGCTCCTACTTGCCAAAAGGAGATGGTATCAGTGGCATTCCCAGGAGATGAGTAAAGAGCACACGCACACACACACCTTGTCAAATACTATATGAAAAGACACATCCACTACTCAGGTCACACTAGTTTGTTAGTCAGTTCAGTGTGACCTACTGTAGATGACAAACAGCCAACAGTCTGAATGAGTCTGTTACCACAAGGAGAATGGTTGCTTTTCAATGTGTGATGAGGCTAAACTTTTAAACAGCGCTCTCTCTTCACCACTATACTATCACATACCACGGTTTGAAGTCGTAGTGTCAGTTTCTGCTTCCAGCATTGAGGGGTGAGTAGGGGTGCGTGTATGTATGTGTGACCACAGAGAGATTTTGTCTGTTTAAAATGGTAGAGTGAGAACAGAGGTGGCCGATGCTGCCTCTGGCTGCCTGGTGCTTCCCTCTGCTGGGCCTCCACATTACTGCAACCAGCGAACATTGGTCATGTTCCACAACAGGACGGTGGACTGGGAACACACACTAGTCACACACACACACACACACACACACACACACACACACACACACACACACACACACACACACACACACACACACACACCTGGGGCCTCGTCCTACCTGCCAGAGCTTTGATGCGCGAGCGCTCAAAGAGGCGTGCCGAGCTGTTCTCATTGTCCCAGTCGGTCTCTGCGGCCAGGTCCCAGCGGTTGTTGATGTCATTGTACTGCTGCTGGATCTCCTGGCTGTCGAAGTCTGTGGGAGAGATGGTGCTCATGATGGTGACCGGGGCTGGGGGAAAACCATCCAACCTGCAGGGGAACAGAGAAGGGGGGGGTCAGTCGAGGTGCCTTGAAACCACGTGGAGGTACGTTCCCACCCAAAAAAGTTCTTAGATCTGCCCGTCCCTCGTAGACTTTGGAGAACCCTTAATTCAGCCTCTAACACCTCCCGCAGTAAGCTGCAGACTGATAGTCTCACACTTTCATTTGCCACATTTTCTAGCGTGGTATGACAAGGCCGATGCAAATATCAGCTGGGACAGATAGTGAAAATGAAGCCAAGCAGAGACGGAGAAAGGTGAGGGATGGCTTGGTACAAACGGCACCTGTTGTAGTTTAACTGCCATGCAACTGGCCGTTTACTTAAGATAAATATTTAAAATTGCCATCGTCTCTCATATACCAGAGAAGCTGATTGTATTATCTCGACTCGGCAAGAGGAGCAGCTTCATGAGAAAGTCCTATGGTTTTCGTATGCGCACAAAAACGTACACACCCACACACGTGCGCGAGGAGCAAATACCTGTATAACCGTGAGGTCTCTCAATGAAATCCGCTTGAAGGACGCACACGCCTCACAACACACACACACACACACCAATTTCTGATGCCAAGGGTCAATGTCACCTAGAACTGGGAGAGTAAACCGAAAATTACCTGCTCCACCTTCCGCTTACCTGAAGCATTTTGCGTGCGTAGGTCATTTGTCTACACAACGTTCCTGTAGATGGTTCTAAAACCATTATTTGGTCAACAGTGCATTATGCATTATGTTGACTAATGCTATGAAAGTATCTGCCTGTACCCTTTTGGCTGTTGGCTGGTGTGTGAACGAGCCACTTATCACTCACTCTCGCCACTGTGACATGGAAGAGGGAGAGATGCATTCTGAGAAGAACAAGCATATGATCGTTGCTTAAAAATGCTATTTTGGGACAAATACAGTTTTCAAAGCAACGTTGCTGTTCTAGTTACAGAGGGGAGAGTCGCAGCTCTCTCAGAGTAGATCATTTATTTCTCCCCTCTTAAGAGGCAATCTAGCCTGGTGTTTTGAGTTCCCATTTCCTCAGATGGTGTATAATATAGATTATAGGGCGATATGCACAAAGATGTTGTCAAATTCTCTGAAGAGCCAAAAAATAAATCCGATCATTCTGGATCCTATTTTGACAGGTCGCACATCAAAAATACCAAGCATGCATTCTCTCAATATGTTAGATGGAATAGCTTACTTTTCTTACTTTTTATCATAGGCTACGACCTCAGTTGTCTTACTGACACTGGAGAGAATTCTAGAGCCCTACCATGAATGTAAAGTAACAGCCCAGAAGAAAAATATAAAAATGGTTGTATTTACTGTTCGAGCAAAATAGTTATCACAATATAAAACTTTGTCCATGTCGCCCCAGGTCTAGCACCTCCCCAAAACATTATCTTAATTTATTTCTGATTGATCGTTATACATTTATTGTAATATGGATGTTTGTCTATCGTACATCTCTAATGTCACCCGACCTGACCAATATGCCTCTGCAGAACATACATCCCTGATCGTCACCAACAGCATCAGAATCCAAGTGGGAAAAACTGCCCTTCGAGTGGTACAGCGGTCTAAGGCGCTACATCACAGTGCTATCGGTGTCACTACAGATCCGTTATCGATCCTGGGCTGTGTCGCAGCCGGCCGCGACCGGGAGACCCATGAGGCGGCGCACAATTGGCCCAGTGCATCCAGGTTAGGGGAGGATTTGACTGGACGGGATGGACTTGTCCCGTCGCGCTCTAGCGACTCCTGTGGCGGACCGGGGCTTGCAGGCTGACACGGTGGCCAGTTGGTGCTTCCTCCGACACATTGGTGTGGCTGCCTTCCGGGTTAAGCGAGCATTGTGTCAAGAAGCAGTGCGGCTTGACAGGGTTCTGTTTCGGTGGAGGCATGGCTCTCGACCGTCGCCTCTCCCGAGTCCGTACAGGAGTTACAGCGATGGGACAAGACTAACTACCAACTGGATATCATGAAATTGGGGAGAAAAAAAGGGTAAAAAGTACAAGGGATCTGAAATCCAGACATCAAATACGGTGTTCGATACAGCGGGATGGGTGGGTAAGTAAGTTGCCTTGTACCAGCCTTGGGTTGTGCAAGCTGGAACAGCTCATAGGGGCAGGAGTCTCTCTCCTGTTTCTGTAGCCTGAGGCAGCTTGATGTACAAAGACTAACGTCCTGTCCGGGCGAGTGTACATCACAGTGCCTTACCCCAAAACTGTGTCAAGCAGAGTCGCATCAGGTCCCATTTCTACAGTCTTTGGTATGACTCGGCCGAGGATCTAACTCCCGACCTTTCAATCTCAGGGCGGAAACTAATCACAAGGCCACTGAGTTGGTGGGTGGGTGCACGAGACCAACTCGTCCATGTACTGTCCAGAAGTAGATCTCTGGGTAATGACTGAACTCAGGAGCCAGGAGAGGACAGAGACGTGCCACGGCCGTGCACTGCTCCTTCCCAGAACCTCTCCTTCCTTTCCCCGTGTTCTGAGTAAGCTGTGGCACGATAAGAGTTAAAGCCCCACCATGGAGAGGGGAAAGGGAGATACCTAGTCAGTTGCACAACTAAATGCATTCAACTGAAATGTGCATTCCGCATTTAACCCAACCCCCTCTGAATCAGAGAGATGTGGGGGGGAGGCCTCCATAATCGACATCCACGTCTTCGGGGCCCGTTGAACAGTGGGTTAACTGTTGGGGGGGGGTTTCAGGTTTCTCCCTGGCTAAAGTGACTACCCCCTCTATCTTCTCTGACAGCTATATGGCTTCCCCTCCCCGTGGGGAATCTATTCAGATTGAAACCCAGACAGTTAAAAAAGGCCCATTAGCTGACACGGCCTGTTTGTTTATGAGGACAGATAACAGATCGGATCTGTCTGTTTATCAAGGCCATGTTTGTTTGTTCTGTTGTGTCTGGCTTTGTGTCTGTCGTAAGGCTCTTAGTGGGATCTAGGGGTGGGGGTTGAGTAGTAGGGCTGCTGTGGTAAAGGCCGTCCACATGCTTCGGTTCAGCGAGGCCAGGCAAAGCGAACGAGTGTGCTCGCATACACTCTTAAAAAGGCTTTAAAAACCAAGACAAAAGTACCAATAGTACCGTTTGAGACGCCTTAAATAACTCAAGACGTCGGTCACAAATGTTTAAGTTTTTTGCAGAGATCATAGTTGCACAACTTGACATCTAAACTAAGATGTTTGGTGCATTATTTATCAAGTGAAAAATGTGCGCGAAAACGTGCCGTCTACCGTTAAATGACAAACACATCATTGAAGAATCCCTACTGTTGACCAATCAGACAAAAGGGCGTCGACTTCGGCCTCCTGAAAGGACAAAAGTTTATTTTCATTTTAAATACCTTGCCGAAGGCCAAAATGAACAATAACGTTAAAGGGTCGACATAATATATGCACAAACAGTTCCGAACTGTTTCGAATGGGAAGCACGCGGACGCCTTAAGGCTTGGGATCATTATGTCGAAGCGATAGCGAGGCTGCTCCCCTGTCCTCAAATCAGGCTGACCAGGCAGGCCTTCTGCTCCAGGCTCCATCTCTCCCTGCAGGAGGCTGTCTTAATCCAGAAGGCTGGGGCAGAGCATGCTGCCGCTCTCCCTCCACCGGGATAGACAGCTCCTGCTGCTCTATGCTCTGCTATAGGAGACCCCTCATCCGCTGAGTTAGTGTCAACACCACTCTACCACATGAACTGGGAAATAGGGAAGAGTAGACCTGCCAGAGGAGAGTTGACCTGATACGAGAGCCATTTTCAAAATAGTGGTAAATATGCATGCAGGCAAGTATGCACACACTGACTCACCCCCTAATTTAGACATCAATTAGGCCTAGCTAAATCCATACTCCAAGAATGACACCTTTAATACAGACGGATCCGTCTGGGAAAAACAGAGGAACTTAAGTCTCATATATTCAGCAGATCCAGCAGAATGTGATGTCCAGCAGTGTTGAGCATTCAGTCTCACATGGAGTATTCAGTCTCTTCTCCTGAGTCTGTCTTCCCTCAGCTATATCAAAAAAAGGTTTCCCTCTAATAAGCAGGAAGCGTCAAGGTAAGAAATGTGGACATAGTACAATGAAAGAACATTTGCCATTCCCAGTCCCTACTCCAAATAAACTGACAATAGACAGAGGCCAGAAACAGAGAGAACAGAGGATGGGGTGTTAAAACAAGATATATTATATGTGAGACAGGGCAGGATGTCTGTAGGGGCTCAGAGAACACTCCTACGGCGCATTTCCATTCAGGATTTACCCCAGTGTTTTACCCAAAAGGGCGAGACTTGTCTGTTTCCATCTATGCGGTCCGGCATCCGTGTCTCACTGGTCCATGGCTCCAGTGGACCTGCTTTTACCTGGGGCCAAAGCCAGGCCACCGGTACTTTAACACCCTAACAAAGCAACAGTCTTGATGAAGCAGAGGTTGTTGATTTTGCTCTCCTGAGTTCTTATAGCTCAGAGACACCGGTAGGATTGTCAAACTGTACTTAGCACGTCTGAACAGTGTCGGCAGTAAATCTCTTTTGTGTTCACACAGCAAAGACTTTGAAGTCGTCAGCCACTCAGCATTGTTAAAATACTCCAAACCAGAAGGTGGCAGTAGCATTGTTTTGTTAGCATTGTTAGCATATTCTCTTGTTAGCGCAACATAGCTAGTTAGCTAAGGACACTGCACTAATTTGGCAGCTGTTTCATGGAATCTAATCTATTGTATTGCACGGAAAAAAAAAAAAAGTTTGGTACTACAATTTTTGTTACGTTCGGTACTTCTGTCAAATGTGTCTCACATGATTGAGAGGATCCAAGTTTATCCATCAGGGTCATCACTAGTTACCACAGCCACAAAGTCATAATTATGCTAAACCCCACCTATTCCTATAATAGTGTTGTGTGTATTGCGCCTGTGCACTTAGCCATCCCATAGCCTACATTGCATATGAAGTGTGACTGGCAGTGGCTGGAAGTCTATGGGTATCTGCCAGCATGATAGTAGATAGCACAATGACTGGAAGTCTATGGGTAACGCTAGTGATAAAACACAACATGCAACAATTTCAAAGATTTTACAGAGTTAGGTCATAGTAGGAAATCAGTCAATTGAAATGAATGAATGAATTAGGCCCTAATTTATGGATTTCACATGACTGGGCATGGGGGCCCATCCACTGGGGAGCCAGGCCCACCCACTCAGAATGAGTTTTTCCCCGACGAACAGGCTTTATTACGGGCAGAAATAATCCTCAGCACCCCTCCCCCATAGACGATCTCGCAGGTGAAGAAGCCGGATGTGGAGGTCCTGGGATGGTGTGGTTACACATGGTCTGCGGTTGTGAGTCCATTTGGATGTACTGCAAACTTTTCTAAAAACGACACACTACCTCAAAACATGAGACATCTGTGGCATTGAGTTGTGTGACAAAACTGCACATTTTAGAGTGGCCTTTAATTGTCCCCCAGCACAAGGTGAACCTGTGTAATGATCATGCTGTTTAATCAACTTCTTGATATGCCACACCAGTCAGGTGGATGGATTATATTGGTAAAGGAGAAATGCTCACTAATAGGGATGTAAACAAATGTATGGACAACATTTGGGAGAAATACACTTTGTGTGCGTGTGTATGGAAAATGTCTGGGATCTTCTACAAGTACAAATGGCAGGTTTGTCGCAACCCGGGTTGGCACGCAGCAGGTACCACTTTTGTTCTAGTAATAAAAGGAACGGCCTCCCACTGTGATAAATACCTATCGGCAGCGAGAGTCTCAGTGTGTTTCATGTCACATGCCTAATGGATCCACAACAACACTATAGAGCTTATATTAACTTAAAACACTGGCAACACAGTGATGTGGGGGTAAGTCTCCATGGAAATGCGGCACTAGGTGAGGTGTACTAGTGAATGTACGGTTATGCATTCATGGGACTCTTAGCTAGTGATGTAATATGTTCGATGAACATGGACCAGGGCAGTGAGTCTTTGTGACAGAGATTGATGGGACCGAATAAAGCGGTCTGTAATAACATCTCACAGGACCATCTATTCCACTGCCCAAAACATACTTCATCAAGGGCCTTACGGTGAAATCACATTTCGAAATCTTTTAAAAAATGTTTTAAAACTAGGCAAGTCAGTTAAGAACAAATTCCTTATTTTCAATGATGGCCTAGGAACAGTGGGTTAACTGCCTGTTCAGGGGCAGAACGACATATTTGTACCTTGTCAGCTCGGGGGTTTGAACTTGCAACCTTCCGGTTACTAGTCCAACGCTCTAACCACCAGGCTACCCTGCCGCCCCAATGAGTCAGCCTACAAGGGGACAGAACACACAGACGCCACATAACGTAACACAAGCGCAAGCAGCACTCCACTCCTCACACATTTAAATATCAAAACAACGAGAAGAAGAAGCAGGGTAAATCCCATTAGTCAGATTAGGAAGTGGCTCAGAATAGAAACTCAGTCATTATCCTTGGATTAAAGCAAGACAGGAGGAACAGTCGGCAACGCCTCCCTCCAGTCCACCCCCGCGACCCGCCGATCTCGTTACCTCCCCACAGACAGACAGGCAGCCATGATGGGCCCTCTGGGGATGACTGACTGACCAGGCCCCTGCTAGAGCCTGGAAGAGCTTTGGTCCTTGGTACCTGGAGCCAACACAACAAGAGGAGGACATCGCGTTCCCCTGGACGAACGGGCGGCCATGGCTACCACCACTTCCTGTACTTGGAGCAGGGGTATGACGGGAATGGTGATGGGTGGGTGGGGGGAGAGGGGAATAGGGGGAAGGAGATGGTACTAGGGGACTGAGGGTGTAAGGGGGTGTATCCCTGCTATGGCTAGGAGGAGCTGGGGCTCAGTGTCTGGACTAATCACTCCTGATTGGATCAGACACACACACACCCTGACCCACTATGACACAGACCCTCACACTTCCACAGCCTCCAATACAGGGCACAGGGTACAACACACATGCTACGATACACCCAGTCTATGACGTAGCCTACGACACACAGCCTCCGTCTGACACAACCTAGCCAATAGACACAGCTTCAAACCTAGCCAATAGACACAGCTTCGAACCTAGCCAATAGACACAGCTTCGAACCTAGCCAATAGACACAGCTTCGAACCTAGCCAATAGACACAGCTTCGAACCTAGCCAATAGACACAGCTTCGAACCTAGCCAATATACACAGCTTCGAACCTAGCCAGCCTCCCCACTGAGCCTAGAATACACACAACCTCTGAACACAGCCTCCTCCGAAACAGCATCCCACAATTTTGTTTTACAAAGTTAATGAGGCAAAAATATGACATTTTTCATCATGATACCTGGCTGTCACCACCACCTCTATCCTCCAAAACGCGTCGTCACACTAGTCATATCTACAGCGCGTGCCTTAGAAAAGTGCAATTCATAAAGTTTAAAAAATGACCGTTTAAAATGGCCTTTTCTGATATCTAATGAGTGAATTACAATATTCCCCTGGTCACAGATAAAGGTGATATAAATCAATAGGGCTTAGAGCTGGGGAGGGAGGGCCAGACACAGGACCCAGGAGGAGTGTGTCTGCCTGCAGGGGATGAGGTGACAGGGCTTTGTTGGGACTGTCTGCTCCATACACACAAGCCAGAAATAGAGAGCCTACCGCTTTCTCACACATGCAGTCTTTTAATACACTAACTACATACCAACAAATAACCTCCTTTATGCACATATTCATTCCCGTCACACACGTCCTCCTCCGACTCACACCCACCAACCCCATCTTAGCAAATTAACCCCTTACACTCGTGGAAACCGCCCTATATGGATTGGGCTAAATTGAAATGTTTCTTAATGAAGAAATATGTCATGCATAATTAGTTGACCCCAGGAAGGGGATCCAAATAAACAAATACCCCTGGTAGCAATTAAAAGGGAACAGTTTGGAGATTATGGGGAAATTATTCAGTTCCTGTTCAGAAAATTGACAGTTCACCTGACAAGACTGAATGCAAACATTACAATGTTGATTTTACGAGCATTTTACATTTACTGTACTTTGCCACATTTGTTGTTGACGAAAGCTTTCACAAGGCAATTCAGAAAAGCATGAGTCATGAGTGCATTCAGGTGTGTGGCCTATGGCAAATTCTCTTCACAATACATCAAATGGGCTCATTCTGGTCAGGTCATCCCAGGGTATGACGCCATGTCCTCTTGTAACTAACTGTACACCAAACATAGTGATCATAAACGATAAGATATTACATATGTAAATGTGAAGTGCAACTTTGGACTCACAGGTGTTTGACTTTCTCTATATGCCGTCAAAGCAGTATTTATTATAATCCTCAACGCCTCATCTTTCAAAATACATCGAGTCCTCGTAATTTATAGCTTTCCCCCCCCCTCACTCAGACGACAAAAGAAATGTGCTAAATTAGCAGAAGGGATGGAGGCAACATTTTGTCGCACGGTGCTCAAGTTCAGAACGGCTGTCAGACAAATCCCATACAGCGTTGTGAAGCGGAGACCCCGATCTCTGACCCCGAGCTCTCATGTATAGCACGCTACTGTACAGCCACTGCGTCCCAATTAAGGCGCTTATCAGTGTCCAAATCTGCCATTGTCAACCCGTATATAAGGGTACAAGTGTAAAGCGCTACCACCTCCCTAATCACCCTTAATGTATGATGTATAGACAATTTGGGTGACACTCCTCCCTGCAGTGCAGCGGACCCCGTAATAATCATATCAGCTTTATTCCCCCTCTACTCGTCATTGTGCGCCTGCCTCGTGTTGACAGCCATTATGGTGGAAGAGCATGTTTACGTCTGGGACAAACCTATGAGCCTCAACCCAAAATGGATGATGTACTAAATGTGCCAAGGTTGTCCTGGATAAAAATCACCTTGTGACCCTTTAACAGAGACAGAGGAGAAGAAAAAAAAGAAAAGGGAAAAAAAAGTGTGGCGGTCATAAACCAACAAGATGTCACAGCTAGAACGGGGTGCTAAGATGGTGGAGTGCGTAGATACTGAACGCTGTGGAACTCTTCCTGTACTCGCCATTCATCACCATGAAAAATTGTCAACCGGGCTTTTGTCTCAAGAGTGTGCGTGTGTGAGAGAGAGGGATCACAACAGATCAGTGAGTCTTCAGGTCACTACAGATTAACATTACTTTAAGGGGACATTGGCTTTCTAATCTTGAGACTGAAATATGCAGGGTTTGCATTAGCTTTCAGAAATCAGCATTTTCAAAACGCAGACAATGACAATCAAAATGTGCATTTAAACCACTTCGCCTGTGTTTTATATTGAAAGTATTTTTTCTCTTCAAGCGATAAGGGGCGTGCAACTATAGTTTCTCTTGATAAAAAAATACATTAGTACAATACATTTGGCAGAAACAACAGACAGAAGGGCTAGCAGCCACACAAGCAAATTAGCTTAAAAGTAACATTTTCGCAAAAATGATGCATGGCCATCACATTTTGAATATTTATCATTAAAAATATATGTATATATGTAGCCAGCTACATTGCCTAATGTTCCCAAACCCTCTCATCCTGCTCTGCTGCCAGCAAGAATAACCCCAGATTAAAACCCTGCTTCAACAGTTAGAAGGAGAGGATACTATTTTGCAATGCTATGATGATGCAAAGGGGAAGTGACAGAACACCTGTTCTCTTAAATTAGCTACTAGCTAGACCTAGGACAGGCTCTTCTTTCCAGAATTGGAGGAAGGTAGAGCTAGGACGATAAACCGAAGATTATCACCCCCGACCATACTGTTCACTTAACGCAGGCATTTTGCTGATAACACATGCGCCACGCTGACCCTCAACATGGGGGCCCCTCAGGGGTGCGTGCTCAGTCCCCTCCTGTACTCCCTGTTCACTCATGACTGCGCGGCCAGGCACTACTCCAAAACAATCATTGCGTTTTCTGATGAAACCACAGTGGTAGGCCTGATCACCGACAACGATGAAACAGCCTATAGGGAGGAGGTCAGAGACCTGACATTTGCTGTCCTTGCACCACACTTTCCTCAACGTGATCAAGACATTATTATTATTAGAGGTCGACAGATTATGATTTTTTTCAACGCCGATACCGATCATTGGAGGACCAAAAAAAGCCTATACCGATCGGCCGACTCTTTAAAATTTATTTGTAATAATGACAATTACAACAATACTGAATGAACACTTATTTTAACTTAATATAATACATCAATAAAATCAATTTAGCCTCAATTAATTAAATAATGCAAAAACAAAGTGTTGGAGAACAAAGTAAAAGTGCAATATGTGCCATGTAAGAAAGCTAACGTTTAAGTTCCTTGCTCAGAACATATGAAAGCTGGTGGTTCCTTTTAACATGAGTCTTCAATATTCCCAGGTAAGAAGTTTTAGGTTGTAGTTATTATAGGAATCTCTCGCTCTATGCCATTTATATTTCATTAACCTTTGACTATTGGATGTTCTTATAGGCACTTTAGTATTGCCAGTGTAACAGTATAGCTTCCGTCCCTCTCCTCGCTCCTACCTGGGCTCGAACCAGGAATACAACGACAACAGCCACCCTCGAAGCAGCATTACCCATCGCTACACAAAAGTCTCGGCCCTTGCAGAGCAAGGGAAACAACCACTCCAAGTCTCAGAGCGAGTAACATTTGAAACGATATTAGCGCGCACCCTGCTAACTAGCTAGCCATTTCACATCGGTTACACCAGCCTAATCTCGGGAGTTGATAGGCTTGAAGTCATAAACAGCTGCTAACAAAGTGCTGTTTGAATGAATGCTTACGAGCCTGCTGCTTACCTACCATCGCTCAGGCAGACTGCTTTATCAAATCATAGACTTGGTTATAACATTATAACACACAGCAATACGAGCCTTAGGTCATTAATATGGCCGAATCCAGAAAATCATCTCAAAAACAAGACGTTTATTCTTTCAGTGAAATACGGAACCTTTCCGTATTTTATCTAACGGGTGGCATCCATGAGTCTAAATATTCCTGTTACATTGCACAACCTTCAATGTTATGTCATAATTACGTAAAATTCTGGCAAATTAGGCGGCCCAAACTGTTGCATATACACTGACTCTGCGTGCAATGAACGCAAGAGAAGTGACACAATTTCACCTGGTTAATATTGCCTGCTAACCTGGATTTCTTTTAGCTAAATATGCAGGTTTAAAAATATATAATTCTGTGTATTGATTTTAAGAAAGGCGTTGATGTTTATGGCTAGGTACACATTGGAGCAACGATACGCACCGCATCGGTTATATGCAACGCAGGACACGTTTGATAAACTAGTAATATCATCAACCATGTGCAGTTAATTAACTAGTGATTATGATTGATTGATTGATTGATTGATTGTTTTTTATAAGATAAGTTTAATGCTAGCTAGCAACTTACCTTGGCTTACTGCATTCGCGTAACAGGCAGACTCCTATTATTTGTCATTCTTGTCTTTTTTGTTTGGGTATTTTCTTTAAACGGCAATGTTGGTTAAGGGCTTGTAAGTAAGCATTTCACTGTAAGGTCTACACCTATTGTATTCGGGACATTACAAATTTTGATTTGATATCGTTCATTACAATAAGTAGCCTATTCAATATGGGTGATTGTTAATGACACAATTGATGGCTACAACAATCAAATTAGTAGTAGTAAAAAAAAATAAACTGGTCCACATTAATGCCATAAACGTATGGTTGTATTTATCATTATCGCATCAATATAGGCAATTTATCGTGATATTTGTCCACATGGCCCAGCTCTACAAGGAAGACTTGTGTTGGTGGCTGTTCTGGCACGGAGAGGGCATCACTTCCAGGAGAACGATGGGAGCTTGGAAGAACGAGGGAAAGCAGGACAGAGCAAGCAGCATCACAGGCAGAATCACCACCCCTCTTTCCTCATTCTCCATTCTCCCTCCCTCCCTGACCTTCTTTCCTCTCCGCTAGCTGGTCTGTTTTTCACTGCACCAGTTAATCAGGGAGAAATGGAGCCCAGCACAGTCGCCAGGAGGGAATTAACCCAGCCCACAACATGCCAGATGAGCACACGCGCCACACTACGCCCGGGGGATGGGGCCACACTTCACTCCCTCACCCAGACAGACAGACGGGCTGTAAGCCTGGCCATGCATCCGATCCCCCCCAACACCACAACAATACTTAAGCTTGCTTTGCCAGACAGAGAATACAGTCTTATAGGAACCACACACACACCGCTCATCAAATCATTTAGTTCTGCCAGTCCCAGAGCTGAACTGTGGAAAATAAGGATGGAGGCTGCATGACCACCCAGACAAACCCCCCACAGCACTGGATGATGTTTCTCTATGCCAGGTGTATTCAACTCTTACCCTATGAAGTCCAGAGCCTGCTGGTGTTCTGTTCAACCTGATAATTAATTGCACCCACCTGGTGTCCCAGGTCTAAATCAGGAGGGGCACAATGAAAAAATGCAATGAAACTGGCTTCTAGGTCCAGAGTTGAGTTCTAGGCCTATATGCTAATAATCAGGAATTATAATCACTGCAGCAAGACCCCTCTACCCACAGCCTCTCCTCTCCTGGGGGGGGGTAACCCCTCTCTGGCTCCATGTCCTACTGTCAGTCAAGCTCAGATGCAGTAGGACAGGAGTAGGGGCGAGATCCCCAAAAAGCCAAGCACAAAGCCCACCTCGCCAGTGGCCCGACACAATGGAGGAGTCAGCAGAACAAGGGGCCAGCAGCTCACGCCTTTCCTGTTTGCAGAAATGAGGTGGCCAGAGACACACACATGTATCAGAGGGCCACTCACAGAGGCGCTGATCCAGCCCTGAATGCTTTTCTGAACAGAGCAGCGGCGGCCCATTGTGAAGCCTGTAGCGTCGCATTCTTCAAACACACCCCCCCCACCCCAGAATGCTCACCAACACAGAGTCCTCCAGAGAGAGAACGCCCTCTCCATGACATACTCTCCTATTTCTCTCTCCATCACTTCAACACCTCTACCACCCCCACATCTCTCCAAGAAACGTCTGTTACGTTTTCCCCATCAGTGGCCATTCAAACCCACTCTCATTAGCCAGATTGATTCACTCATACGACACTCATCATGCCATTGCTGCGCTCACCCACGTCATGCATTCACGCGTGGAACACGCGTACCAGGCGCTCAAGGCTTTTATCCATATAAAAACACCCACATAAACCTCTACAGGAACAATCTACTACATGCTTAATCTAGTGGAACACTCACACAGACACACTAAAGACAGTTTCTTATAGGCATACATGTAATGTAATGTGACACACCAGAGACTTTTTAGGCCTATTCTCTCATTTGTGGCTAGCTCAAATTCAGTTGTGTTTAAAACTGAACACCTTTTTAGCAAAAATGTGACCGACAGGTTGGATTCGGTCTTACGTAGCAAAATTTGAATGTTTTTTATTTTATTTATTTTTTACATTGGATAAAAGTAGAGACTCGGAGGTAGAAAATGAAATATCATGCACTACAGTCAAGGAACAATGGGAAAGTAATTCTGCTTTGAAAGTTGATAAACTTGTAACTTCACTTTTGAAAAAATGTCCCTTAAATGTTTTTGTACCTAATGAAGAGCTCTTCTTAGTCTACACCCATTCAGCATCGCTCGCACGCTCTTCAGCTTTAGCCCCAACCATCTCTTTAAAGATTCACACGCGAGGCTAAGTTTTCAAGACTAAAGGCTGGCTTATACTAAGGTTGTGGTCGTAAATTAATCTGGAGTGCCAGAGTGTGCTCTGGGCGTTCGTAAATTGAGAGCGTTTCGCTCACGGAGCGTTCAGAGCGCACACTGGACGCTCTGGCGACTGCAACTGTGCAGCTGGCAATGATTTAATTTAGCTTTTTTACCAACGTTTACTGACACCGGTCATATTCAGCAGGTGTTGAGTGTTTGTAAATTTGTCAGTTATTCTGCACTCTGGCACACTCAGACCAGAGTGCTCTGAAATCTGAGTAGATAGACGTAGCTGGTAAATTCACTCTGGCTATTGACCGTTGTCGCAGTGACATCATAAATATTCAATTGAAATAGTTACTTGCATAGTGGAGTCTTTTGTTAAGACATGTAGGTAGCTAGCTAGCTAATCAATGAACCATAATCCCAACTCATAGCGTTACTACCCTGCATGAATCTGCAGGTAGCTAACCAACCAGGTCTTGTAACTACCCATCCCGGATCCGGGAGCATTGTCATCAACTGACACGAATTAGCATAACGCAACGGACATAAATATTACTAGAAAATATTCATGAAATCACAAGTGAAATATATCGAAACACAGCTTAGCCTTTTGTTAATCACCCTGTCGTCTCAGATTTTGAAAATATGCTTTACAGCCAAAGCAAGACAAACATTTGTGTAAGTTTATCGATAGCCTAGCATAGCATTATGCCTAGCTAGCAGCAGGCAACCTGGTCACGAAAATCAGAAAAGCAATCAAATTAAATCATTTATCTTTGATGAGCTTCGGATGTTTTCACTCACAAGACTCCCAGTTAGATAGCAAATGTTCCTTTTTTCCAAAAATCGTATTTTTGTAGCCGAAATAACTCCGTTAGTTTTCCAAATTAGCTCCATAATATCGACAGAAACATGGCAAACGGTGTTTATAATCAATCCTCAAGGTGTTTTTCAAATATCTATTCGATAATATAATAGATGGCTTCTTAGTAGGAAAGAGAGAAACAATGGCCGCATTTGTCTTTTAGGCACAAAACACTCAGAGACTACAGCTGACCACTGACGCAATGTTGACGTTCAGGCTCAATTTTCAAAATAAAAGCCTGAAACTATGTATTGTGACACTAGACACATTGGGGAAGCCATAGAAAAAGGAATCTGGTTAATAACTCATTCACTGCTCAATAGGGACGCATAGGAACGCAGAGGTTTCTAAATAAGAGTCCCTTCCTGATTGGATTTTGCTCAGGTTTTCGCCTGCAATATCAGTTCTGTTATACTCACAGGCAATATTTTTACAGTTTTGGAAACCTTTGAGTGTTTTTATCCTAAACTGTCAATTATATGCATATTCTAGCATCTTGGCCCGACAAAATAGCCCGTTTACTTTGGGAACGTTATTTTTCGAAAAATGAAAATAGTGCCCCCTAGATTCAACAGGTTAAATGTTAGCTAGCTAACATTAGGCTATAATTAGCAGTGCAAATGGCTCTGAGATACTAATAATATTACTACACTGATCATACACATTACGTCAGCTTGACAGTGAGCCAGCTAACGTTAGGTAGCTAGCTAACAATACGCTAGCTTGAAATGAAAACAACTTTCTGACAAAATTAGAAACATATCTGAAAATGTATCTAGCTAGACTCTTACCAGTATACATGGATGGACGCTTCTTCCCCCTCTGTCATGGATGCCATGGTTGCCCTTAGTTTGAAGATTTAATATGCATGTTTTATACAAAATCATTGTGTGTCCTCTTTTCGACTCAGTCTCCAGATTTGTGTGAAGTAATGACGCGTGACATAAGCCTAGTTTCCTGAAACGAATCACAACTGTGAAAGACCATGACGGCTACAGCCACAGAACATCAACTGCAATTTATTCAAATGCCCAGAGAAGGGAGACCGGAGCAAATCGATATTGTACAGGATGGGCCTGGCTATACATAGACATATCACACAAGCCATTTATCCACATGGGACAGGCAATAAGAACACTATACTAAAGCTAGGTTTCATTACTCAACACTGGATAACAGAAATGGCATGACTGTGCAATAGGCTAATTATGGCGTGACTGGCCAGGAATAAAGGGCAACATCTGTGTGTTATCTCCATCTAGGCTACATTCAAGTTTAGTATGAAGCTATGAGCACAGAAACTCTCATCCTCTCAATTCTCCTCCCTTTTATTGTTTCTCGGTTAGAATTTGTAATTTACCCAAACTGGCAGAAGTGAGCCATCCAATGTACTCCATTGCACTCATGACCTGCAGCACAAATGCCACCCACAGGGCCTGGATCATGAGGCGTAGGAGAAAGTTCAGGGTCGGCGCTCCCCTTGGGTAAGAGACCTCCAGCCTACTCACGGTCACAGAAAACCTCACAGATCCCAACATAGGGTTCTTTCAGCAGATTTCCTTACAGTCAATCATTCCCAGCCTAAACTCTGAACCTTAGGCCCTTCTCCATTTAAGGCAATGGATGGACGACCGATCAGTTCAACAGATTGTTGCTTCTTTACTTGAGATGGCTCAAAAAGGAGCTCTGGCGGACTTGTGGATGGGGGGGGTTTAGGAAGAATTCCAAAAGCCCAGCATGGACTCTACAGGGAAAAATTAGGAACACATGTTCAAATGTTGGACTCACAAGGCCGGGAGGCGTGAGGGCAAATGGATATGTCCACAACTTGCAAAACATCCCCCACCCCCTCTATCCTGAGCGGCAAAACTCCTGCCTGCCTTGGATAACTGGACAGATGTTGTGGGGGACAAACTTATCACCATCTCCAAAACAGAGCAAATTGCCAGGGGACTGCATTTCTCAATACAAGAGAAAACATTGCAAAACAACAACGTAATACAATCTCATTTGGGGCAACATCTATGAATTGCTTAAACCTAACAATTTTATCATCTCTAAAAACACAGTTAATATAATACCAGCCCATTCCTACTCTCTCCCCTACGGCAGCAGCCTTCAATAGAAGTTGTTTCAGCACTACTAATTAAAGAAAGGAGGATCTCACTCACAGCCTATGAGACCAAACATACAGTGTATTCAGAAAGTATTCAGACCCCTTGACTTTTTCCACATTTTGTTAGGGATGCACGATATAAATATATATATTTTTAAATCGGCGAACATATCGGGAATCGGGCGATAGCTAAAAATGTCACCATCGGTATCGGCCCGATGTCTAGATTAACGCTGATGTGAAAAACCGATGTCAAAGCTGACGTGCATACCTATATAACGTAGGTACATGACGTAATGGCGACGTGCAACACAGCATTCCTAACTTAGTCCACAATGTCTGCTGCTGTGTGGATTTGAGCAGTCAAGAATTCGAGCAGTCATGTCAAAGACTAAGAAAACTTCAGCGAGACAATTCAAAGTCAAAATCCATTAATGCCAAGATAATGGAATTCATTGCCCTTGACAATCAACCGTTCTCTGCCGTGGGGGGATGTTGGCTTTCGCAGCTTGTTGAGCAGCGGTACACATTAACGTTACCAAGTGTGCTATTGTTCAGATGTTGCCCTACCGGAGTTATAGAGTAATTGCGTCACTTCACGACATACTATAGAACGCCGCATGGGTCTTTGCGTGTCAAAAAAAGATGTGTCAAATGGTGTTATTTGACGTCAAATAACAGTTATATTATAGAATATTGTGTGTTCTGAACTTGCCTGTGCAAGCCAAGCGCCACCACTACTATCAGTAGCACTGTCAAAGCCGTACAAAAAAAATATATTCTGCAAACAAGCAAACACTGGCCACAAACAATGTGTTTACAATACCGTGTCGGTAATAAAGCTTTATTTGTTTGACTGCAACTTCTGGGGGAGCTAGCTTTAGCTTGGTACCCAGCTAGCACCAATACAACCAGCCTGAAAACAATGAGCAGTAGAAACAGCAGTCATTTTCATTATTCTTAGCAACGATTTAGGAATCCTTGTGAGTAAGCATTAACTAGGTAGCCACTTGTTGTCCGCCTATTGAAATTGAACTTCAGTACATGAAAATAAATAGCTAGTCAGCTACTTAAAACTTCATATGGCTGCAGGGGCAGTATTGAGTAGTTTGGATGAAAAGGTGCCCATTGTAAACGGCCAGCTCCTCAGTCTCAGTTGCTAATACATGCATATTATTAGTAGTGGATAGAAAACAGTAAAGTTTCCAAAACTGTCAAAATATTGTCCGTGAGTATAACAGAACTGCTATTGCAGGCGAAACCCTGAGGAAAATCAAAACAGGAAGTGGCTTCTATTTTGAAAACTCCATGTTCCATAGCCTCCCTTTGCTCCATTTAAAGGGATATCAACCAGATTCCTTTTCCTATCGCTTCCTAAAGGTGTCAGTCTTCAGCCAGAAAGATAACATCGTGTCAGAGTTTGGATAGGATAGGTATTGCTTTTCCCTCTCCTACTGTGAAAGACATTTGCGGTTGATACATTATCGATTATATATTTTAAAAACAACCTGAGGATTGATTATAAAAAACGTTTGACATGTTTCTGTGGACATTATGGGAAACTATTTGGAATTTGCGTCTGCGTTGTCGTGACCGCTCTTTCCTGTGGATTTCTGAACATAACGCGACAAACAAACGGAGGTATTTTGGATATAAAAATTATCTTTATGGAACAGAAAGGAACATTTGTTGTGTAACTGGGAGTCTCGTGAGTGAAAACAACCCTAAGATCAAAAGGTAAACGATTAATTTGATTGCTTTTCTGATTTGTGACCAAGCTTCCTGATGCTAAGTGTACTTAATGTTTTGTAGTGAGATCGATAAACTTAAACGCTTGGATTGCTTTCGCTGTAAAGCATAATTTCAAAATGACAGGTGGATAAACAAAAGGCCAAGCTGTGTTTTCCTATATTGTACTTGTGATTTCATGAATATAAATATTTGTAGTAATATTTATGCTATTCAGCGGTTGTTGATGACACTTACCCCGTTAGTGGGATTACAGCCATAACAAGTTAACCCTGTCGTCCAAAGCTAATGTTATAAGCAGCCAGCTAGCTTCATCTGGCTAGTGAGGCTCAACCTGACCGGGTTGTGTTGTGAAGCTAGCCACAATAACAATTAAGCACAATTGGGGAATTTGAGGCTTGCCTTCAAAATAAAAGTACCTATTTAAAAGTGATGCAGAAGGTTACAAATTGGTGGAATCATGCCATATTTAGACTAGATAATGTTAAGTAATATAATAATAAATGCCATTTAGCAGACGCTTTTATCCAAAGCGACTTACAGTCATGTGTGCATACATTCTACATATGGGTGGTCCCGGGGATCGAACCCACTACCCTGGCGTTACAAGCGCCATGCTCTACCAACTGAGCTACAGAAGGACCAAGCAAGGTTGGAATGTGAAGCAATGAAATGGGGTAACAATCTACTCTCTACATTTTTACCAATGTCCTCAGAGTTAGACTCAGAAATCCATGCAGTATTGTTTTTCCTCTGGAATAGTGTTCAATACACATAGGTTGACAATAAATGTGGGTCAGAGTCCCACAATAAGAGCTACAATGCTAATGTTCTCTGGGTGTCACTGAGTAGACTGATACCCCATGTCATTGATCCACAATCCATAGGCAAGGCGGTACAGTGAAATAAGTATACCCCCAATGCAGTAGAATATATAGTGTGACTTCAACATAGTTGTCAAATTAACTAAATTGTATTTTTTTGATTTGATATAACATTCCAACCTCGTTTAGCATGATCTATTCAATTACGGCATAATTCTACTATTAGTATTCATTTGCATCCCTGTCAATGACATACTTTTACTTTGAAGGGTAACCACAAAGTCCACTATTGTGGCTGTCACTGCAAATAGTTTGTTCTCAACTGACTTGCCTAGTTAAATGAAATAAATATACATTTTAAAAAAGCTACTGAAACGTTACACCGTTTTGCTATGTTTTTGGGGAAGAACATTGTTTGCATCCATGAGCTAGCTAGCTGTTTTTAATGACCAGCAATAAGTGCACGAGACAACTTTACCAGCATCATAGTAGTAGTGTCGATGAATCGCTGTGACATGTGCAAACAATATGTAATAACTACATAAATAAATTTATGAACGCGTTATAATATGACGTGCAATCGTATTCAGGTTCTGATTGGTCAACAAGCTTATTTGACACTTTACATAGAGTTATATAACATGTATTTGTAAGTCGCTCTGGATAAGAGCGTCTGCTAAATGACTAAAATGTAAATGCATGCATTTTTTGACATGCAAAGACCCAAACGGCATTCCATAGAAATCCTGGTTGAGAATGAAACGACTGAACAACTGTACATTGAAACATTGGGTACTCATTATGTTTTATTGGTAATGGGGACATACGTAAATGCCTATCAAATACCTTTTTGGTCAGTGTGGTGTGTGACCTTTAACTAGGCAAGTCAGTTAAGAACAAATTCTTATTTATAATGACGGCCTACCTCGGCCAAACCCAGACGACGCTGGGCCAATTGTGTGCCCTATGGGACGGCCGGATGTGATACAGCCTGGATTGGAAACAAGGACTGTAGTGTCGCCTCTTGCACTGAGATGCAGTGCCTTAGACTGCTGCGTCGATGTGTTTGTGTTATCTAAACTCAGCAAAAAAATAAGCCTCCTCACTGTCAACTGCGTTTATTTTCAGCAAACTTAACATGTGTAAATATTTGTATGAACATAACAATAATCAACAACAGACAAACTGAACAAGTTCCACAGACATGTGACTAACATCAATTGAATAATGTGTCCCTGAACAAAGGGGGGGGGGGGGGTCAAAATCAAAAGTAACAGTCAGTATCTGGTGTAGCCACCAGCTGCATTAAGTACTGCAGTGCATCTCCTCCTCATGGACTGCACCAGATTTGCCAGTACTTGCTGTGAGATGTTACCCCACTCTTCCACCAAGGCACCTGCAAGCTCCTGGACATTTCTGGGGGGGGGGGGGAATGGCCCTAGCCCTCACCCTCCAATCCAGCAGGTCCCAGACATGCTCAATGGGATAGAGATCAGGGCTCTTCGCTGGCCATAGCAGAACACTCACATTCCTGTCTTGCAGGAAATGATGTACGGAACGAGCAGTATGGCTGGTGGCATTGTCATGCTGAAGGGTCATGTCAGGATGAGCCTGCAGGAAGGGTACCACATGAGGGAGGAGGATGTCTTCCCTGTAACACACAGCGTTGAGATTGCCTGCAATGACAACAAGCTCAGTCCAATGATACTGCGATACACCGCCCCAGACCATGACGGCACCTCCACCTACAAATTGATTCCACTCCAGAATACAGGCCTCGGTGTAACGCTTATTCCTTCGACCTTAAACGCGAATCCGACCATCACCCCTTGTGAGACAAAACCGCAACTCGTCAGTGAAGAGCACTTTGCAAGTCCTGTCTGGTCCAGCATCGGTGGGTTTGTGCTCATAGGCGACATTGTTGCCGGTGATGTCTGGTGAGGACCTGCCTTATAACAGGCCTACAAGCCCTCAGTACAGCCGCTCTCAGCCTATTGCGGACAGTCTGAGCACTGACGGAGGAATTGTGCATTCCTGGTGTAACTCGGGCAGTTGTTGTTGCCATCCTGTACCTGTCCCACAGTTGTGATGTTCAGATGTACCGATCCTGTGTCGGTGTTGTTACACGTGGTCTGCCACTGCGAAGACTATCAGCTGTCCGTGCTGTCTTATACATCTCACAGTACGGACATTGCAATTTATTGCCCTGGCCACATCTGCAGTCCTCATGTCTCCTTGCAGCATGCCTAAGGCACATTCACGCAGATGAGCAGGGAACCTGGGCACCTTTCTTTTGGTGAGTCAGTAGAAAGGCCTCTTTAGTGTCCTAAGTTTTCATAACTGTGACCTTAATTGCCTACCGTCTGTAAGCTGTTAGTGTCTTAATTAATGACAAGTGAGTGACTCCTCTCGTCAGTCAATGTAGACTACCGAATCGGTGAGAGAGAAGTTCATTTGGCTACCTAATTTGCATAGGTTACAGGTAGGCCTAGGCAGATAACATTCCATGAAGTTTGTGAATCACCACTACAGAAACAATAGGCAGTGGAGAGCCTCATTCTGGTCCAAATATGATAATTAGGGCCTTCACGAAATCCAGGCATTAAAACGGAATTCAACAATATTCAAAAATGTATTGACCTTAGGGAATCAACTAAACATTTAAAAAATGTTTTAATAATGTTATGAATTTGCTCAAGTTTATCATAAGACATGAACCCAATGAATCAGTGATTCGTAGTTCGTGCAACTTTCTGAAGAAGCAACGAGAATGCCCGTCTGCATGTGTGGTGCTCGCGTCTTCCACTTCGTGGTGTGGACTTAGAAAAACAACAAGATTGGATGTTTTATTTTAAAAATTGATTGAATTTGGGAAAGAACCAAACAAAATCAGGCAAAAATTATTACGGGTTTTATAGAGCCCTACCTAACAATACTTTTTCATGAATTGGGGCTACGTAAAATCAGAAAGATAATACTTAAGACTGATATAACCCTTACATTGTTTCAATATAACCTTTCATTTCTTTTCCATGATAATGTGGGATATTTACTTCATTTTTCTGTTTTAATAAAATATGTGAACAAACATCAGCAGCAATTCATATTGTGTAGTAAAACTGTAAATATGACTTTAATCTCAAGAGAAGACAGGTTAAATGTAAAAAGGTCCCTTAGAAAACAGTCCTGGGCCCATATCCACAAAGTGTTTCATAATAGGAGTGCGAGGATCAGTTTAATATTCTAGATCATAATGAATATGATTATATGGACAGATGTGGACCTGATCCTAGACCAGCACTCCTAAACTGAGATGCTTTATGGATCGGGCACAGATAATATAGGCCAAGACAATATCCAAAACAACAATACACTGAATTCATAAATGGTCAGTCATTTAAAATTGTAAAAGGCATGTCTTTCTAGACAATACAACACATTTTTCCAACCTGGGAGGTAAAGAAAATAATTATTCAATCATTTTGTTGTGTATTTCAGGTGGAATCAAGTCATTAGAATGTTCCAGAGGCCACCAAAATAGAGTGCATTTTCTGTTTGCTGGCTACTCTATGTACTTGTGGAAAACACTGCAAAATATTTATTTATTTTTCAAATTGAAAAGGTGTCATGTCATAGCTGACACCCTGTTGTTTCAGCCAAATCGGTGAATCTTAATTTGGAGCAGATGGTTAAGAGTTTTTGGAAAACATGGTCACATTACCAAGGATTGCATCGGTTTATTTAAAATGTTCAGTGTAAATTGTTACAGGGCTCTAGATTTATATATATATATATATTTATATATATTTAAAAATAAAAAAATAAAAATACATTTTATGTGGAAAAACCTGAGTCCGTTAACGTGGAATTGCCCAGAGGACAATTTATTGAAGCACTATAAACAGCCCAGCAATTCAAATACTCCATACAAAACCCAGACAATGAGGAAATCACTGTCCTCAAGTAGCTTAAGCATGCAGGTAGACCATGGCATTCATTTTGGTCCATCTCAATGTTTCAATTAGCTGTGTGGACTAATGACAACACATATTCAACCTTGTAAAAAACGAAATGTTTTTTCTAAAGTGAATATTGAGATGTCATAACATTAATCTTCATTGGGCAGATCAAATTGATCCTGCTGAAGAGGCTGAGAGCAATACTGAAATGTGAAGAGGTGCTCGAGTTGATACTGTACACCCACCAAAAAAAGAATAGGCAGAAACAGAAGGGTAAAAAACTGAAGGCTATTTGCCTTTTATCTCACTTGGCAGAATAAAGTTTAAATGAGTTGTTGCATCAGGACCTGCACATCTGATAAGAACAATAACACTGTTAGTGATAATGGCATGACTTAGCTTAACTGACATGGATGACTGCAGCACAATGATCCTGTGAGTGGCTGGAGTTGAAACAAGCTTGTATGGGAGGGATTCTGAGCATCAGCACTATGGGGGGGGCCCACAATTGCATTCCCCAGCCTCCATATAACTTGCGCTCTCCAAACATCCATCCATTCCTCACCCACCTAGGGTCGACAACTGAAGACACTCCCTAACCCATCCAATAGTCTATCCATAGATCTGAAGTAGTCCATACTAGAGGTCAACCGATTATGATTTTTCAACGCCGATATCGATTATTGGGAGGACCAAGAAAAGCCGTTAGAAATATAGAAAATCGACAATAACATTGACAATAACAATACTGAATGAACACTTATTTTAACTTAATATAATACATAACATCAATTTAGTCTCAAATAATGAAACGTGTTCAATTTTGTTTAAATAAATACAAAAGCAGTGCTGGACAAGTAAAAATGCAATGTGTTATTAGTTATTATAGGAATCTGTCTGTACCATTTGTATTTCATATACGTAGGACTATTGCATGTTCTTCTTATAGGCACTATAGTATTGCCAGCCTAATCTCGGGAGTTGATAGGCTTGAAGTCATAAACAGCGCTGTGCTTCAAGCATTGCAAAGAGCTGCTGGCAAACACAGGAAGTGATGTTTGAATAAATGCTTACAAGCCTGCTGCTGCCTGTCACCTCTGTCAGACTGCTCTATCAATCATAGACTTAATTACAGAAAATAAATACACAGAAATACGAGCCTTAGGTCATTAATATGGTCAAATCTGAAAAATATAATTTCAAAAACAAAACATTTATTCTTTCAGTGAAATACGGAACCGTTCCGTATTTTATTGAACGGGTGGCAACCCCAAGTCTAAATATTGCTGTTACATTGCACAACCTTCAAATGGTATAATTATGGAAAATGTATTACGGTTAATTAGGAAGAAATGGACTTCACACAGTTCGCAATGAGCCAGTCGGCCCAAACTGCTGCATATACCCTGACTCTGCTTGCACTGAATGCAAGAGAAGTGACAATTTCCCTAGTTAATATTGCCTGCTAACATGAATTTATTTTAAATAAACAGGTTTAAAAATATATACTTCTGCATTGATTTTAAGAAAGGCATTGATGTTTATGGTTAGGTACATTAGTGCAACGATTGTGCTTTTTTTCGTGAATGCGGTTTTGTTAAATCATCACCCATTTGGCTAAGTAGGCTGTGATTCGATGATAAATTAACAGGCACCGCATTGATTATATGCAACGCGGGACAAGCTAGTTAAACTAGTAATATCAACCATGTGTAGTTAACTAGTGATTATGTTCAGATTGATTGTTTTTTTATAAGATAAGTTTAATGCTAGCTAGCAACTTACCTTGACTCCTTGCTGCACTCGCGTAACAGGTGGTCAGCCTGCCACGCAGTCTCCTCGTGGATTGCAATGTAATCAGCCATGCCGATTAATAGGTCGACCTTTAGTCAATACCCCCCTCAACAGCATATACTGTACATGTAAAGGATAAACAGGTTCCCAACAGCATGACTAATAGGCTACATCCAAATACATTCAAACAAAATAAACATCGGCAATTAGGCTGATGCACCATGCAAACATTTACATTTCACAAATCCTGTTGATTAACACACCAGTGCACCAATGGCTGGACTACATCCATCTAGAGCTCGCAATACTGTACTCATAAAAATGTTAGTGGAAAATAGTGGGTCTGTCTAGGCTGGGGGAGCACAAGGGTGGGTATGGTTTTGAAAGTTATAAGACAGCTTTGCGATAGGCTGTTTTTGTCATTGGCCCATAAAGGTTCTCCGTAAGTGGTCATTCAGTCATAATCAGTGGCGATTTTAGCATGTAAATCTTGGTGGAGCAAATGTAACAATTTCTTTAGATGCATGCCAGCAAAGCCACTACACAACACTAAGCAATACATAAATGTAACTATAATGGTGCCCACATAAAGCGGTCCCAACATCAGAGCTTTGTTTGATTTCGGCACCATGAAGTGAATCCTTACCACCGCTACACCTGGCTATCAGCGGGGCCTTGTCTGGCAGCCAAACAGTTCATTAAGCCTCATTTACTGCCTTTTTAAAAACCATAGCTGATACGACTGACTTGCTTAAATAAATATGGCTTTTACTGACTCCTTGTGGATTTGTGTAACTCGATAAAAACCGCATCCTTCAACAATGACTAACTCTGACATGAGAAGTACAAACTATGACACAAGGGAACGATGAGGGGATCTGAGGCAAGGAGTAATTTCAATTATGACATTAATGAGCGAGATGGACGTAATCAATATAACTATTTGTTCAGCACTTTGAAATGAACAGCAACAGATTTCAGAACATTTGCGTATTCTTACAGTATTCTCCCTGTACACCAAGTTAGAAACGTATGATAAATAACGAGGGCATATAAGGAGACAAAGAACGCTTTTACAATATTCAATGATTACATGAATCCAAGACTGCTTATAGGCTACATGTGCACCACCAAATCAGAATAGGCTAAATTAAGAGGTGTAAATAGACCAAATTAGCATGGGCTACTAACAGCTTAACACACAACATACACATACTATTACTTAGCTACAGTATACATAGATCCCTGGCATATTACATCATTTATACAGCAGCATACAAGACATAGGCCTATTTTAGCACTGTTATACTTGAACAGGAAGGTGGCACGGCAGTTCTTCTTGTGTGCAAACTGTCATCAAAGTCTGGCATTCTATGGATTTGTGGTGCTTTCAAGACAACTAGGAACTCAGGAAAAAAAACTAGGTCGAATCATGACGTCAGCAATCTTCAGGTTGGAAAGTCAGAGCTCTAGAAAGAGGCCAGAGTTCCCGACTTGGAATTCCGAGTTGGGTGACCGTTCAAAATGTATTTTCCCAGTCGGAGCTCATTTTTTTCCTTCGTTCCCAGTTGTGTTGAACGCACCGAAGTCAGAGATTTCCCAGTTCTGAGTTCACAGTTGTTTTGAACCCAGCAGAAGTCATGCTGGATTGACAGCATTGCTAATGTATTCAACATTTTCTGGCCCATGGTGCACGAGTGTGAATGTTTATCCTTTTAAGCTTGGAAAATAGACCCTTTCAGACAGACATTTTAAATCCTTAAACCCAGACTTGGACCAAACACCCTCCCCACCAAATAGCAGGCAGGGGAAGCAAAATAGTGATTGCAGTTAACCACTGACTCCTTCCAAACCACTCATTGGTGAATTTGCGATTTTATGACTTATTGTGTAATGTTTAAAGTCCAATGGCCGTTGCGCACCGATACATTTATTCTATAATTTCCTCTTAAAATGTTCAATCCCGAGTGGTGCAGCGGTCTAAGGCACTGCATCTCAGTGCAAGTGGCGTCACTACAGTCCCTGGTTCGAATCCAGGCTGCATCACATCCGGCCGTGATCAGGAGTTCCATGAGGGTGGAGCACAATTGGCCCAGCATTTGGGTTTGTCATTGAAATGTCATTGAAAATGAGAATTTGTTCTTAACTGACTTGCCTCGTTAAAGAAAAATGTATTCATATGAAGGATTGAAAAGGATTTGTCAGTAGATTGTCAATGTTATTCATGATGATGACTGCTTGTCTCTTAAGATTTTGAAAGTATGATGTTGACATGATCAATCCAATCAAAGCTACGGTAGATAAGGTGATTTGACATCATTTTTATCTGTGGCCAATGACCATAAGCCTCCTTGAATGGGCACTTCTAATAAAAAAAATCTATGGCAGAAACCAACGGGGCTTGAACTGCCAAGCTCTCCCTGAAGATTATAAGATGACAGTGTCCCCATGAGTGACAGAACACTGAGCCAATCACAGCACAACTAGAGAAAAGTATCAATGCCTACGCTCTGTGCTTTCGCTGGCTGCCCCTCCACCACAGAAAGCACTGAGCTCAGCTGAAACGCCTGCATTTTGCAGCTGCCTTACTCAAGAGACCATGCATGTATGCAGCTATATTAACTGAAGGATTTGTATTTCATTCAATTTTTTGCAAACTGATATGTAACACATATCAAAAATAACATGCAAAAATAGGCCAATTATAATATATACAATGGGGCAAAGTAGTATTTAGTCAGCCACCAGTTGTGCAAGTTCTCCCACTTGAGGCCTGTAATTTCATCATAGGTACACTTCAACTATGACACCCAAAATGAGAGAGAAAAATATCCAGAAAATCACATTGTAGGATTTTTTGGAATTTATTTGCAAATTATGGTGGAAAATAAGTATTTGGTCACCTACAAACAAGCAAGATTTCTCACAGACCTGTAACTTCTTTAAGAGGCTCCTCTATCCTCCACTCGTTACCTGCATTAATGGCACCTGTTTGAACTTACCAGTATAAAAGACACCTGACCACAACCTCACAGTCACCCTCCAAACTCCACTATGGCCAAGACCAAAGAGCTGTCAAAGGACACCAGAAACAAAATTGTAGACCTGCACCAGGCTGGGAAGACTAAATCTGCAATAGGTAAGCAGCTTGGTTTGAAGAAATCAACTGTGGGAGCAATTATTAGGAAATGGAAGACATACAAGACCACTGAATCTCCCTCGATCTAGGGCTCCACGCAAGATCTCAACCCGTGGGATCAAAATGATCACAAGAACGGTGAGCAAAAATCCCAGAACCACACAGGGGGACCTAGTGAATGACCTGCAGAGAGCTGGGACCAAAGTAACAAAGCCTACCATCGGTAACACACTACGCCGCCAGGGACTCACATTCTGCAGTGCCAGACGTGTCCCCCTGCTTAAGCCAGTACATGTCCAGACCCGTCTGAAGTTTGCTAGAGAGCATTTGGATGATCCAGAAGAAGATTGGGAGTATGTCATATGGTCAGATGAAACCAAAATATAACTTTTTGGTAAAAACTCAACTCGTCGTGTTTGGAGGACAAAGAATGCTGAGTTGCATCCAAAGAACACCATACCTACCATGAAGCATGTGGGTGGAAACATCATGCTTTGGGGCTGTTTTTCTGCAAAGGGACCAGGACGACTGATCCGTGTAAAGGAAAGAATGAATGGGGCCATGTATCGTGAGATTTGAGTGAAAACCTCCTTCCATCAGCAAGGGTATTGAAGATGAAACGTTGCTGGGTCTTTCAGCATGACAATGATCCCAAACATACCGCCCGGGCAATGAAGGAGTGGCTTCGTAAGAAGCATTTCAAGGTCCTGGAGTGGCCTAGCCAGTCTCCAGATCTCAATTCCATAGAAAATCTTTGGAGGGAGTTGAAAGTCCGTGTTGCCCAGCAACAGCCCCAAAACATCACTGCTCTATAGGAGATCTGCATGGAGGAATGGGCCAAAATACCAGCAACAGTGTGTGAAAACCTTGTGAAGACTTACAGAAAACATTTGACCTCTGTCATTGCCAACAAAGGGTATATAAAAAAGTATTGAGATAACCTTTGTTAATGACCAAATAGTTATTTTTCCACCATAATTTGCAAATAAATTCATTAAAAATCCTACAATGTGATTTTCTGGATTTTTTTTCTAATTTTGTCTGTCATCGTTGAAGTGTACCTATGATGAAAATTACAGACCTCATCTTTTTAAATGGGAGAACTTGCACAATTGGTGGCTGACTAAATACTTTTTTGCCCCACTGTATATAGTACCAGTCAAAGTTCTGACACATACTCACTTTTAAAAAAACAAATTTCCACATTGTAGAATAATAGTGAAGACATCAAAATTATGAAATAACACATATGGAATCATGTAACCATAAGTGTTAAATCAAAATACATTTTATATTTGAGATTGTTCAAAGTAGCCACCCTTTCCCTTGATGACAGCTTTGCACACTCTTGGCATTCTCTCACCCAGCTTCATGAGATAGTCACCTGGAATGCATTTCAATTAACAGGTGTGCCTTGTTAAAAGATCATTTGTGGTATTTATTTCCTTCTTAATGCGTTTGAGCCGATCAGTTGTGTTGTGGCAAGGTAGGGGTGGCATACAGAAGATAGCCCTATTTGGTAAAAGACCAAGTCCATATTATGGCAAGAACAGCTCAGATAAGCAAAGACAATCAGGCCTTCATGGTCAAATTGCTGCAAAAAAGGTCACCAATAAGAAGAAGAGACTTGCTTGGGCCAAGAAACACTAGCCATGGACATTAGACCGGTGGAAATCTGTCCTTTAGTCTGATTAATACAAATTAGAATTTTCGTTCCAACCGCTATATCTTTGAGAGAGGCAGAGTAGGTGAACGGATGATCTCCACATGTATAGTTGGTGCTTTGTTGGTGACACCGTTTGTGATGTATTTAGAATTCAAGGCACACAACCAGCATGGCTACCACAGCATTCTGCAGTGATACACCATCCCATCTGGTTTGCGCTTAGTGGAACTATCATTTGTTTTTCAACAGGACAATGACCCAACACACTTCCATACTGTGAAAGGGTGTTGGGAGTGCTGCATCAGATGACTTGGCCTCCACAATCACCCGATCTCAACCCAATTGAGATGGTTTGGGATGAGTTGTACCGCAGAGTGAAGAAAACGCAGCCAACAAGTGCTCAGCACGAGGGAACTGTTCAAGACTGTTGGAAAAGCATTTCAGGTGAAGCTGGTTGAGAGAATGCAAAGAGAGTGCAAAGCTGTCATTAAGGCAAAGGATGGCTACTTTGAAGAACCTCAAATATAAAATCTTTGGATTTGTTAACTCTTTTTTTGGTTACTACATGATTCCATATGTGTTATTTCATCGTTTTGATGTTGTCACTATTATTCTACAAAGTAGAAAATAGTACAAATAAAAACCCTTGAATGAGTAGGTGTCCAAAGTTTTGACTGGTACTTATACTGTATATACACACCACCATTCAAAAGTTTGCAGTCACTTAGAAATGTCCTTGTTTTTGAAAGAAATCCAAATTTTGTCCATTAAAATATCAAATTGATCAGAAGTTTAGAGTAGACATTGTTAAAGTTGTAAATTACTATTGTAGCTGGAAACGGCTGATTTTTAATGGAATATCTACGTATGCCCATTATCAGCAACCATCACTCATGTGTTCCAATAGCACGTTGTGTTAGCTAATCAAAGTTTATCATTTTAAAAGGCTAATTGATCATTAGAAAACCCTTTTGGAATTATGTTAGCACAGCTGACAACTGTTGTTCTGAGTAAAGAAGCAAGAAATCTGCCCTTCTTTAGACTAGTTGAGTATCTGGAGCATCAGCATTTGTAGGTTCGATTACAGGCTCAAAAAAGGCCAGAAACACCAGTCTCAACATAAACAGTGAAGAGGCGACTCCGGGATGCTGTCCTTCTAGGCAGAGTTGCAAAGAAAAAGCCATATCTCAGACTGGCATATAAAAAGAAAAGATTAAGATGGGCAAAAGAACAGACATTGGACAGAGGAACCCTGTCTAGAAGGCCACCACCCCGGAGTCACCTCCTCACTGTTGACTTTGAGACTGGTGTTTTGCGGGTACTATTTAATGAAGCTGCCAGTTGAGGACTTGATAATATATGCCATTTAGCAGACGCTTTTATCCAAAGCGACTTACAGTCATGTGTGCATACATTCTACGTATGGGTGGTCCCGGGGATCGAACCCACTACCCTGGCGTTACAAGCGCCATGCTCTACCAACTGAGCTACACACTTGAGGCATCTGTTTCTCAAACTAGAGACTAATGTACTTGTCCTCTTGCTCAGAGTTGCATCGGGGCCTCCCACTCCTCTTTCTATTCTGGTTAGAGACAGTTTGCGCTGTTCTGTGAAGGATGTAGTACACTGCGTTGTACCAGATCTTCAGTTTCTTGGTAATTTGTCGCATGGATTAGCCTTCATTTCTCAGAACAAGAATAGACTGACGAGTTTCAGAAGAAATAAGTAATCGAACCCAGAAATGCTGATGCTCCAGATACTCAACTAGTCTAAAGGCCAGTTTTATTTATTTTTAATTAGAATAGTTTTCAGCTGTGCTAACAATTGCAAAAGGGTTTTCTAACGATCAAATTAGCCTTTTAAAATGATCAACTTGGATTATCTAACACAACGTGCCATTGGAACACAGGAGTGATGGTTTCTGATAATGGGCCTCGGTACACCTATGTGGACATTCCATTTTTTTTTTATCAGCCGTTTCCAGCTACAATAGTCATTTACAACATTAACAATGTCTACACTGTATTTCTGATCAATTGTGTGTTATTTTAATGGACAAAAAAATGCTTTTCTTTCAAAAACAAGGACATTTCTAAGTGACTCCAAACTTTTGAACAAGATATATATACACACTAAACGGGTAGGGCTCAAAACCTGCCCTGAATGACAGGTCTCCACTGGTCATAATCATACTTCAAATGGTGACTAAACCGTAGCTGACAAAACACAGGTTTAGTTTCCTACTAAATCATATACAACGTGGTGTTTTCATCAAAGTTACCTAAACTGATCCTCCTCGTACAGACCACACGGGCTCGGTCCAGGAAGAAATACAAACAAAAAACACTTGGAGGTTGACATCAATACACCACTTAGCTAGCTATGCATTACAGATATGATCTTAACAGGCCAGCCATCTGAAAGCATAACGGTTGTAGTTTATATCTACAGGCAATTAACATTGCAATGGTGAGCAAGCAGCAGATGATGCTGGCTACCTCAGTGTCCCCCAGAGAAGAACGATCGTGTCGTTTCCTTGGTCTCGTCGTGAGACAGCGCAACAGCCAGGTTTACCCATAGCTACGATGACATATCAAAACTCCTACGAAGCTCACTCAGTAGAACATTTACAAAGCTATACAAACACACATTTGATGAAGATGCTTCATATAATTTGAGTCGGGTATGCATACAGTTTAATTGGGGGCGAGATACCTTGCCCAACGCTAATGTCATGTTCAGTGGGACGCCGGGTAGTCACACAGCGCCTGGTTGGACAATATGGTCAGGTTGGATGGCTGGCGGACTCGATCGAGAAGATGAGGGGCGCTATCAAGCTAGTAGCTAACTGGCGAACATCGACTCAAACAAAGGCAACACAGCATGGCGAGGTAGCCAATAGAATACACATTAAATAGCCAAGTTGAGAGCAAATGCTTTATTAATGTATGGCTCATTTTTTTTAGACAACGGTCGATTTTTAAAGTGACAAAGGGTACCCCCAAAAACATCTTTACCTGTATATTAGGATTAGCCCACGTTTGCTAGCTAGCTGGTTCTGGGTGACGGAGGTGATGCTGTGTTGGAGAGAGAGAGAGAAAAAAAGCACGCTTACCCGTTCTCGCGGTTTATCTTCGTTGGTGGTTGGCTCTCGATATTTTTACCGCGTCACTGATCAAATATAAAACGAACATAAAGAGTATCTGGTTACTGGCATTAGTGACTTAATTCAATGTGAATGTTTCAAATCCCAGTTGGCAGTGTATTTCTGTTTAAATCCGCATCCTTGAGTCAGATCTTTTCACGCTGCTTGTGCAGCACGGCGTGATACGAAACATAGGCAGTCCTCTACATTTGACAGAAACATAGGCAGTCCTCTACATTTGACAGAGTAAAGGCAAAGCAATGGTGGTAGGCTACTCGCAAGGATATACGAAATCGTTGATAAGTTAGCATCGGAGAGATGTCTGCAGTTTCCTAGATAACCTCCGACGGTCGTCCCCTAATTCCGCTCGTTCAACAGGGAGGGAGAAAGAAAGAATGAATGATACGGGGGGGGGGGTGAGTACGCTCAGTCAATCACATTCATACCGCGGAGACACGCAAAGCCTCCAGAGTGGTGCTGTCCCTGGTTCATAATTTCAGCCTTCCAACCCAACAATTTCCGTTTATTAGTCGCAATATTGGGCTCCTTTGTGGACCCCATGCATACACGGTATCCTTTCTGCAAATGTGAACAGAGAAACGTTTTTTTTCTTATGGGGGCGGATGAATATTGAACATTGTGTGTAATGAGTCAGGTAGGCCTATACCAGTGACTAAATTGATCAAAATACGTATGTGAATCACGTGTTGGAACTATCGCAAAACGTGTGATTCTGACGCGTCTACATCGATATGATCCTCCTGGCAAATCGATTTTTCTCCCTTAAATCGGACCATAGGCTATTTATCTATCCTTCCACCCTCCATAGAAATAGCAACTGATCAATATCGTGTGATTATAGCGGCACACTCCCCAATAGTGTGTCAATGAACAGTAGCCTAAACACAAACCTGTTGCCCTCCAAGGCCTATGCATTTCAGTAAAACACTTTTTTTTTCTCCAGTTGAGTTTATTTGCGAAGGGAAACAATCACACAGAAAACAACCTCAGTCACACAGGAGCCTGTATGCAGGATGAGGCAGGATGAGGCAGGATAGTCACTGTATTTAACTCAGAACATGAGCATCCACCTTTATGATACAGTCTTAAAATGACTGCAGACAGAGAGTGGCAGAACTTGCTCCATTTAAACAGTGAAAGTTATAAGAAACGTTACACCTATGCTTTTGACAAATAGACTAGGAACACAGTATAATGACTCTAGTAGGAAGCAGAGCACACCTACATGACAGATGAGTGTGTGTGTCAGTGTAGCCAAAATGGTCTAAACAAAACAATGATCAAAGTCGTCACTATTGTTCTTGTGTGTTGCTATGTTGGTCACTGTTGGGAATGTCTCACCAACCCACTTTGGACAACCATGCTGTTCTACCTCCAAACCTTCTTTGTCTCCCTCTTCATCTCTCTTTCACTCTGTGTTTCTCGCTCTCTATCTGTGGTAGACTGAAACAAGCTAGAGCATTTTACCAGTGTTCAATAGAGCATCCCATCCCCCCAGAGCCCCTCCATTCCATTCCCGCTCCTGTCCCGCCCCTACCTGGTCCCCTCTTTTAAACAGATGGCCAATCCACAATCCACTGTGACAAAGGGAAAGAGCTGAGTGCATGATATCAGGGTGCTACTGGCAGCCAGACTCTGGCCAGCACATTTGCTTACACAGGGGTGCTTTCTGCAGATTGCAGCAGTTTGAGCTAAACCCCCCTCTGTCCACTCACTATGGACAGGACCTAGAGAGGGAGGAGGGCATCACAAGTGTGAGGGATGGTGTGGGGTCGGGGTAGTCTAAATCAATCATTATTTGTTTGTCTCTTTGACGGGGTTTTTTAAACACCATTTTTATGTTGTTGTCCATGATTACAGCGCATGGTTTGCTCTCATAATGAGTGTGTCTGTCCTTTGTGAGTATGTGTGTTTGCGGTTGATAATCCCATCCTCAGCCAGGGTATGTGATACATGTGACTCCATTACGGGGCCCACCACCCTGCTACCATTGCTGTGGGCCTGACTGCTGTAGCTAACCCCAGAGGAGAGGGGAAAGGGGAGGAGGTGGATGTATATAGAGAGAGTGAGGCACAGGAGGTGAGAGTTAGGGAGGGAGGGAGTATACCCCAGAGAGGGTGGAGATCAAACAGAACAGGCCTCTGCAGCCTGTGGCAGAAAGCACACGGCCCTCTACCACAATTTCCAACATCAGTCCCACCTCGTCTTCCTTAGTGCTGGCCTTTTCTCTCAGCTCTTACCTCCGGTACGTGATTCACTCCAGAAGAATGAGCATCCTCAACTGAGGGCTCTCACAGAATGGGATTCCATGGTTGAAATGCTATGGTTGATTGCTCCTGGCCGGAACCACGGAATACAAATATATTATTATCGTTCAACATTAATTCATGTAGAAATTATGAAATTATAGCATTAAGCAATAACGCCCGAGGGGGTGTGGTATATGGCCAATATACCACGGCTAAGGGCTTTTCTTATACACGACTCAACACAGAGTGCCTGGATACAGCTGTGGTATGTTGGCCAAATATATATAATATATATATATATATATATATATATATATATATATATATATATATATATATATATATATTCACCTTTATTTAACCAGGTAGACAAATTGAGAACAAGTTCTCATTTACAATTGTAACTTGGCCAAGATAAAGCAAAGCAGTTCGACACATAAAACAACACAGAGTTACACATGGAGTAATACAAACATACAGTCAATAATACGGTAGAAAAATAAGTCTATATACGATGTGAGCAAATGAGGTGAGATAAGGTAGGTAAAGGCAAAAAAAGGCCATGGTGGCGAAGTAAATACAATATAGCAAGTAAAACACTGGAATGGTAGAGTTGCAGTGGAAAAATGTGCAAAGTAGAGATAGAAATGATGGAGTGCAAAGGAGCTAAATAAATAAATACAGTAGGGGGAGAGGTAGTTGTTTGCGCTAAATTTTAGATGGGCTGTATACAGGTGCAGTAATCTGTGAACTGCTCTGACAGCTGGTGCTTAAAGCTAGTGAGGGAGATAAGTGTTTCCATTTTGGTAGTTCGTTCCAGTCATTGGCAGTAGAGAACTGGAAGGAGAGGCGGCCAAAGGAAGAATTGGTTTTGGGGGTGACCAGAGAGATATACCTGCTGGAGCGCGTGCTACAGGTGGGTGCTGCTATGGTGACCAGCGAGCTGAGATAAGGGGGGACTTTACCTAGCAGGGTCTTGTAGATGACCTGGAGCCAGTGGGTTTGGCGACGAGTATGAAGCGAGGGCCAGCCAACGAGAGCGTACACGTCGCAGTGGTGGATAGTATATGGGGCTTTGGTGACAAAACGGATGGCACTGTGAAAGACTGCATCCAATTTATTGAGTTATTGAGTAGGGTATTGGAGGCTATTTTGTAAATGACATCGCCGAAGTCGAGGATCAGTAGGATGGTCAGTTTTACACGGGTATGTTTGGCAGCATGAGTGAAGGATGCTTTGTTGCGAAATAGGAAGCCAATTCTAGATTTAACTTTGGATTGGAGATGTTTGATGTGAGTCTGGAAGGAGAGTTTACAGTCTAACCAGACACCTAGGTATTTGTAGTTGTCCACATATTCTAAGTCAGAGCCGTCCAGAGTAGTGATGTTGAACAGGTGGGCAGTGATCGGTTGAAGAGCATGCATTTAGTTTCACTTGTATTTAAGAGCAATTGGAGGCAATGGAAGGAGAGTTGTATGGCATTGAAGCTCGTCTGGAGGGTTGTTAACACAGTGTCCAAAGAAGGGCCAGAAGTATACTGAATGGTGTCGTCTGCGTAGAGGTGGATCAGAAACTCACCAGCAGGAAGAGCGACATCATTGATGTATGCAGACAGGAGAGTGGTCCAATAATTGAACCCTGTGGCACCCCCATAGAGAAGACTGCCAGAGGCCCGGACAACAGGCCCTACGATTTGACATACTGAACTCTATCACAGAAGTAGTTGGTGAACCAGGTGAGGCAATCATTTGAGAAGCCAAGGCTATTGAGTCTGCCGATGAGGTTGTGGTGATTGACAGAGTCGAAAGCCTTGGCCAGGTCAAGGCTTGGGTCCCATGTGGCTTAGTTGGTTCAGCATGGCGCTTGCAATTCCAGGGTTATGGGTTTAATTCCCACGGCGGACCAGTACTCAATTGTTAGTCGCTCTGGATTAGAGCGTCTGCTAAATGACATAAATGTAGTAATCTGTGTCATTATATAGATAGTAAGAACACATTTTCACATTGTGTTAGCCTTGCACAAGATTGTGGATGGAGGTCTTGAATGTCCCCTAATCAAAGCATGCATGTTTGTTCAGGTTACAGTGAATTATATCAGTGGTTCCCAAACCGGGGTCCTACTGCAGGGCAACAACAGATTAAACACATTTGGCCAAGGGATCTGTGGAACAAGTTAAGAGGATGCAATACAATACAATGTAATGTAATATTACTCATCTCCAATATTGTCACGTCCTGACCTTAGTTCCTTTTTTATGTCTCTATTTTGGTTTGGTCAGGGCTTGAGTTGGGGTGGGCATTCTATGTTTTGTTCTGTGTTTTGTACTTCTATGTGTTTGGCCTGGTATGGTTCCCAATCAGAGGCAGCTGTCAATTGTTGTCTCTGATTGAGAACCATACTTAGGTAGCCTGTTCCCACCTGTGTTTGTGGGTAGTTGTTTTCTGTCTCTGCACCAGACAGAACTGTTTCGTGTTGGTCTAGTTTTGTTATTTTGTATGAGTTAAAATAAATATTAACATGGACACTTACCATGCTGCGTTTTGGTCCGATCTTGACCACTCTTCATCAGACGAAGAGGATCGTTACCACTATAGGCTACCCTAGATGCACAACAGGGCTTGGGAGGGTCACAAGGATCCACAGAACTCCATCAAGGATCCAGTTTTCAACTAAACTTGTATTTCCTAAAAATGTTGTTTTGAATGTAAATGCACTGTCATTTAAGATTTAAACCGGAAAATTTGTCTCTCTGCTCCATGGGAATATGTGTAGAATTGCAGTAAATTACCTTGACAACTACAAAAATTGAGGGGGGGCCTTTAAAATGTTATTTCCCAGGGCCAAAGATTTTGGTTAGTCCAGCCATGCGGTGCAGCAGTCATAGTAAAACTCCTTGTGTACTATTTCTGTTGGAATCTAAAGTTGGAGTTGTATTCTGATTTTAAGGGGGTCCCTAATGCATTTGCTATAACAAAAGGAATCCCCACCCAAAAATGTTCCAATCATGTCAGCATGATTTGATCAACTCCATGTAACTTGTGTCAGTTTCATGTTTTAATCATACCAATTGAGGTTTACATTTAAAGCAGTCCAGCACTGCTGGTATCGATAGAGCTAAGTGACTCACTGGTATGTCACCCCCACCTCCCCATGCCTCTGAAACTTTCAAAGTCGCAGTCTCCAGGAAACCGTCACCAGTATAGCGGGTTACTTTCTGGTCGATACGACCTACTAAAAGATATTTATATTCCTCCCACTGCTTTTTGGAGTCATCTCCCTGGGACAACCAGCCTATTTCTGGTGTCTTTCTTGCTCATTCTCCCTCTCGCCCTCCCCTCTCCACATCTCCCTGCCTCCCCAAACTAGTTCCTGAAGGTCACCCTGCTGTTCTAGTTTGAACTTTGAGAATAATTAGACAGAATGAAACCAGGACAGTGAGGAGGAGAGCTGGTGCCACGGCAACGTAACTCAGTGAGATCAGGGGACGGGTGCCTCAGGTCTGTTGCGTATCGACGTCCCTAAGGAAGGAAGTCGTACTGTAGCTCAGTGGGCGACGATACTTATATACACCACACATCTGCTTCATGATTGGCAAAAGCTCATTCAGTTGCTGTCACTTCCTCACCATCCTACCCTAGTTGCTAGTGAGGTAGAAGAGGGAGGTTTTGTGTGGGGACAGAGAAGTGGATCAATGGAGGCGGTTGCTAAATACACAAGACTAACAGCAAAGAGACATACATGGACAGTATATGGGAAGAGTTTCCCTCATGACCCCTCCGCTGCATAGACTGCAGCTAGGTCACCTCCAATGAGGCATGAGCAGTGTGGGCAGGATTCAGCTGCTTGTTTTACCATCTTTAATGATCGCCTGTGGATATGTCGCAGATACTTACTAAATACAGTACACAAAAATTGTAACAAACTGTATTTTGTCCTCTTTCACTTCACTTCCTTTTATTCCGTAGTTGCCAACATGGCTCGATAGGCATAATCATGTGATCAGTCAGGTGTGTGCGTATAGCTGACAAGTGAACAGGACAGAACAGACCTTTACTGTCAGTTTACCTTTTGAGGCCAGCGTCACTTTCATCCCGATTTATGACAGAACTAGCTACATTAGTCTGAATCATGTACGATGAAACAATTACACCTGAGCAAGAACTAAAATCACTAAGCAAGCTTTCCAACAAACAATGCATGCTCTCATTCAAGTCCATTACTGGTAGCCATCACATGGTTAACCTGACTGCTCTCCTTTTTGGCTCAGCAGTGAAAAGCAGAGCCGGAGAGAGATCCAGTTTCAGTGTGAGGATGTAGCAGAGATCTCGCCTGGATATGACCTGATTTGAGACCATTGTTACACTTGTGGGTGGAGGGAGGGAATGATAAAATGAGGTCACAGGAGAATCAGCCCATCGTAGAATAGAACCTGATAAACTAAAACCATCCATTCGTCTCCACGCTCCCTCCGCAAGCTCTTGTTTCCAGGACAACTCCCACAATGAACATCTGATGCGTTGTTATGGCAAGATGTGTTTTTGAGTTATAATAGAGCACAACAGCTTGTCGTTGCAGCACAGCCTTCCTATTTCATCTTCCTCTCTGAAGTTCACCTTCCCAACAGTTCATCACTATTCACTGCACCTCTGTGTAGTTTCCTTAGAACCTTAGTATGTTCCTCTGTAATACAATGCTTAAATGTATAACATCGTCTTCACCACGAAAGCCAGGAACCGGGACTTCTGTCACATAGCATTATTGGGTTTATGAATGGTCGGCTTGTTTTGTTTATGTAAGTGACTTGCTGAGGGTTTTTGGGCACTGGCCTTAGGACGTGCACTGAGCATGTCATGTTAGATAGTGGGTTAGGATACTCCACAGTGTACTGTATAGAGAAGATGTGTGTGAACAGCAGTAGGTGTGCTAGTAAGTGTAGGCGTTCTCTTGTATAACAGACCGTGTATTTGTGTAGTAGTGGTGGGTGTAGGTGAGTATTAATGTACTGTAAGTGTGCCCCCGTGTAAAGAGTTTATGTGTTAATTCTGTGAGAATCACAGTACTGCCCCACATATATAACCCCCTCCATTCCTCTCTACCTCGACCCTGGGCCCTGTGGACTGGGATCTGCTACCTCCTCCTTGTTAGCAGACCTCACTAATTATACCCTAATGAGGTGTCGGGCCTGTGGGGCCTTAATCACTTCAATATTTAAAGAAAGAAGTCTATATGGCTTATTTCTTTATCTGGTCTGTGGGATTAACATTGGGAAGTGAGACAGGAAGTGAGACAGGAAGTGAGACAGTATGGCGGAAAACCCATCACCTCTGGCCTAGTTACCACTCGGATAGGAACAGTCTTCCTCGCTCATTATGAGCCAATATCATTTTCATCCCGACAGTTTGACTGAGAGAACCAGTCAAACATGAATCCTGTTGCTATGCAACTACAGTATCACTCTCTATTTTTGATCAGATTACCAGTACAACATGGATCTCATAGCAAATCAAATAAGAAGCTAATCCGTTCAAGTCAACATGCATGTGATGTAAGAGCTAGGGAATATAAAGCACTGCTGCTCGTTGTTTTGAGTGGCACATAGAAATAGGTTATGCTTTTGAGTAACCAATTACTACCACAATATTATTGTAAGTATTTAGCTAGTAAAGTGGTGATGTTAGCGGATTCTAAACCTGATCCCCCCCAAAATAGTCTTGCCATTCATTGACTCCCATTGACTCCGCCCAGCCAAGCACTGACCTATGATCCCCTCCATCCTCTCCCTCTTCACCTTCACCTACACTGGAGTGATCTATTACAGGAGGCCACTGTAATAGCTGCTTGACACTTCTACCTTATCTGACCTCCAGGGCCAGGCGATTAGAGATAATCTCAAATTCGCAGACCTTTAGACTGAGCTGGAGGGAGATTTGAGAGTGGCTAGGCGATCCTGGAACTAGAATAGAACTGAATCAATGGTGGCTGTGGCTGTCTAGTAACAGGTACAAATATCTCTGTAACGATAACAGTCTTTTTTTTTTCTTTTTTTTGCCCTGAATGACCCAACTTTTTTATGCCTCCCATCCCCTCACCACTACCACCTTCACATCTCTCATAAAAAGAGGTTACAGTTGCTAACAGCATACCATGTCTATAAATAACATCTCTCAGTTCATTATAAATGTCAGAAATGTATACCTGATTAAGTATTCCCTGTTAAAATACTGCATGAAGCGCTCTGCATTTTCAAGCAAGGGTTCCCCCTAGTGGATAAACAATAGAACATCTCAAAGCCGCAGCAGCTACAAACGCGACATGAAAACATACCTACAATTGGGAGATCTTATGTGATTCAGTTGAAAACACGAGTCGTAAACAAACGGAATCTATGTTGCCCCGATCAAGTGTTTCCAGAACATCTAGAACAGAGGGAAAAATACACCAGCTGTTGTTGAAATAAAACAATCGACAGCAAACATTTCTCATCCCATCCCACAACATAACTCACCACAAACAAACAAAACCTGAAATGTTGCTGTTGAAGATGTGTGGGTAGTAAATGTGTACCAAAAAATATGGGTGTTTCTCTGACAGGGTAGAAAGTGTGATGGAGAGTGTATGACTGGCTGGGATGCAAAGCAGGTAAGGCATAGGAGGGTAAGAATGAGTTACTGTACCATGTGTGCCACACACTGTGAGACCATCCTATGGTCCAGGACTATCCGTGTCCTTCCACTCATCCTATCTCAGGTAAATATGGCACCCCTATCTCAGAGAAATAGTTTGTTTACAGTGTTGTTTTTTTTTTTTGTATTGCTTTAGGTTCAATTACAACATAACGTCTGATGTAAGATGTTGCAAAGTGCATTTGTCACTGATGCTATTAACCAATTTGGTCAATAACAAAAAAGGAAATGTTTGAAACATAGGTAGAAATTGATTGGCGTGCGTAAAGTATGGTGCATAGAGTCCATGTTACGTAAAGGAAAGCGAAACAACAGAATATGTCATGGACAGAAGTGATATCGGAGACAATTGGTTAGAGGAGAAAGAGGAATAAAACACGCAGACTAATAATTGAATGAGCGTTTTGGGTCAACATTACTGATAGAAGTCTTATTGATGCCGCCTTATTGATGCCGGTTTTGCATGATTTCCTCATTTGCAAGATGCACCACTCCTTGCGGACAGCTACATGACCACCGTATCTCTCAGGCAAATGAAGTCACCCGAGGGCTAAAGATGTGTCAGTTGTCCTCTGTATAGTTCATCAGTTAATCTCTTTCAGACTCGGTTGAACTTACTGCTCGACATCTTGTGTTTTGAATTTCCACTGCCTGGTTTGCCAAAGTTAACAGTCAGCTGCTGCTGAAAGTATAAACATAATTCTCCTTTTTGGCATGTGAGGATGTTCTCCTGGATGCATTTGATCTCAGATTTGATATGTTTATGAATTGATATAGATTTGATATGTTTATTGAATGCTTTGGTACTCTGTACAGAGTACAACTAAGACAGCAGGTCGATTTCAAGTAGGGAAAGTGGGATGCCTTGTCAATTGTACAACTGGATGCATTCAACTGAAATCTGCTGCAATTTGCTTGCATGCCAGTATGTATTAAGAGTGAACGTACTTTCCCATGTACTGTATGAACACACACTTGTGTACCCTCCAGGATCATACATGAGGGAATGTCCTGGTCACACTATGGCAGAGAAAACCCTCTCTCTTCTCATTATCATTACAGGCAAGTATAGCTCTTTCCATAAAAACGAACACTTTTCAGATACAATAGATGTTTTAGATGTTTGTCAGTATGCAAGACAAATTGTTTTTCCAATAATATAATGGCCGCTAAATTCATTTGCTTTACAAATAGCCATGATCAACATGAATTGCTTAGGTAACACTTTCTTTGGATAGCCCATCTGTAGATGCTCTACAGACTATCAGTAACATTTCAACTAATTTTCTACTAACCTCAGCCCTAACCTTAACATTAACCTGTATCCTAACCCTAACCCTAAACTTAACCCTTACCCTAACCTTAACCCTTATTGCAAACCGAACCCCAACCTTAACCTTAGCAAACAGTTGCTTATCAACAGATAGCTTGTTGATAGTATGTCCATCTGTAGAGCATTTACAGATGGACTAACCGGACTGTCCAAATGAAGTGTGACCTCAATGATGAGTAATACAATCAGCACACCTCTGTCTTGTTGCAGGAATTGTTCACAACACTATGTCACCATTGCCAGGCAATGCTTTCAGGTATACGAATCCTATGCTTTACAGTATCTTTGGTTTCAATGTTTTATTGCCTTGTTTACTCCATGTCAGTAACTACTAAATTTACACTAATAAAAGAGGATAATTACACCATTACATTTATCTCAATGGTTTGTCTTCAGGGTGAATGGAAGAGCACATGACCCCTATGTTGACATCAGTGGCACTACCCAACCCACTACTGGTCCAGGATATCCTGAATCTACAGTTTCCTCTGAAATATTAGCTACCACCACATCCATGGACCTGTCTGTATACACCACTGAAACAGCCTTTACAAAGTCACAACAGGGAGAGTCAAACCTCGCTTCAACAACATTAGGAGCTCCCTCACCTGGGGATGAAATCATGACGGAAACTTCACATGTCCTGGCAACCACTTTTACACAAGCACCTTCCACAAAAGAACCCCCTGGAAGCACGTCTCAGATCGACCTTGCGACGAAAATGCCCGCACAATTTGAAATAGCAAATGTAAAGGCCATAGAAACTCCAATCAAATTGGAAGAAACTTCATATGAGACAAAAACAACTGCAACTGCAGAATCATCGGAGAATTCAGAGGTTAAAACACCTGAAATGTCGACAAGTGCATTTGAACCGGCCCGTGTTGACGCTCCTGTAAGATCCTCAACTTCAAAAGACACGATAACTTCACCCACAACCTCTTCTTTGATAACAACACCTAAAATGAAATCTGCAATCAAATCAGAAATCGCACCAGCATCTGTATATGCTTCAAACTCATCTGGCATGTTAAGAACAACTACATTACAAACCATAGCAACAACTAGGACATTAGGGGGGGAAACGTTTGAGCTGTTAGCCACCTCTCCTGGAAAACCATCTGAAAGAACACTAGGGACGTCAACTATAATGCCAATGTCCACATCTGCTTCTTCGGCGCCAGGCAGCGTTTCTGAGACATTGTCTGCAATTACATCACCAAGGATAACTTTTGCCACTGTTGCATTCCTACCTATTGTATCAGTTCCTACACCTGATAACCCATTGGAAACTAAAGCTACAGCTACGACAGAACGTACAGGTGAAAGCAATCCTAAAACCACAGCTGCGACTCCGTATGAAACAACTGATACAAACACACCCGAACCATCATCCACAACCCCATCAACTAAACCTAAAACATCATCCACTTATACAACATTCCCATCAACTGCACCTGAGACATCTGTGAAAGTCACTAAAGAACCCTTTACAACAGATGCAACCATGGCCACGAGCTCATCAGAAAAACTGTCAACAGTCTACTTTCAAGCATATCAAACCACAACTACAACTGATACATCAACTATAACTCCTACAACAAGTGACTCTTCAACTATTCCTGTATCTGCAACATTGTTGACAGTTAAAGCAGAAAGGATAACTACATTCCCCCCATCAACCGACCCTAAAACAACATCCACAGCCACATACACAACAATCCCACACACCGAAACTGAAACATTAACCACAACTACAACATCCATATCAACCAAACCTGAAACATCATCAACAGCCACATACACACCATCCCCATCAACTGAACCCAAAACATCATACAGAACTACAACATTCCCATCGACCGAAACGGAATCATCATCCACAACTACATCAGCCCCATCAACCGTACCTCAAACATCATCCACAACTACAACATCCCTATCAACCGAACCAGAAACATCATCCACAAATACAACATTCCCATCAATTGAAACTGAAACATCATCCAAAACTACAACATCCATATCAACCAAACCTGGAACATCCTCCACAGCCACATACACAACATCCCCATCCACCAATCCTGAAACATCATCCACAACTACAACATTCCCATTGACCGAAACAGAAACATCCTCCAAAACTACAACATTCCCATCAACTAAAACTGAAACATCCTCCATAGCCAGAAACACATCATCTCCACCAACTGAACCAGAAACCTCATCCACAACTACAACATTCCCATCAACTGCACCTGAGACATCTGTGAAAGTCACTAAAGAACCCTTTACAACAGATGCAACCATGGCCACGAGCTCATCAGAAAAACTGTCAACAGTCTACTTTCAAGCATATCAAACCACAACTACAACTGATACATCAACTATAACTCCTACAACAAGTGACTCTTCAACTATTCCTGTATCTGCAACATTGTTGACAGTTAAAGCAGAAAGGATAACTACATTCCCCCCATCAACCGACCCTAAAACAACATCCACAGCCACATACACAACAATCCCACACACCGAAACTGAAACATTAACCACAACTACAACATCCATATCAACCAAACCTGAAACATCATCAACAGCCACATACACACCATCCCCATCAACTGAACCCAAAACATCATACAGAACTACAACATTCCCATCGACCGAAACGGAATCATCATCCACAACTACATCAGCCCCATCAACCGTACCTCAAACATCATCCACAACTACAACATCCCTATCAACCGAACCAGAAACATCATCCACAAATACAACATTCCCATCAATTGAAACTGAAACATCATCCAAAACTACAACATCCATATCAACCAAACCTGGAACATCCTCCACAGCCACATACACAACATCCCCATCCACCAATCCTGAAACATCATCCACAACTACAACATTCCCATTGACCGAAACAGAAACATCCTCCAAAACTACAACATTCCCATCAACTAAAACTGAAACATCCTCCATAGCCAGAAACACATCATCTCCACCAACTGAACCAGAAACCTCATCCACAACTACAACATTCCCATCAACTGCACCTGAGACATCTGTGAAAGTCACTAAAGAACCCTTTACAACAGATGCAACCATGGCCACGAGCTCATCAGAAAAACTGTCAACAGTCTACTTTCAAGCATATCAAACCACAACTACAACTGATACATCAACTATAACTCCTACAACAAGTGACTCTTCAACTATTCCTGTATCTGCAACATTGTTGACAGTTAAAGCAGAAAGGATAACTACATTCCCCCCATCAACCGACCCTAAAACAACATCCACAGCCACATACACAACAATCCCACACACCGAAACTGAAACATTAACCACAACTACAACATCCATATCAACCAAACCTGAAACATCATCAACAGCCACATACACACCATCCCCATCAACTGAACCCAAAACATCATACAGAACTACAACATTCCCATCGACCGAAATGGAATCATCATCCACAACTACATCAGCCCCATCAACCGTACCTCAAACATCATCCACAACTACAACATCCCTATCAACCGAACCAGAAACATCATCCACAAATACAACATTCCCATCAATTGAAACTGAAACATCATCCAAAACTACAACATCCATATCAACCAAACCTGGAACATCCTCCACAGCCACATACACAACATCCCCATCCACCAATCCTGAAACATCATCCACAACTACAACATTCCCATTGACCGAAACAGAAACATCCTCCAAAACTACAACATTCCCATCAACTAAAACTGAAACATCCTCCATAGCCAGAAACACATCATCTCCACCAACTGAACCAGAAACCTCATCCACAACTACAACATTCCCATCAACTAAACCAGAAACAGCATACACAGCCACATACATTACTGACCCATCAACTGAAACTGAAACATCTTCCACATCCACATCAACTGAAACAGAAACATCATACATATCCACAACAACCTTATCAATTGACGCTGATACATCATCCACAACTACAACATCCATATCAGCCAAACCTGAAACATCATTCACAGCCGCATACACAACATCCCCATCAACCAAACCTGAAACATCATCCACAACTACAACATTCCCATCGCCCGAAACTACAACATTCCCATCAACTGAAACTGAAACATCATCCACAACTACAACATCCATATCAACCAAACCTGAAACATCATCCACAACTACAACATTCCCATCAGCCGTAAATGCAACATCCACATCAACCAAACCTGAAACATCATCCACAGCTACATACACAACATCCCCATCAATCAAACCTGAAACATCATCCACAACTACAACATTCCCATCAACCGAAACTAAAACATCATCCACTATTGCAACATCCATATCAAACAAACATGAAACATCACCCACCGCCACATACACAACATTCCCATCAACCGAAATTGAAACATCATTCACAACACCCCCATCAACCGAACCTGAAATATCGTACACAACCACATACATGACATCCCTATCAACCGAAATTGAAACATTATACATATCCACAACAACCTTATCAACTGAACCTGATACATCATCCACAACTACAACATTCCCATCAACTGAAACTGAAACATCATCCACAACTACAACATCCATATCAACCAAACCTGGAACATCATCCACAGCCACATACACAACATCCCCATCCACCAAACCTGAAACATCATCCACAACTACAACATTCCCATCGACCGAAACAGAAACATCCTCCAAAACTACAACATTCCCATCAACTAAAACTGAAACATCCTCCATAGCCAGAAACACATCATCTCCACCAACTGAACCAGAAACCTCATCCACAACTACAACATTCCCATCAACCAAACCAGAAACATCATACACAGCCACATACATTACTAACCCATCAACTGAAACTGAAACATCTTCCACATCCACAACATCCCTATCAACTGAAACTGAAACATCATACATATCCACAACAACCTTATCACCGGAAGCTGAAACATCATCCACAACTACAACATCCATGTCAGCCAAACCTGAAACATCATCCACAGCCACATACACAACATCCTCATCAACCGAACCTAAAACATCATCCACAGCTACAACATCCATATCAACCAAACTTGAAACATCATCCACAGCCACATACACATCCCCATCAACCGAAAATGAAACCTCATCCACAACTACAACATCCAAATCAACCCAAACTGAAACATCATCCATAGATACAATATCCACATCAACTAAACCTGAAACAACATCCACAACTACAACATTCCCAATGATGATAACTACAACATCATCCACGACTACATCCCCATTAACCGAACCTGAAACATCATCCACAGTCAGGAACACATCACCTCCACCAACCGAACCAGAAACATCATACATAACCACACACATTACTTACCCATCAACTGAAACCTCATCCACATCCACAACCACCCCATCAACTGAAACTGAAACATCATCCACATCCACAACATCCCCATCATTGGAAATTGACACATCATCCACATCCATAACATACCCATCAACTGAAATTGAAACATCATCCACATCCACAACAACCCCATCAACTGAAACTGAAATATCATCCACAACATCCCCATCAACTGAAACTGAAACATCATCCACAGCCACATACACAACATTTCCATCGACCAGAACCGAAACATCATTCACAACTACAACATCCCTATTAACTGAAACTGAAACATCATCCACAGATACAACATCCATATCAATCAAACCTGAAACATCCTCCACAGCCACATACACAACATTCCCATCAACCGAAACTGAAACATCATCCACAACTACAACATTCCCATCAACCATAACTGCAACATCATCCACAACTACAACATCCCCATTAACCAAACCTGAAACATCATCCACAACAACCCCATCAACCGAACCTGAATCATCATACACAACCACATACATGATATCCCCATCAATCGAAACGGAAACATCATCCACAACAACCCTATCAACTGAAACTGAAACATCATCCATAACTACAACAACTGCAATATCAAAACGTGAAACATCAGTGAATGTCATATCTGAAACATTTACAATAGATGGAACCACAACCACTATCTCAGTGGAAAAACGATCAACAGCCTCCCTTCAAACATTTAAAACCACAACTGAGACATCAATAACTACACTTGAAACTCCAGTTTCTACACCAAGTGACTCTTCAGCTAACACTGTACCTGCAACACTGTCTACAGTTACATCAGGAAGGATAACTACGGCCCCACCAACTGAATCACCATTAGACACATCCAAAGCTACATTTGAGACATCAATATCAACCATTCCAGTAACTACAGAGATAACCCCCACCGGAATATCAGCTACAACGGAAAGTCGAACAGCAACAACCTCACCTGGAAATGTATTGACAACTACAATCACATCCTCAATATCTGCTTCAACTACTAAGGGAAAAACAGAAAACCCATCTTCCATCACTCCGGAACCTCCAGCTACAAACACACGTGTTACATCAGCATTTACAGCCTCTTCAGAGAGGATGAGTATATCAACATCGAGTACCCTCCCAGAAATCACAACTCAGAATTTGACATCTACTTTAACATCTACCTTTTCTGCAGCAACTACTTCAAATCACAGCATAACTCGGATGACAACACCAACAAAAACTACAAAAGCCACTGCAGGTTCAGTCATAACTAAAACTGGCAGTGTGACAGACAAAGTTGACTCAATCAAACCTAAATCTTCAACGACCACACCTGTGCCAATCCCACCTCCACCCTCATCAACTAATGATATCTTTATGACCATTACTTTGGTTATCCTATTATTGATTTTGGTTGCTATAACTTTAGTTATTTTTATCTTTGATCAAAATCCTTGCAGAGAGACCTATAATTTATAATATATTTGACACAAAATGTATTTTTGACTGAAAGGACCTCACGCAGTAGACAATTGTAACCGCAAGAAAGGGAGAGTAAGAAATCTATCCCGTGTTGATGTCACCTGGAAGGATTTAGTGCCTTTGAACGGGGTACGGTAGTAGGTGCCAGTGTGTCAAGAACTGCAACGCTGCTTGTGTTTTTCACACTCAACAGTTTCCCGTGTGAATCAAGAATGGTCCACCACCCAAAGGACATCCAAACAACTTGACAACTGTGAGAAAGAATTGGAGTCCACATGGGCCAGCACCCCTGTGGAATTCTTTTCGACACCTTGCCCTGATGAATTGAGGCTACTCCGAGGGCAAAAGGGAGTGCAACTCAATATTAGGAAGGCGTTCCTAATGTTTTGTACACTGTGTATACACTCTTAGAAAGAAGGGTTCCAAAATGATTCTTCAGTTGTCCCCATAGGAAAACCCTTTTTGTTTCCAGATATAACCCTTTTGGGTTCAATGTAGAACCTTCTGCACCAAAAAGGGTTCTTCAAAGAGTTCTCCTATGGGGACAGGCGAAGAACCCTTATAGGTTCTAGATAGCTTCCAACTTACCGTAACTTTGTTGTTAAAGTATTATAAAAACATGAGATGCCAAACCCGCTCACGGGATTGGTTAACTCTTGAGGTTCCTCGGGTCTCCACTGAATTAGGTAAATCTGCTTTTAGTTTTAATGCACCTCATTGTTGTAACCAGCTGCAAAATTCACTGCAATTAGATGCTCTGATGTTTTTTAATTTTTAATTTCACCTTTATTTAACCAGGCAGGCCAGTTGAGAACACCTTTTATTTAACCAGGTAGGCCAGTTGAGAACACCTTTATTTAACCAGGTAGGCCAGTTGAGAACACCTTTATTTAACCAGGCAGGCCAGTTGAGAACAAGTACTCATTTATAACTGTGCCCTGGCCAAGATAAAGCAAAGCAGTGTGACAAAAACAACAACACAGAGTTACACATGGGATAAACAAACGTACAGTCAATAACACAATATAAAATCTGTATACAGTGTGTGCAAATGAAGTAAGGAGGTAAGGCAATAAATAGGCCATAGTGGCGAAGTAATTACAATTTAGCAATTGACACTGGAGTGATAGATGTGCAGATGATGTCGCTTGGGGAATTAAAAATATTGATTGGGGAACTATTTGCTGAGGAATGTGGCTGTTTTTCTTGATTGTTTGTTGTGCTGTATTTTTGTTTGTTTTTGTACTTTGAATTGTATATGCAGCGCTCCCTTGCGAAAGAAACCCTGGTCTCAATGGGGAATCCCTGTTTAAATAAAGGTAAAATAAAATAGCAATTTATTTTCTAAGAGTGTAGATTTTGGGCATGGTGCCACTACGAATAACCAAGAGAACCTTGCTTTTATTATTATTATCAAATACAATTTGATTTGCTTTGATATTCTAAACGATGAAAGTTTGGTAGAAATTGCTCTAGTATGATGAGATACTACAGCATAAGTTAATTTGTCAAATATATTTTTTACCCCCTTTTTAATTTTAATTTTTTACCCCTTTTTCTCGTTAGTCTTCTACCATTGCTGCAACTTCCTACAACTATCGTACGGACTCGGGAGAGGTGAAGGTCAAGAGCCATGTGTCCTCCGAAACATGACCCTGCCAAGCCGCACTGCTTCTTGACACACTGCTCGCTTAGCCCTGATGCCAGCCGCACCAATGTGTTGGAGGAAACACTGTACAACTGGTGACCAAAGTCAGCATGCATGCGCCCGGCTCATCACAAGGAGTTGCTAGAGCGCGATGAGACAATAACATCCAGACGGGCAAAACCCTCCAGTAACCCAGATGACGCTGGGTCAATTGTACGCCGCCTCATGGATCTCCCGGTCGCGGCTGGTGGTGACACAGCCAGGGATCGAACCCATTTCTGTAGTGACGCCTCAAGCACTGTGATGCAATGCCTTACCGCTGCACCACTCGGGAGGCCCATCGTAAGTACATTAACATTCTGATGTATATGGATGATGTTGATAATGGGCATACAGAATAAATATGTACAAACTATAGACAGGGAGAGCAGGGACCCTGAACATTAGGAACACCTGCTATTTCCATGACATAGATTGACCAGGTGAATCCAGGGGAAAGTTATGATCCCTTAATGATGTCACTTATTAAATCCACTTCAGTCAGTGTAGATGAAGGGGAGGAGACAGGTTAAAGAAGGATTTTTACTCTTTTAGACATGGATTGTGTATTTGTGCCATTCAGAGGGTGAACGGACAAGACAACAAATTTAAGTGCCTTTGAACGGGGTATGGTAGTAAGTGCCAGGCGCACCGGTTTGTGTCAAGAACTGCACCGCTGCTGGGTTTTTCACACTCAGTTTCCCGTGTGTATCAAGAATGGTCCACCGCCCATAAGACATCCAACCAACTTGACACAACTGTGGGAAGCATTGGACTGTGGGCAGCACCTGTAGAGTCCATGCCCCAACATGTTGATGTTTGGTGGACTAAGGGTCTACAGTATGTGGATCACAATAGAGTTCTCTCAGCCATTCGCTCTGAAGTCTTATTTCTTCTCCATCGACATTGGCAGGTAGAAGAAACCCTGTGTATTTGTTTGGCAGAGGCTCGTCATCTCACGGAGTACATGCAACCTGATTCATTTATGAAGCAACCTGTTCTATAGTGCATGAGCCTGTCTGGATTTTCTTCTCATGGACAGAACAGGATATGGACGGAAAAAAAATGTCTAATCCCAAAGAAAGAACAAATCCGCGCCATAAAGCATACACTCACAAACACACATTTAGTGGTTGACCTCTGCTGTTTAATTTCTTTCTCTCAAAGCCACTTTGGTTCCGTACAATGCATTGGCAAACAAACTCTGTCATTTTGTTCAGAGAAGTCAGTAAGCATGCCATTCCATTTGCTTTGGGGTTGATTTTCCATCGTACTCCGGAGGACTTCCTCTGGAGACACAAGTTAGGTCTGAATATGACCTTTTACCTATAGTCTAGCTTCATTTGCACTCAATATCCACATGTCGACAATCTACAAGGCACCTAAATGGTTTCCAATGAAGTACAATTTATTTCCAAAACATCCCGTAAAACAAGTGATTACAGGAGCTTGACAGGCCCCGATCCAACAGGCAACAAGGTCATCTCCACTTCACATACTTCACAAAACTGGACAGTGAAGAGTCTAATATCCCAAACTGTACAATAAGGTTCTTCTACTCATACAGGAGTTCAGACACACAGGAAGGGAGTGGGTTTGACAGGAACTTCCTCATCAAACTGCCTGCAGGAGGGCTTAAAATTCATGGATGTATGGGATCAATGCAACAAGGAAACAACTCAACAAATAAACAAGAACACAAGTTTAACAGTCAAAAGACACAAACAGTTAAAAAAACAAAATAATTACAAAAATACATAAAAAATAAACGAATATGTTACCTTTTTCAATTTCTTACCCCCAAAGCATTATCTTAATTAGGTATAAGGAAAATAATTGCTAAGAACCAAACTGGAAGCCTATGCTGCATCTAAGTTCAGTGAAGGAGGAGCCAACAACAACAACACATTTTCTACATTTCAAACATGTCAAAGCCCTTTGAAGGCAAAATGCACCACAACATACTGAATATTGAACGTATAAGACAGAGGGGTTGCTTGTGTGTATTTGTGTATGTTTGACAGAGACAAAGTTGTTATAGAGCCCTGGTACGGGTATGTTGGGCCTTCGTGCCTGGTACACATATGTTGGGCCTTCGTGCAGGGACAAAGCCATTTTTGCAGTAGCACTTGAACGAGCCTATGGTGTTGACGCACCGGGCATTCTTGCATGGATTAACTCGGACCCCTGGTTCAGCACACTCATCAATATCTGAAAAGACAGAGGGAGAGAGAAAGAGGAAGGTGGTTTGAAACAAAACAGGGAGCTTGCCATCTGCCTGCACATCTATTTACATTTAATCAATGTTCCCTCCAAAACAATTCGGAACAGGGCAAATGTTAGGTCTGCTGCGCGCAAACTTGAACTTGTGAAAATTCTGTGCAACATTTGGCGCATGTTTACTGTGAACACTGAGGCTGTACCTGCTTTAAGTTACAGTTATAACAGTGGCCAAGTAGACAACTGTGACTACTTGATCATAATGTAGGCCATTCAGAGAGGCAACGGAGAAAATGCATCCCATAACATTTTAACTAGCCGTTTTAAATAGCTGTTCTATCTTTCAGCCTATAGTAGCAGCCAATGTGTGGTGTTCAATGTAGGCCTACATTCTATGAGACTTTTGAAAAAAATATGCAGGGCTTGACATGAACCTCTTTTCCACTAGGCCTTCAGACAAGGAGGTGACTGAAAATGTGTTGTTTAATGCAAGAAACCACTTTACAAAATAAGTTTATTATTATTCCCATACCATTAGAGAATCAGACAAATTAGCCTACCCTCTGCCCATTGGCTACTTAGCTTATTCAAGCCAGTCTCAAAATACAACACTGCCCCTTTAAGAGAGAAAAAAGGCTCTTTATCTGACTCGTTTTTTCAAAGATGGCTAGAAATGCACACGTTTTGTGCTCTTGTACGAAGCAACCACTCCCCCATTGCTGATTATCTATAACAGGGCTAATAACTTACTAACTAGCAAAGAATATGAACAAATGTGTACACGTAGCTACATGAAGCTCTCCACTTTGATCTCAAAACAAGTGTATCTACTCGTGACCACTCATGCTGTAAACACAGTCCAGTTCAAAGTGAATGGCACAGATCCATATATGGCAATTGTCTATTTGCATATAGGGATACTGCAGTTCTGATTGGTCTGTAGAGTACGGGCTGAGTTGTGCCTGTCAATGCAATAGAATCCTGCTCCAGTGCGTTCTGCCTACAAGAACATCTCTTGCATAGTTCGTTTTCCATGCTAAGTCTTGAATAGTTTGTTTTGTTTCGGTATGTTGCATTGAATGTGGCTAATATTGTCAATTCCCACAGTTGAGGGAATTGTTTATAGTGCTAACTAAAGGGGAAAACTAGAAAGTTGAGTGAAGTTCAGTCTCATGCTTCGGACTGATATTTCTTCTGCGCTGCAGTCCTGGGAGCTGGCGCCGGTGCACAAACGCACGCAGCTTAGAGGGAACACTGCATATAAAATCAACAAACAGATGTTCTTTTAAACGCTAAATAAAATTGCAGGCATGTCTGTCAAAACACTTGAACAAAGGACAAGAGCTACAAATTATACAGAGACACTTCTGTTCGGCTGTATTGATGAGCATCCAAATTGGCATCCACCTAAAGATTGAGACGACTGAATTGAAGCTAAAATCCAAGCATTCGCCTTCACTCTAATCCAACACAAAGTTAAAGGGAAGCAGACAGACAGAACAGGTGGATTGTCAACATACCTGTGCAGCGGGTGCGGGAGTGGTCCAGTCTAAAACCTGTGTTACACTCACACATAGTGCCCAGGTAGGAACGCACACAGCGACCATTGGCACAACTACACTCATCTGAGTCCTCTTCTGAGCTGTCCCCTTCTGAGCCAAAACAGAAAGAGAGAGAAGCGAATGAAAGATACAGAGAAAATATTATTCAAGTGGTGTAACAGCTCTGAGGTACATTTAGAAAGAAATTCAGAGTGTAATCACATATATTACAGGCCTTACCAATACCTGGGCTGTAGTTGGCGAAAGCTGCCAGGAAATCTCCCTCACCATCAGACTCTGTCTCCAAGTGCATCTCACACAGCCGGTTAAAGATCCCTGAATGAGAGGATGAAGGAAGTTTTCTTAAAGGCCCAGTGCAGTCAAAATTCAGTTTTTCTGTGTTTTATATCATATTGTACAACAGCTGAGGAAACTAACACTGTAAACATATGAAAATGATGTATGTTATTTCCTGATAGATGCTGGTTGAAAGTACAATCTACACAGGACCTTCTAATCAGGAGGTTTGCATGGGCGGGATTTTTGGCTTTCCATGGTAACATCCTCATGTGTTAAATTGGTTAATAGACCAATAACAAAGAGAATTCCAAACATCTCTGTCAATAACAACTAGTTTTCAATTTGCCTATCCCCACTCAGACCATTTCCAGACAGCCCTTTGCTATTTTTGTGGAAATTTGTTACAGTAATGTACTTAATTGTTACCAAGAAGTGATTTGATATTGATATTAAAACAGATGCATTGGCCCTTTAATTTATTAGTATTAGACTATTTATGCTGATATGTGCAAAGCCGAAATTGGAGTGACCAGCAGACCAAAAACCAGTGAAAGAAATGGTGCTGGTGCCCACCGGAGTTTCTCTGGGGACAGGTCCTACACTCAGGGCCCCAGCCACGGCCATAGTGACAGCAGCACTCAGAGTAGGTGACAACCAAACCGTTCCTGGGTTGGCTGCAGATCAGGTCCTCATCCACCTGCAGGAAACACACATCCTTATGGGCCGCTGTGCGGTCTGAGGGAGGGAGAGAGGGAGAGAGAGCGAGAGAGAGAGAGAGAGAGAGAGAGAGAGAGAGAGAGAGAGAAAACAAAACACAGAAAGAGCGGAATTTTAAGTACTATTTAATCAAATAAAGAAGCCAATCTTTTCTCCTGCATTATACAAGCAGGCCAGATCCTGAAGCTTCGCATGACTTCTACGATTAAGCAGGCAATTGCTCAGTATGTTAACAGCTAGCAGGTAGATATGAATAAGTGATAAGGCCTAGCTTGAGGTGGTAGGGCTCAGAGCTATACCAGACCTCTGCTCGACACATTCATTTACGGTCACACACACGAGGACGGAGCCATAAAGATCAGCTAGATACAATGAAGTGAACACTGTATTGTCAACTCAAACTTGTTGAGAGAAAGTAACACAATCACAACAGTAATGTCACAACAACGTCTCCGACATGTTACAACATCACATGTAATCACAATAGTAAATGGTTTGGTTAAAAAAGGAGAAACATTGCTCTGGAGAAAGGAAGGTGCAGAAAATGCCACAAGCCATCTCATTTGCCTCCCTTTTATGTCTACTCCCTCACTACTTCTCAGACACACAAGCAAGTGCACAACAATGAAGGATGAAGTAATGAAGTGTTTTCCTGTGACTATGCAAGCTTAGTGGGACAACCACGGAAACGGAGAAATGTACCACAGAGATCACACTGCATCTACAGAACTGAGATCACATTGGCTAACTCAAGTCTCGTGATCTCCCTCGCTAAACTGAGTGTGTCCCTATAGAAACAAGCAAGAGGGGGAGTGGTGAGCCTGTGCATAGGGTCATTATTGGGGAGAGGGGGCTCAAAGGGGGAGGAGTTAAACAAAAGAGTAGCAGGAGTGGCAGGTGTACAGGTAAGCCAAAACTCAGGTGAGCTAAGCACTGATTGGTCAGGCTCAGGTGAGCTGAGCGCCGATTGGTTATACCCACCGTCATAGACACACTGTTTGAGCGCTGCGCTGAAGGTGAGGGGCTGGGTACATATACAGTGAAAGGAGCCGGGCGTGTTCACACACCTCCCATTCTTACAGTACGAGGGGTCCTGGCACTCATTGATATCTGCAAGGGCACCACAGACACCACAGACACGGTTACACAACCTACGGACGGACGGACACCAGCCTGGGGCCAGCTCACAGCTTAAAGTGACGTTGAACAGGCCTGCAGGCAGATCGCTACGTTACACTGCTTCCTGAGAGCATGCAGAGTGTTTGGGTGTCTATAGGTACAACAGTGAACACTGATCTTTCCAGTGAACAAGGGCCAGGAAGTGGCTATAGGACCAGGGTTGTGTTTGAGTTTCTATGATGTATGTGACAGACATGAGGTTATGTAAATGTCAGAGCGGGTGAGGCTGAAGGGGCAGGTCTGGCTGATTAGTAGTGTTAGACTGGAACTAACATTAAAAAACATTCTCATTCAACCTTCAGACACACCACTGAGAACCAACCCACTGTGAACTAGGCTGCCCAGCCTCTCTCACACCACCCCCATCTCCCAATCATCCATCCTGAGCTTCCTGAGCCCAACTCCTGCCCTGCTAAGGACAGCAGTACCCTCTCCTCCACTCACCAGCCTGCTCTTCTGGGGTCACACAGCTGTTGCGGTCCGTGGCCAGGATCCAGGGGGGAGAGCAGATGCAGTAGTAGGACCCAGGGGTGTCCACACAGTGGCCATTCTTACAGTTCAATGAGTCCTGGCACTCATCCACACCTGCAGCAACACAAACACACTGCTGACTTAACACCAGTCCTCTTCTATGGCCTGTCCTGCACCTCCCTGTGTGTGTGGATGCGGGTACAGTATGTACAGTAGAGGGCTCTAGCCAGATCTCACCTGCCACAGTGGGGATGACACACTTCTTATTGGAGGCTTCATAGATCCTGGGGGACTTACAGGTGCAGTAGTAGGAGCCTCTGGTGTTCTTACACTGACCGTTGGTACACAGAGACTCGTCGTGGCACTCATTCACATCTGAGGAGGAGACACATTACCATAGAGGATCTGTGACTAAATGGGATATCTGATGTGTATTAATATGTAATAATACAGAGGTGTGTTTTGGTGCAGGCCTGCGAGGGGGTGGGTCTCTGTGGTTACCGATGCACTCCAGTAGGTTGCTGTCGTAGTAGAAGCCCTGTTGGCAGTAACATTCATAGCCAGGCTGTGTGTTCATACAGCGGCCCTCCTTACAGATCTCATTGGAGAACAGCACACACTCATCGATATCTGTACACAGAGGGACAGGAACACAGATCTCAACACAAACAAACTCCCCTGGAGAACAAATACTGTCATATAAAGGAATGCTGTAAATCAGAAAACAGCAAACCTATAGTGTTGGGTTGAAGTTGTGTAGCTACTCACCTCTATGGACAGACAGGCCGTACTCAGTCACTCCCTCCTCATGGTAGAAACCTCGGCCCACTGGACACAGGGAGTGGAACTCAGCTGGTTGAGGGAAAAACAGGAAGTCAATTAAGCAATGTACCTATCACACTTGACCTATTCACTTAACTTGCCTGCTTTAGGTGATCAATGAATGACATTGAACAGCTCAAATAAGTGAACTGACCCCCCAGCCCACTTGATGGTTTGTTAAACTAGTGTGAATGTTGTTGGGCCAGGGGTTAAAGCCTAAGGAAAATCAGAGGACTGAAACTTCACTCGATCTCAGATCGATTGTCTGGGGCCAAATTAACCTCCCCTTTCATGAATTACTTTTCCAGCAGCTACAGTAGGCCTCACACCGCTGTCTGAATTGAGCGCTGCTGTGGTGCTCATTATAGACTATGTCATTCTCTTCATTGGAACATCGGAGTGTCATCAACAATCATGTATGTCAGTTCAGTGCACACAGCTAACAGAGAAAATAAAACATTTCAGAATATATTTATTTGGGAATATATTTTGTAGAACAGACATATATGATTCTGTCTGTATTATACTATGTCATCTCAGCTCCTTTAACCCCTCCCTGTGTTGGGCCTGAGGTACGTACATGAGTGGTAGACGGGGCAGGGGTAGATCTCACAGTGGTCCCCCCAGCCCACACCGATGGAGCAGCAACACTCCTGCTTGGTGACGTTGGTGGCCAGGACACTGTCACAGAACACTGTGTCATCCAGGTTCAGGTAACACTCCTTCTTATCTTCCACGGCCACCTCAATCTCTGGAGGGGAAGGGGGCAGAGAGGAAATAGATTGTTTGACTGTGTGTGTGTGTGTGTGTGTGTGTGTGTGTGTGTGTGTGTGTGTGTGTGTGTGTGTGTGTGTGTGTGTGTGTGTGTGTGTGTGTGTGTGTGTGTGTGTGTGTGTGTGTGTGTGTGTGTGTGTGTGTGTGTGTGTGTGTAGAATATAGCTATACAGAGAGAGGGGTGAGAAGATATCAGTAATCTTACCCTCACAGCTGTGCTTGTCCTCAGACAGGATGAAGCCGTCTTTGCAAACACACACATAGGAGCCCTGTCTGTTCTCACACACACCATGCGGCTGACACAGACCCCTGTCTGTCGCACACTCATCTATGTCTGGGTAGGAGAGAGAGAGAGAGAGAGAGAGAGAGAGAGAGAGAGAGAGAGAGAGAGAGAGAGAGAGAGAGAGAGAGAGAGAGAGAGAGAGAGAGAGAGAGAGAGAGAGAGAGAGAGAGAGAGAGAGAGAGAGAGAGAGAGAGAGAGAGAGAGAGAGAGAGAGAGAGAGAGAGAGAGAGAGAGAGAGAGAGAGAGAGAGAATGTGTTACAAACATCTGCTACAATCCTCATGAGTTCCATTAAGCTTGACTTATGACAGTTTCCACTGGTTACAAAGCTCAACTGCCGGAATGGTTAACACTAATGATTTACACTACCAGTCAAAGGTTTGGACACACCTACTCATTCAAGGGTTTTATTTTTGTTACTCTCTACATTGTAGAATAATAGTGAAGGCATCAAAACTATGAAATAACACATATGGAATCAATTAGTAACCAAACAAGTGTTAAACAAATCTAAATATATTTTAGATTAGCCACCCTTTTTCTTGATGACAGCTTTGCACACTCTCGGTATTCTCTCAACCAGCTTCATGAGGTAGTCACCTGGAATGCATTTCAATTAACAGGTGTGCTTTGTTAAAAGTTAATTTGTGGAATTTATTTCCTTCTTAATGTGTTTGAGCCAATCAGTTGTGTTGTGACAAGGTAGGGGTGGTATAGAGAATATAGCCCTATTTGGTAAAAGACCAAGTCTCTACTATTGCAAGAACAGCTCAAGTAAGCAATGAGAAATGACAGTCCATCATTAATTTAAGACATGAAGGTCAGTCAATGTGGAAAATTTCAGGAACTTTTAAAGTTTATTCAAGTGCAAAAACCATCAAGCCATATGATGAAACTGGCTCAAAAGACCCAGATTTACCTCTGCTGCAGAGGGTAAGTTCATTAACTGCACCTCAGATTGCAGCCCAAATAAATGCTTCACAAAGTTCAATAACAGACATCTCAACATCAACTGTTCAGAAGAGACTGTGTGAATCAGGCCTTCATGGTTGAATTGCTACAAATAAAACACTACTAAAGGACACCAATAATAAGAAGAGACTTGCTGGGGCCAAGAAACACGAGCTACATTGGACCGGTGGAAATCTGTCCTTTGGTCTGATGAGTCCAAATTTGAGATCTTTGTGAGATCTACTGCTTTGTGAGACACAGTGTACGGGAAATGGATGTGTGGTTCCCACCGTGAAGCATGGAGAAGGAGGTGTGATGGTGCTTTGCTGGTGACACTGTCAGTGATTTATTTAGAATTCAAGGCACACTTAACCAGCATGGCTACCATAGCATTCTGCAGTGAAACACCATCCCACCTGGTTTGCGCTTAGTGAGACTATAATTTGTTTTCCAACAGGACAATCACCTAACACACCTCCAGACTGTGTAAGGGCTATTTTACCAAGAAGGAGAGTGATGGAGTGTTGCATCAGATGAACTGGCCTCCACAATCACCCGACCTCAATCCAATTGAGATGGTTTGGGATGAGCTGGACCACAGAGTGAAGGAAAAGCAGCCAACAAGTGCTCAGCATATGTAGGAACTCCTTCAAGACTGTTTGGAAAAGCATTCCAGGTGAAACTGGTTGAGAGAATGCCAAGAGTGTGCAAAGATGTCATCAAGGCAAAAGGTGGCTACTTTGAAGAATCTAAAATCAATTTAGATTTGATCAACACTTTTTGGGTTACTACATGATTCCATATGTGTTATTTCACAGTTTTGACATATTCACTATTATTCTACAATGTAGAAAATAGTTTAAAAAAAGAAGAAAACCCTTGAATGAGTAGGTGTGTCCAAACCTTTGACTGCTACTTTATCTCCCTGAAACTAATGGAGAGGGTGGAGACAGACTGACCTTGGCACCTCCGACCTCCGACCAGCATGTAACCCTTCTGACATTCACAGCGGTAGGATCCCATGCTGTTGATACAGCGCCCCCTCTGGCAGTTAGAGGGACGCTCACATTCATTTATATCTGAGGGAGGAAAAGACGACAATCAAACAGTGGCCATGTGTTTGATCACCAGCTCTATACAGTGGACCATAGGCGGCATACCCAATCGGCAAAGCTCCCCTTAAAGTAAATTGAATTAAATTAGCCAAAAATATATCATTACTCCTGTCCATACAGAAATAGATAAAACTATTCAAAATACTACACCAGAGAGTATGATTTAGCCAAAGAGGATCTGTGTCTTTAACATGTTGTAAATCACAAGGGCATAGCCTATAGTCTGGAAGCCCGCAATTTGGGAGGGTTATACGATTGAGTTATATTAATAACCTAACCTTACTTATGACTACCCAATCTATGTACTTATCACACTAGGAATATCTTGCTTTTGTCTGCAAATCTGATGATAGACGCATACAATGCATTATCATAAAGGAAAAGGTTCATGGTAAGCAAATAGATTCTGCAAATCGGAAACTCACACGCTGCCTATGCAGTGAGCATATTACTTATACTTCACTGGTAGTGTAATAATGTTGATAACATTTCCATGAAGCTGTAGTGAGTAATAACAAGTAATAACAAGTAGCTCCTGCCTTCACAATGGCTGCCCTCCTGAGTACGCTGGTATCCTGGGTAGCACTGGCACTGGAAGGAGCCTTCTGTGTTGACACAGCGCCCGTTGGCACACAGTCTGTCATCCTCACACTCGTCAATGTCTGGAGGGGAGAGAGGAGGAGACACATGCAGCCTGTCAATAGAACCCGTATCCCCATTCAGATAATAAGCTCACGTTACTGGTCAATTGCACACAAGGTCCAACTGAAATTTGACTTCCGCTTTTCACCCAACCCATCCGAAAGACACACATGCATTCCCATACAGTACATATACAGGTTTGGGAGAGGTGCAGGGGAGCCAGAGAAGCTGTTGGAGTTAAGTGCCTTGTTCAATGGCACAACGGACAGGAAATTGCATCTAGGATTTGATACCAGCAACCCTCCGGTTGCGAGCTCACTTCCCGACAGATTTTTCCCGTCAGTCCCGGATATCGAACTGGCAACCGTCTGTTTGCTGGCTCGCCTCTCCAACCGCTATGCTACCTAGTTCTCTTTTTTCAATATTGTGCAGAAATACTGGTAACCACAACAGCACTGCAGGTATAAAATAGTGCCTGTGCAGCATTAAGAGATATTATATTTAACATGAATCAGTGCACTGACCTCTGCAGCCTTTGCTGCCTGCGGCTGGGAGGAAGCCCTCGTCACAGAGGCAGCGGTAGGTTCCTGGGAGGTTCTCACAGCGCCCGTTGGGACACACCCCGCGCTTCTGGCACTCATTGACATCTAGTGGAGAGGTGGAGGGGTTGCAGGGGGGTAGGGGTGGAAACAATCAGTCATACAGAGGAATACCAACTCTGGACTGGCCCAGTGCCTGTTGGCATCCTGCCTGCTGGCCCTGTGTGTCTGGGACAGGTTCCCTATGGTTGATTTATTGACTATGACTGATCAAATCCATTCTCTACATCACACACAGCTCTGAATAGTGAATACCTTCAATGTCATGGTTCGGACAAAACTAACTGGGGAAGATCAACATATTGAATGTACAGATGCAATATTCTAATTGCTGATTTGACTTGCTTTCCCTGTTGCCATTAGACTATCCTCTTTAGTAAAGCCAAATATAGTGGATTGGCCACTAGGGGGCAACACATCAGCAAACATAGTGGCTCAAGTTAGAAAAGGTATAACAACAGCGAGACAGACAGTTATAGGTAATGAAAAGAGTTGATTGGTGTGTGTTCTCTTTGGTATGCATACATGAAGTTATTGGGTCTCACCGTAGCAGACCCCAGCCTGGGCCTGGTGACCAGGTAAGCAGGGAACACACTCATAGGAGCCTGGTGTGTTCTCACACTGGTCATTGGGACAACTGTTGGGGTCCAGACACTCATTTACATCTGAGACATTAGAAGAGACGAGACAAACACAGACACCCATAAACAACCAATTAAACCAATGCGGACACACATACATATACACTGCACACACAAAGAAATATGAGGGCAGCAGATGCCGCTCTTACCTTCACAGGCTGGCTGGCGTTGTGACTTGCTCCTGAAGCCTTTGTGACACTCACACTTGTAGGACCCTGGCAGGTTAACACACTGACCCCCCTGCCCACAGATGTCCAACTTGGAGCACTCATTCACATCTGAAGATAAGATCAAAACACACTCATGACAAATCCCAAGTGACAACGTGATGACTAAAAGATAGCCTTTGAACAACTGAACCCACGCCACACCACACCACTCACCTATACACCGTAGCTTCCCATGGTACACCAGGAGCTTGTAGCCATGGAGACAGCGGCAGCGGTAGGAGCCTTCTGTGTTGATGCAGATCCCTCTGCTGTGGCCACATGGCTCAGCGTCACATTCGTCATCATCTGGCGGAGAGGGATAACTTAGAAGTTTAGGGAATTCAGAGATTTGTGACTCGTTTCTTAAAAATAGGCATATGTCACACATCACTACTTCACAAGAGAGGCATTTGAACGTAAACATTTATTTTGAATCAAAATGTGTTTATTGGCAGAAATGCCTTCTGGAACATGTGAACTTTCATGTGCCTTAATAACAAACTTGTATGCCATCTGTAAATATGAATAAAATTGTTAAATTATAAGCCTAGTTGGTTTAGCCACAGAAAAAGGCTGGAACCTTCCCGCTAGCCATGATTTACTGAGATAATGGATGGGCTGGACATGCCGAAAGATGAGTTTGGATTGGTCTACCATGTAGTACGCTTCTGTCTATAACAAAGGGCTGCTCAGTATGTGGAGGCAATCCTTTCTAACCAATTTTCTTTCAAAGATATAATGAATTACGGCAAAACTTTTGCTGTCCTCTTTCTGGAGGACATCGTTTTGAAATCAGTGGAATACCCGGTGGAAGCAGAGTATGATAGCTAGGGAGATGGAGAAAATTCTGGCGTTTGATTGCAAATATGTGGAGGGAGTCGAAAAGAGAACACACGGAAGGCTGTTGTATAAAACACTTGTCTCCAGATTACATCTTCAAACTAAGGGCAACCATGGCATCCGTAACAGAGAGGGAGAAGCATCCATCCATGTATACGGGTAAAAGAGTATCCAGGTACATTTTCAGGTATTATACATTTCTAATTTTGTCAGAAAGTCATTTTCCTTGTAAGTTAATGAGTACTGTTAGCTAGCTAGCTAATGTTAGCTGTCTGGCTCGCTAGCTAATGTTACGTATATGTAATATTATTCGTATATCAGATCCATTTGCATTGCTAGTTACAGCCTGATGCTAGCTAGCTAACATTGAATCTAGTTGGTTAGCTACCTGCAGATTCATGCAGGGTAGAATTGTTATGAGTTGGGATTATGGTTAATTGTTTAGCTAGCTAGCTACATGTCTAAACAAAAGACTCCACTATGCAAGGTACCATTCCACTGTACCGTTTACACATTCTGTATCTTGTGCATGTGACAAGTAAACTTGAATTGTATTTGATATGGTGTGTGTTTATCAGAGATGGTAATGCGAAGAACAACATGACCTGCACCAAAGTCAAATTAGGATATAACGTTAGGCCAACGAGACAGTGTCCAAGTAAAAAAATTATCTGGTAGAATGCCATACTTTTATTTTGTCACATTCACAACTGTAAACTATTTTCTGTAATTAGCTTGCCATTACCATGTAAAATATGATCTTGTTGTGAGTGTATTTCCCTGTAATAATGAATAAAAATGAGCTAAAGTTAAGACATAGTCAGCTATATGATGCGGTCATTATTTGAACTGGCTTGCCAGCTAACTTAACATTAGCTAGCTAGATAACAAGCCAGAAACAAACCACATTGGTAAGAACGTTGCTTTTAGTTGCCTGGTTTGCTAGATTGACATATACTTAAACGGATGGGTTAATTGGATTTAAAATTCACCAGTTATGCTATTTTGAACCACCAGACTGCTGATGTTATGCATGTGAATCCTTATAGAGATGGGTGGGGCTCAGGCTTAAGAGGGTGTGAGCGATGCGGAATGGGTGTAGACAAAGAAAAGCTCTCCAGTACATGTACCAAAACATTAAAAAGTGGGGTTACAGTTTTATAAACCTTCAAGGCAGAATTACAGTACCAGTCAAAAGTTTGGACACACCTACTTATTCAAGGTGTTCTCTTTATTTTGTACTATTGTCTACATTGTAGAATAATAGTGAAGACATCAAAACTATGAAATAACACACGTGGAATCATGTAGTAATCAAAAAAGTGTTTAGCAAATCAAAATATATTTTATATTTGAGATTCTTCAAAGCATTCTCCATCCTTTGCCTTGATGACAGCTTTGCACACTCTTGGCATTCACTCAACCAGCTTCATGTGGGTGTGACCTGGAATGCACTTAAATTAACAGGTGTGCCTCGTTAAAAGTTAATTTGTGGAATTTCTTTCCTTCTTAATGTGTTTGAGCCAATCAGTTGTGTTGTGACAAGGTAGGGGTGGTATAGAGAATATAGCCCTATTTGGTAAAAGACCAAGTCCATATTTGGGGAAGAACAGCTCAAATAGGCAATGAGAATTTTTGTTTATTTTTTATTTTACCTTTATTTAACCAGGTAGGCAAGTTGAGAACAAGTTCTCATTTACAATTTCGACCTGGCCAAGATAAAGCAAAGCAGTTCGACAGATACAACAACACAGAGTTACACATGGAGTAAAACAAACATACAGTCAATAATACAGTAAAAACAAGTCTATATACAATGTGAGCAAATGAGGTGAGAAGGGAGGTAAAGGCAAAAAAGGCCATGGTGGCAAAGTAAATACAATATAGCAAGTAAAACACTGGAATGGTAGTTTTGCAATGGAAGAATGTGCAAAGTAGAAATAAAAATAATGGGGTGCAAAGGAGCAAAATAAATAAATAAATGAAATACAGTTTGGAAAGAGGTAGTTGTTTGGGCTAAATTATAGGTGGGCTATGTACAGGTGCAGTAATCTGTGAGCTGCTCTGACAGTTGGTTCTTAAAGCTAGTGAGGGAGATAAGTGTTTCCAGTTTCAGAGATTTTTGTAGTTCGTTCCAGTCTGTCATGTTTTGTCATATATTGTCTTGTCCTTGTGCTTTCCCTTCTGTTCGTTTCCCCCTGCTGGTCTTATTAGGTTCGTTCCCTTTTTCTATCCCTCTCTCTCTCCCTCCCTCTCTCTCTTCTCTCTATCGTTCCGTTCCTGCTCCCAGCTGTTCCTCATTCTCCTAACTCACTCATTTAGTCTTTTCACACCTGTCCCCTATTTTGTCCTCTGATTAGAGTCCCTATTTCTCCCCTTGTTTTCCACCTCTGTCCTTGTCGGATCCTTGTATGATGTTCGCTGTGCTGTGTCCTTGTCTCGCCCTGTCGTGTCTTGTCTCCTTCAGATGCTGCGTGTGAGCAGGTGTCTTAGTCTGCTACGGTCGGTGCCTTCCCGAAGCAACCTGCAGTCAATGGTCGAGTCTCCAGTCTGTCCTCGTTACTACGAGTGGATTTAAGTTTTTTCCTGTTTTGTTTTCGTCTTGAGTTTTCCAGGATTAGTACTTTTGCCATTTACTGGAATAAAGACTCTGTTTTTCGCTAAGTCGCTTTTGGGTCCTCATTCACCTGCATAACACAGTCATTGGCAGTTGAGAACTGGAAGGAGAGGCGGCCAAAGAAAGAATTGGTTTTGGGGGTGACTAGAGAGATATACCTGCTGGAGCGTGTGCTACAGGTGGGAGATGCTATGGTGACCAGCGAGCTGAGATAAGGGGGGACTTTACCTAGCAGGGTCTTGTAGATGACATGGAGCCAGTGGGTTTGGCGACGAGTATGAAGCGAGGGCCAGCCAATGAGAGCGTACAGGTCGCAATGGTGGGTAGCATATGGGGCTTTGGTGACAAAACGGATTGCACTGTGATAGACTGCATCCAATTTGTTGAGTAGGGTATTGGAGGCTATTTTGTAAATGACATCGCCAAAGTCGAGGATTGGTAGGATGGTCAGTTTTACAAGGGTATGTTTGGCAGCATGAGTGAAGGATGCTTTGTTGCGAAATAGGAAGCCAATTCTAGATTTAATTTTGGATTGGAGCTGTTTGATATGGGTCTGGAAGGAGAGTTTACAGTCTAACCAGACACCTAAGTATTTGTAGTTGTCCACGTATTCTAAGTCAGAGCCGTCCAGAGTAGTGATGTTGGACAGGCGGGTAGGTGCAGGTAGTGATCGGTTGAAGAGCATGCATTTAGTTTTACTTGTATTTAAGAGCAATTGGAGGCCACGGAAAGAGAGTTGTATGGCATTGAAGCTTGCCTGGAGGGTTGTTAACAGTGTCCAAAGAAGGGCCGGAAGTATACAGAATGGTGTCATCTGCGTAGAGGTGGATCAGAGACTCACCAGCAGCAAGAGCAACCTCATTGATGTATACAGAGAAGAGAGTCGGTCCAAGAATTGAACCCTGTGGCACCCCCATAGAGACTGCCAGAGGCCAGGACAACAGGCCCTACGATTTGACATACTGAACTCTATCAGAGAAGTAGTTGGTGAACCAGGCGAGGCAATCATTTGAGAAACCAAGGCTGTCGAGTCTGCCGATGAGGATGTGGTGATTGACAGAGTCGAAAGCCTTGGCCAGATCAATGAATACGGCTGCACAGGAATGTTTCTTATCGATGGCGGTTAAGATATCGTTTAGGATCTTGAGCGTGGCTGAGGTGCACCCATGACCAGCTCTGAAACCAGATTGCATAGCAGAGAAGGTATGGTGAGATTCGAAATGGTCGGTAATCTATTTGTTGACTTGGCTTTTGAAGACCTTAGAAAGGCATGGTAGTATAGATATAGGTCTGTAGCAGTTTGGGTCAAGAGTGTCCCCCCCCTTTGAAGAAGGGGATGACCGCAGCTGCTTTCCAATCTTTGGGAATCTCAGACGACACGAAAGAGAGGTTGAACAGGCTAGTAATAGGGGTGGCAACAATTTCGGCAGATAATTTTAGAAAGAAAGGGTCCAGATTGTCTAGCCCGGCTGATTTGTAGGGGTCCAGATTTTGCAGCTCTTTCAGAACATCAGCTGAATGGATTTGGGAGAAGGAGAAATGGGGAAGGCTTGGGCGAGTTGCTGTTGGGGGTGCAGTGCTGTTGACCGAGTTAGGAGTAGCCAGGTGGAAAGCATGGCCAGCCGTAGAAAAATGCTTATTGAAATTCTCAATTATGGTGGATTTATCAGTGGTGACAGTGTTTCCTATCTTCAGTGCAGTGGGCAGCTGAGAGCAGGTGTTCTTATTCTCCATGGACTTTACAGTGTCCCAGAACTTTTTTGAGTTAGTGTTGCAGGAAGCAAATTTCTGCTTGAAAAAGCTAGCCTTGGCTTTTCTAACTGCCTGTGTATGATGGTTTCTAGCTTCCCTGAACAGCTGCATATCACGGGGGCTGTTCGATGCTAATGCAGAACGCCATAGGATGTTTTTGTGTTGATTAAGAGCAGTCAGGTCTGGGGAGAACCAAGGGCTATATCTGTTCCTGGTTCTAAATTTCTTGAATGGGGCATGTTTATTTAAGATGGTTAGGAAGGCATTTTAAAAAATATCCAGGCATCCTCTACTGACGGGATGAGATCAATATCCTTCCAGGATACCCCGGTCAGGTCGATTAGAAAGGCCTGCTCGCTGAAGTGTTTCAGGGAGCGTTTTACAGTGATGAGTGGAGGTCGTTTGACTGCTGACCCATTACGGATGCAGGCAATGAGGCAGTGATCGCTGAGATCTTGGTTGAAGACAGCAGAGGTGTATTTAGAGGGGAAGTTGGTTAGGATGATATCTATGAGGGTGCCCGTGTTTAAGGCTTTGGGGAGGTACCTGGTAGGTTCATTGATAATTTGTGTGAGATTGAGGGCATCAGTTCACATATGGTGTCCAGAGCACAGCTGGGGGCAGAGGGTGGTCTATAGCAGGCGGCAACGGTGAGAGACTTGTTTTTAGAGAGGTGGATTTTTAAAAGTAGAAGTTCAAATTGTTTGGGTACAGACCTGGATAGTAGGACAGAACTCTGCAGGCTATCTTTGCAGTAGATTGCAACACCGCCCCCTTTGGCAGTTCTATCTTGTCTGAAAATGTTGTAGTTTGGAATTAAAATTTCTGAATTTTTGGTGGTCTTCCTAAGCCAGGATTCAGACACAGCTAGAACATCCGGGTTGGCAGAGTGTGCTAAAGCAGTGAATAGAAACCAAGGCTATTACGGTTACAGAAGTCGTCAAAAGAGAGCGCCTGGGGAATAGGAGTGGAGCTAGGCACTGCAGGGCCTGGATTCACCTCTACATCGCCAGAGGAACATAGGAGGAGTAGAATAAGGGTGCGGCTAAAAGCAATAAGAATTGGTCGTCTAGAACGTCTGGAACAGAGAGTAAAAGGAGGTTTCTGGGGGCGATAAAATAGCGTCAAGGTATAATGTACAGACAAAGGTACGGTAGGAAATGACCGTCCATCATTACTTTAAGACATGAAGGTCAGTCAATTTAAAGATCTTTGAAAGTTTCTTCAAGTGCAATCGCAAAAACCATCAAGCGCTATGATGAAACTGGCTCTCATGAGGACTGCCACAGGAAAGGAAGACCCAGAGTTACCTCTGCTGCAGAAGATAAGTTCATTAGAGTTACCAGCCTCAGAAATCACAGCCCAAATAAATGCTTCACGGAGTTCAAGTAACAGACACATCTCAACATCAATTGTTCAGAGGAGAATGTGTGAATCAGACCTTCATGGTCAAATTGCTGCAAAAAAAGGACACCAATAAGAAGAAGAGACTTGCTTGGGCCAAGAAACACTAGCAATGGACATTAGACTGGTGGAAATCTGTCCTTTGGTCTGATGAGTCCAAATTTGCGGTTCCAACCGCTGTGTCTTTGTGAAAAGCAGAGTAGGTGAACGGATTATCTCCACATGTGTTTCCCACCATGAAGCATGGAGAGAAGGTGTGATGGTGCTTTGCTGGTGACACTGTCAGGGATTTTTTTTACAATTCAAGGCACACTTAACCAGCATGGATACCACAGCATTCTGCAGCGATAAGCCATCCCATCTGGTTTCCGCTTAGTAGGACTATCACATGGTCTTCAACAGGACAATGACCAAACACATCTCCAGGCTGTGTAAGGGCTATTTCACCAAGAAGAAGAGTGATGGAGTGCTGCATCAGATGACCTGGCCTCCACAATCACCCAACCTCAACCCAATTGAGATGGTTAGGGATGAGTTGGACCACAGAGTGAAAGAAAAGCAGGCAACAAGTGCTCAGCATATTTGGGAACTCCTTCAATACTGTTGGAAAGCATTCCTCATGAAGCTGGTTGAGAGAATGTGAAGATTGTGCAAGGCTGCCATCAAGGCATAAGGTGGCTACTTTGAAGAATCTCAAATATAAAATATATTTTGATTTGTTTAACAAGTTTTTGGTTACTACATTATTCCATGTGTTATTTCATTGTTCTGATGTCTTCACTATTATTCTACAATGTAGAAAATGGTAAACAATTAAGAAAAACCCTGGTGTGTAGGTGTGTCCAAGCTTTTGACTTGTACTGTACTTTCCCATTGTTCCTCAACTGTAGTGTATGATATACCATTATCTAGCTCTGAGTCTCTACTTTATCCAATGTTAAAAAAACAAACAATTTGACTACATAAGACCGAATCGAGCCCGTCGGTCACAATTTAACTATTTGGATACAGAGTGCAGACATGGCTCTGGTCAAAATCTTTACCCAGTAAATCCCTCCCATCCCATTGGACATGCGCCTGTCCTGTCCCTTGACTTACCCACACAGGCGTTCCTCTGAGGGTGGAGCCGGTAGCCAGCATAGCACTCACATTTGTAGCCAGTGTGCATGTTGACACACTCCCCATGGCCACAGAGGTTCCTGTTCAGCCTGCACTCGTCTGTTTCTGCTGTGGGGAGGGGGCACACAGTAACCTACCTAAGACAGTTGATCTCTGTACTGTACATCCCATCATGGAGACAACAACATTGCAGCCATAGGCTGATATTAGATTTGATTGGACTGTGTAGTGGAACTCACGTGAGACCTGCGTCTGTGCCACCTCCAGGGGGTCACTGCCTGGGTTCAACCTGATGATGGGCGGAGGGGTGGGCTTGGTGATGATCACTTTGGGACCAACCAGAGAAACAGACAGACCCAATCAAGGCCCCATGTCTACCTGAATATCAACAGGTTTCCCTAACAAAAGGGGCTCTCTTGACCTTAATAGGACTTTCGGAATGAATAAAGAATAAAGGAATGAGAGGCGTACCAGGTACGCGGGGGCCGTGGGTGCTGATGGGAGACAGCTGCATGGGTGTGGTCGTCTCTGGAGGCTCCTCCTACAGGACAGGGCACAGAGACACAGTGGTGTAAAGTACTTGAGTAAAAATACTTTAAAGTACTACTTAAGTCGTTTTTGGGGGTATCTGTACTTTACTTCGCTATTTATATTTTTGACTACTTTACTTTTACTTGACTACATTCCTTAAGAAAATATTGTACTTTTTACTCCATACATTTTCCTTGACAGCCAAAAGTACTCGTTGCATGTTGAATGCTTAGCAGGACAGGAAAACAGTCAAATTCACACAGTTGTCAGACGAACATCCCTGGTAATCCCTACTGCCTCTGATCTGGCGGACTCTCGAAACACACATTATTCACATTATATAAATGATGTCTGAGTGTTGAGTGTGCCAGTTGCTTCCCGTAAATTAAAAAAACAAGAAAATGGTTCCATCTGGTTTGCTTAATATAAGGAATGTTAAATTATTTAAACTTTTACTTTTGATACCTAGGTATATCTTAAACCAAATACTTTTAGACTTTAACTCAAGTAGAATTTTACTGTGAGAATTTTACTCATTTTCTATTAAGGTATCTTTACTTTTAGTCAAGAATGACAGCTACTCCCCCCAGTCTCTCACACAATGAATGATGTCTAAAGAAAAGCAGTTTCTTACCGGGTGCTTGACTTCTGAAAAAGAGAACCCAGAGAAAAACAGGTCAAAATTATGAATAACTGTCCATTTTCATTTACAGATGATGAATTTAGTCACTTTACCCCTACATGTACATATTACCTCAATTCCCTCGACTAACCTGTACCGCAGCACATTGACTTGGCACTGGTACCTGCTGTGTACTGTATACTGCATAGCCTTGTTTTTGTTAATTGTGTCACTTTTTTAAAACTTGAGTTTATTTAGTAAATATTTTCTTAAAATTGCACTGCTGGTTAAGGGCTTGTAAGTAAGCATTTCACGGTAAGGTCTATACACCTGTTGTATTTGGCACGTGACAAATAACATTTGATTATATTTCTAAGCCCTCTAAAGTCCCAGTAATATGGAGGCATCCCAAATAGCCCGACTGCACTCTCAAAAAATCTTAGCAATAGCATCGTTCTAAGTGACTAAGTGAAACCAGAATGAAGCACATCTGCCGGCAGGCGGACAAAGGTAAATCACGTCCACCCTTCGTCCACTTTGTGGGAGAAGCCACAGTGACTCACTGTCTTTCTTCTGGTTCTTGTCAGGCTTGAGAGGAACCTGCTCCAAGCTGGAGTGGATCTGAGGTGGGAACGCCACCGTCTCCCGGACACTATGGAGGAAGTAGCCCTTCCCTGCTGGACAGATCTTACTGAAGGAGGCTAACGGACCAGGGAGAGAGGAATGGAGGTGGAAAAACAAGAGGGGATGAGATGATTCAGCATCTGACCTGTAATCATACAGCTTCTGACCTGTCAAAAATACTAGAAACCGAGCTCCACTCTCTACTCCAGCATCCCACTGACCCGTGCCGTCTTGGGGACACCTCTCGCAGTTGGAGCCCCAGGCCTTGCCCACGGTGCAGCAGCACATCTCCTGGGACAGGGACGTGGGTAGGGCGTGCTCACAGCGACCCGCCTCTGTTACTATGAGGAAACACTGGCCCTGCTCCACCGGAGACGGAGACTCTGACAGCCAGGACCAATCAGAAGAGAGCAAAACACAACAGAGGTTGGAGTTAGGACATTAGGCTTACAGAAGAGGTCACTAAGGGTAGTGCCGTTTCGTGGAGGGAAATCATATGACATTTTGGTTATTTCAGATGTGGCATTTTAAATAACGGACATAAGGGATCTGTGAAAATACTGGACTAACTATTGGGACAGAAAAGGCTAGCTTTGGTGAAAGCTTTGTGGATGTGAAACATATTCAGCTCATCTACCTATCAGGCGCTGAGGTCACCTCTTGACCTCCACTGCCAACAAATGAAAACCCCACAACAATTCATCTTCATATACATGTGAGGAGAGGATGTATAGTGTATAGTGCTGCTGCTACTGAAAGCGATATGGCTGTGCTGAGTGAATGCAGAGTTGTGTGGAGAGCAGGTCTGCCTGGAGGAGGTTCTGAGTCTCACCCACACATCTGGTCCTGTCCAGGGTGAAGCCAGGCTTACAGGCACACAGGAAACTACCCTGGGTGTTCAGGCATTCTCCGTTCTGACACACCCCATGCATGGTGCACTCGTTGATGTCTTAAGGGTGAGAGTCAAAGAAAGAGTGGGGAACAGAGAGAACGTGAGGAGTGGCTTTTTTTCACATCAGTGAAGCAAATGGGCAAAGATTTACACTCATACCGGACATACCAAATGCGCACCAAACAAAATGTGGTGAAACTTGTGTAAATGATCTATTGTTTGATACATCCTTGATACATCCGTTGAATCAGTCAGGGGAGAGGCAGTATGTTCATGCTACCTTGACAGTGGGTGCTGTTGAGTCTCTTATAGCCCTGAGGGCAGGTGGAACCATAGTCTTCTATGATGGTCTGCAGCTTCACCCCAGGATCTGAGGGTAAGGCAGAGAAGGGGGGGATGAAAAGGGGAGAGAGAGAATGGAAGAATGAGAGAGGAAGGGGAGATGACACACAGCTCATCAACGAATGTAATATAAGGTCTCATAAAATGTCTGAGAATCTGAGAAGAAAGACCTAAACTAAACCATTAAGTAATGGATCAGGCCTACGCCAGAATGATCCTATTCTGTTTCTAATAGCAGCAGCGTCTGTGATCATTGCTTCCAGTTAGTCATACACTAGTGAAAGGGAATACCTAGTCAGTTGCACAACTGACTCCATTCAACCAAAAATGTATGTTCTGCATTAACTCAGCCCCTCTGAATCAGAGAGGTGCGCCGGGCTGCCTTTATCGACATCCAAGTCGTCGGCAACCGGTGAGCAGTTGTTGTTGGGGGTTATCTGCCTTGCTCAAGCGACCCTTCGGCTACTGGCCCAACACTCTTAACTGCTAGGCTACCTGCTGCCCTGGACTAAGTAGCACATTTAGCTGTTCCTTGATCAGTCTGAACACACTGTCAGCATAGGCAGCGAGACAGTAAATGTGTGTGATTCCATGGGACAGAGATATGTGTATAGATGAGACACGTTTGATCAGAGCCTGGGTTTGAGAGATTACAGGTATCCAAGCATGAGTATGAACCAGGAAGTACTAAGAGAGGGGAAATAAAATAAAAGAGGGGTGAGCGACCAAGTGAAACTACTCTTCATCTGGGGGAAAGAGAGATTCAACAGAAGGAATCAAATGATGATAGAAAAAATAGTGGTCTATGAGTGATTTTTCCTCCAGGCAGAAAAATTGTAAGAATGCTTTTGTGGGAAACTGTGGGAGCATCGCGTTCCAAAATACCTTTCAAAAATAGATGGAAGAAAAGTGCAACTTTACAAAAAGTTCATGCTTCCCAAGAAAAGCCCAGAATCATATTTTCCACTTGTTGCTTTTGTCTGTTCATTCGCAGAAGACATGTCTCATGAAAACAATAGAACGTTCCTTCAACGTTACCAGAAAAGAGGCGAGAAGCATGCCAGACAGGGATCCTGCTGTCCCAAGTTTAAAGATTAACCATAACTATCCTTTTCTTACAAAGGTTTCTTTGTCTGACTCACAACTGAGGAATGGAGTAATAGAAAAATGGAAAAAGGTAAGTTGGCCAAGATTTTCATGGGGCGCAGCTTGAAATTCAATTTTCGGCAATTCGATGACAGTATTCCACTGGCCTGGCACATGGGAAGACAGTGCAGAGTTCTTTTCTCTCTCGCTCTCTCTCACTCACTTGCACACATGCACACAGACACACACACACACAAACACACACTCACACATATACACACACATGCGTACACACTTACACAAACATAGACATACACAAATTGCTTGCGTTAATGCAGGCTCATTATTTCATAAGCTGGGAATGAATTATTGGCATGGACGCTTGGTGTTTTTGGCTCCATAAACAAATGACTTAATGCGTATAACAGCAGAGATCGAGATCAGATGGACATCTGCCAAGGAGTTAGATTATAAACAATGGAAGCTCAGTTTTCACACCTGACAGATAATAATCACTATACATGACAGATAATAATCACAATACATGACAGATAATAATCACATTACACGACAGATAATAATCACTATACATGACAGATAATAATCACTACACATGACAGATAATAATCACTATACATGACAGATAATCATCACTATACATGACAGATAATAATCACAATACATGACAGATAATAATCACTATACATGACAGATAATAATCACAATACATGACAGATAATAATCACTATACATGACAGATAATAATCACTATACGTGACAGATAATAATCACAATACATGACAGATAATCACTATACATGACAGATAATAATCACATTACACGACAGATAATAATCACTATACATGACAGATAATAATCACTATACATGACAGATAATAATCACAATACATGACAGATAATAATCACAATACATGACAGATAATCACTATACATGACAGATAATAATCACATTACACGACAGATAATAATCACTATACATGACAGATAATAATCACTATACATGACAGATAATAATCACTATACATGACAGATACTAATCACTACACATGACAGATAATAATCACTACACATGACAGATAATCACTATACATGACAGATAATAATCACTATACATGACAGATAATAATCACTATACATGACAGATAATAATCACTATACATGACAGATAATAATCACTATACATGACAGATAATAATCACTATACATGACAGATAATAATCACTATACATGACAGATAATCATCACTATACATGACAGATAATAATCACTACACATGACAGATTATAATCACTATACATGACAGATAATCATCACTATACATGACAGATAATAATCACTATACATGACAGATAATAATCACTATACATGACAGATAATAATCACTATACATGACAGATAATAATCACTATACATGACAGATAATAATCACTATACATGACAGATAATAATCACTATACATGACAGATAATAATCACTATACATGACAGATAATAATCACTACACATGACAGATAATAATCACTACACATGACAGATAATCACTATACATGACAGATAATAATCACTATACATGACAGATAATAATCACAATACACGACAGATAATAATCACTACACATGACAGATAATAATCACTACACATGACAGATAATAATCACTACACATGACAGATAATCACTACACATGACAGATAATAATCACTATACATGACAGATAATAATCACTATACATGACAGATAATAATCACTATACATGACAGATAATAATCACGATACATGACAGATAATAATCACAATACACGACAGATAATAATTACTATACATGACAGATATGCAGTTAGAGATGTAGGATAGAAGATCACAAATTAAAGAATGTCAGATCACCGGTAGTCTAGAAAGGACACACACACACACACACACACACACACACACACACACACACACACACACACACACACACACACACACACACACACACACACACACACACACACACACACACACACACACACACACACACACACACACACACACACACACACACACACACACACACACACACACACACACACTTACACTTAAGCAAGTCAATAATTCCATTCTGAGGCATTTGTTACTCACATGGTAGCTTGGGACATTTATAACATTTGTTTTGTCCCCAGGAGTTCCCGACACTTCCACAGCAGTCCTCCTGATTGGTCAGTACAGGGAGAGGGGTACTACTACACTGAAGCACATGGCGTGAGAGAGAGAAGGAAAGAGGGAAATGCACACAATGGCGTTTGAAAAACCATAATACACTTATTGTATTTAAAGTGACAATCACTATGTTGATGGGTGGTGTAACTCACAGCTTGTTTGGGCGTGGTCTCCTGGAAGCACCGCCCCCTGGGTTTGTGAGTCTGAGGGGTCAAGCGTGTCATGGTTTTATGAGGGGGCTTTGAATCCGATTGGTCGAGAGGATGGATCACAACAGATGTGTCGTGTGCATGGTGGACACGGACATTGAACTGCACTGAAAAGAGAGAATGATAGAGGGAGAGGGAGAGAGAGCGAGAGAGCGAGAGAGCGAGAGAGAGCGAGAAAGAGTGCCGCGAGTGAGAGACAGAGAGAGAGTAGCAGAGAGGAGGGAGACGCCAAGAAAGACAGGGAGAGACAAACACATGGGAGATTACATGAATATGATTACAGTTCTTTACCATGCCACCCAAAATAAACTGCTATATGGGCACAGGTATTGATAAATACAGCATTATGACTGTGGTTTCAGTGCCCACAGTTTGCCATGATGGGTACCTTCTGATGAGTGGTGGCCTGCCCCCTGTGCCAGGGGCAGGGTGAACACAGAGTGGGTCTGTGTCAGCTGTGGTCGCCCCATGGCCGCCTGCTCGCCCTGGCTCTGGCCGTCTGGCAGCACTGACAGCGTGTAGACTGGTTGCTTGTTGCCCCGCGCCGCTTGGGCCTCAGGCATCTGCCGGAGCGGGAACTGGCATAGGCGGCCAGTAAAACCTGGCGGGCACAGGCAGTGGGTCCGCGAGCTGCACACCCCTCCATTCATGCAGGTCAGTGGACACACAACTAGAGAGAAAGAGGTGTAAAACACATCACCAAGACATGAGGAGAGGAAAAACATGTACACATGGTGAACATCATCAACATAATGTAATGTTGTGCTTTCTTTCATTTGGAACATTATTGTAAACAGAGAACAGTTGGGACTTTTATAATAGCAGGACCATAGTTTCTGTAGAAAATAAACATGTCATCCCCCACAAATGATGGAGCGCCCCCTTGAGACAATTTTCTAAATCCCAGATCTCTATGGCAAGACGCATCATTCACCCGAGTTTCGTAAAAATCGGACCAGTGAGGGTGGCGCACAATTGTCCCAGCGTCGTCCGGGTTCTGGGAGGGTTTGGATGGGTTCGAACGGGCTCATCGCGCTCTAGCGACTCCTTGTGGTGGGACGGGCGCCTGCAGGCTGACTTGGGTCGTCAGTTGGACAGTGTTTTCTCCCACACGTCGGTGCGGCTGGCTTCCGGGTTAAGTGGCCGGGTGTTAAGAAGTGCGGTTTGGCGTGTCATGTTTCGAAGGACGCATGACTCAACCTTTACCTATCCCGAGCCCATTGGGGAATCTTGGCGATGACACGAGATCGTAATTGTATATCAACGGAATTGGGGAGAAAAATAGGATCAAAAATAATAAATAGGACCAGTGGTGTCAGAGATATTACGTATAATTAATGTATGTAAAGTTGATTACTATAGCACCTCCCTTGGGCCAATCAGTGTAATTTTCCAAATGAAGGATTTTTATTGCAAGATGCATCAAGACGCACCATTCACACATAATGTTTGTCAAAATCAGACCAGTGGTGTCTGAGATATTGCATGGATTAGCTAGACTCACATCCCTGAGCATGTGTGCCAAATCTCAGGACTCTGAGTCAAACAAATCAAGAGATATAAACATGTGCCCATTATAATGTCAATGTGTGATCGATATGAACGTTCTTGCATATGTTGAGTCTTGACAGTGCTTGCAACATGTGTACCAAATTTAGATTTATATGAATTTATGTGCCAGACCACACCCACGTGAATGTTTATTGGTCAATAGAGGCCATATTGTTTTAGGTACTACTCTGGAAAATATTGCATTGAGAGAGCTTTGTCCATAGAGGCCATGTAGCAGGTTCCGTGCAGATTAGTCATTCGATGCCAGAAGAGTAGCATTTTAAGTGTTTTTCACAATATTCAAAATGGCAGAAAATCCATCATGGCAGACCTTATGGGTCCCTTAGGCAGATGTGGTCCTTGTGAGGAGGGGGACCTACAGTATGTACCGAATTTCATGACTTTAGGTCAAATGGGGTGAGGGGCGTGACCTTTCAAAGTTTGCATTTTCAATCTCTTACTATAGCGCCACCATCTGGCCAATCAGTGTATTTTTGTAAATGCCGGACCTCTATGGCAAGACACATCATTTACCCGAGTTTCGTCAAAATCAGGCCAGTGTTGTCTGAGATATCGCACGTGACTGACGTATGAATGTCCTAACGGACGGCGAGAGATCCAGAGCAGGCCAGAGCAGAACACTGATACAAACGATGGCTTTTTACTGGGATTTGGAAAATATTTTAAACCACAAGAGCTCTGCTTAAAGAAAGAGCTTCATGCCATATATCTACCACTCTGTAGGCTTCCCTTTGTGTTTACTTTTATAGTCGCCACTTGTCTCCCTAAAAAGGAGAATCAGATGGAACAGCAGGAGCCAAGATCTGGGAGCTAGGAGTGCATACCAGACTGAGACGTTCGGCACAAAGAATGGAATCACAATCGAGATATGCCGTGCTAAAATATGCTGCAATACATGCCGTAATAACACACATAGTTCAATAGACATACAACAAAGTGCGCAATAATAATCAATGACTAATATTTTGTGTACTTTCTCTGTCCCATAATGGGGCCATGAAATGAAGCAGAAGTTGAAGCTCAGTGGTTTGGATGTCTTGCCCTGCAGTCTAGCATAGCAGTATCACGGCAGTGTTGAGTCCCACGGCAGGAAGAGAGAGAGCGAGATACAGAAAGAGCGAGAGAGAGAGAGAGAGACGACTCGGCACGTCGGACTGACATGGAGACCCACCCAGTGGTTGAGAAGAGGCCTCTTCGTGTTACCCGCCCCGCGGAGCAGAGCTCCGCACACTGAAGCAATTAGGCCTGGACTGCCTCGGAGTCTAGGCCGCTGTGTAATGACGGGACTAGATCACCTCAAACACAGCGGGGACATCTTTAAACCAATGAGAGTCAAGGAAAAGAGCAAACGGAGAAATCACAGCCATAATGAGATGACACGAGGCTGTGCAGCTTATGTTTAAATGTGTAGTGGGATAGGCTGAGCTGTTCTGACGCAGCCTGCACTGCCTGCACCATAATTAAACTTGACAGTGGTCTTTAACCATACACCCAAAACAGGCAGCTACACGCAGCAGCAGGTTAATGGTGAGGCTTACAGATTGCAAGGGGAAACCTGTATAGCAAATCCAGGTGGAGAAGGACTTCCCTTCCCCGTGCACAGCTCTCCAGACATCTATTGTGTCTGATTACTTTTGTCTCTGTAGAGAAAGCTGGAAAGACGGCGAGAGAAAGCAGAGAAAGCTGTTGGGAATGGAGAATTCGGGACGAGAACACAGAGAAAGAGACGGAGAAAGAAAAGACAGGGGCGTAGCCTCCTTCCAAACCCGATTATACAACTTCAACCCACAGGGACCGGAGAGACAACATAGGAAAAGTCTGGTAAGGCTTGGGGAGAGGGCCCGTCTGGCAGAGAAGCAGTCTCAGAGAGAGCAGAGCAGACCCTCTGACGGGGAACTGGAGCTCACTGCATTCACACACACACACACACACACACACACACACACACACACACACACACACACACACACACACACACACACACACACACACACACACACACACACACACACACACACACACACACACACACACACACACACACACACACACACACACACACACACACACACACACACACACACTCCATGGCCAACAACAGGACGGGGTTCTATGGAGAAGAGAATAACACAGCCCTGAGGTAAAGTTAGTCAAAATGATACCTTTGTCTCCATGAACATGTTGCTCACATGCCTTGAAGAAGACTGTACATAAGCTGTGTTTAAAATAAAATCTGGTGAATGAGCCTTTCTTTTGATGTTTCGAATTAACCCCAGCATGGGCCTTCACAACAGAGACGACAGCACATAGCTGTCTGCCATTTATAGCACACCTCTTGCTGTGTGCTTGCATTTACAACGTTCATCCCTTCCCCACAGATTAGCTAGTTGGGTGGAGTACTGGTGCTTAGCATGACAGGCTAAACACATATCTTATGAATTAAAGAGGGTGGCCCTCCAAGTCCACTAATTCGACTACACCACGCTGACTGGGCCAGGCAGCCAGTTCTCAGACTGCTCCTCTCACAGTCAATAGGAGGGATTTAAACTCGACTCTCCTCCACATCTGCTTCCCCTATCTAAACCCAGGACAGGGCAGTTTGAGGGACCTGGGTGTAAAATGCACATGGACTAATGCTTTCTGCAGACTGTGCTTGAGTGAGTGAGGGGATCGTGGGACTGTTATGATCCAGTCATGATAATATGTGTTCCACTGCATCCTTGAATTATGAAACCCGACTGGGCACAAAAAGTCTGCAGATGGGAAATTCTCCCACTCTGTTGAGTGGGTAGCAGGCTGTCAGAATGGCCTAAGAATAGATCATCTGAAACACTAAAGCAACCCAGCTATAGAATCACTCCAACAAATGCTTGGTGCTATCTAGGCTATATTATACAGTGCGATATACTATAAACCCTTCTATGGAACCCATGATCCCAATATGGATATCAATTCTTAGTCACCACCATTAATACTGACGCCCAAAATGTAATTATGCTCACATCTCACTTTCACATTATACAATTTTATTGGCATGTCTTAGGAAATAGATTTGATACTCAAAATTGGGTCAGATGTGTTCCAAACCGTAGTCAAAGGGGAAATCTTTTTTCCTGTCCGGCGTGTGCTGGAACCGAAAGAGACAAAAGAGCGGGGGAGAGAGGGAGGAAGAAAGGAACAAATGTTGGCTTTAAAGCTCTTCTCGACATAGTGTTTTATGTGAGGAGTAAGAGCTCGCTCCTCACAATGCCATGATTTAGACCAGTGGAATTCAAAATCGGGGTAATTGCGGTGGGGTCTCCAAAATGTTTTTTTTCATATACTGTGTATTCGGAAAGTATTCAGAGATGTTTCTACAACTTGGGTCCACCTGTGGTACATTAAATTGATTGGACATGATTTGGAAAGGCACACACCAGCTTACATAAATTGAAATTGCAGTTGAAATTGCATGTCAGTTGAAATTGCAAAAAACAGGAATTGTCCGTAGAGCTCCGAGACAGGATTGTGTTGAGGCACAGATCTGGGGAAAAGTACCAAAACATTTCTGCAGCATTGAAGATCCTCAAGAAGTGGCCTCCATCATTAAATGGAAGAAGTTTGGAACCACCAAACTGAGCAATCGGAGAAGGGCCTTGGTCAGGCAGGTGACCAAGAACCCAATGGTCAGTCTGACAGAGATCCAGAGTTCTTCTGCGGAGATGGGAGAACCTTCCAGAAGGACAACCATCTCTGCAGCACTCCACCAATCAGACCTTTATGGTAGAGGGGCCAGACGGAAGCCACTCCTCAGTAAAAGGTACATGACAGCCTGCTTGGCACCTAAAGGACTCTCAGACCATGAGAAACATCCAACCTGACAGCTTGAGAGGATCTGCAGAGAAGAATGGGAGAAACTCCCAAAATACAGGTGTGCAAAACTTATAGTGTCATACCCAAGAAAACTTGTGGCTGTAATCGCTGGCAAAGGTGCTTTAACAAAGTGCAGAGTAAAGGGTCTGAATACTTATGTAAATGTGATATTTCAGTTGATTTTATACATTTTCAAACATTTCTAAAAACCAGTTTTTGCTTTGTCATTATGGGGTATTGTGTGTAGATTGATGAGGGGGGGGGAAACTATTTAATCAATTTAATCCATAATTTAATCCATAAGGCTGGAACGTAATCAAATTTGGAAAAAGTTAAGGGGTCTGCAATAATAATAAAATAATACAATTTGGAAAAAGTCAAGGGGTCTGCATACTTTCCGAATGCACTAAATATACATATATATATATTTGTTGATGTCAAATGTTACGGTTTTGTCATTAGATTTGGGGTGGGGTGAGGTCCCAAGAAATTAAAGGGAAAAAAATGGTGTCCCCAGAAATTCCAGCAGAAAAAACGGGGCCTCCACTGAAAAAGTAGATTTTGACTGAAACTGACAGTGTGTAGGAGATAGACAGGCCAAGGGAGGCACTACAAAAACACAGAGAGAGAAAGAAAGATGGATAGGGAGAGAAAGAGAGAGTGGGGGGGGGGGGGCGAGAGAGCACGAGAGAGAAGAGGAGAGGGAGGGAGGAGTGGAGAGAGGGGGAGAGTGTAAGAAAGAGCGAGAGAAAGAAAGGGAAGTAGAATAGAGAAAGTGCAATGGAAAAAGCATCAGAGGGATCCAAATGAATCTGTTATTTCTTTCTTCAGATGCAGAGGGACGTTCTTTTCAGAAATACATACTTGTCATTCTTCAACTGTAGCGTGGGCAAGCTGAGACAGCTATACACACATGTTCTTTACACACACTGACACATTTACCAGAGATTTGGCACACAAACACAGAGCTATACATACCATGCTATACATATACAGAAAGTCTGACACACCAACACACACACTTTGAAATGTTTAATTATGTTATTATTTCAGACCAACGGCTGGCTGCTAGGTTTTATTACAACCACCCACGTTTGAGAGCGACAGGGTGGAAGAGGTTAATCCAAGGATAATATTTCAACAATAGGCCTTACTAACTCAAGACTTGAGCAATGATCTGACCCATGTCCAATGCCAAACCTAGACTCACGTTTCTACACTTCAGGTTGAACAAGGACCATTCTATTTCCTTTTCGGTATTCCAAAGCCCCGGGAGCAACAATAGGTTCAACTAAGTCCCCGTTCAAATCGAACCTAGCTGAAGAGACGACAACTCGGAGCTCTCGACTATCACTGCATCACAGTTCATACAACACATCGAAAACCAGCAAGACTCATACTTCCCCCAGACCTCAACAGTAACTTTAATAGGGGGAATCTCCTGCCTGTCTGTGCACTGTGTGCAGACGGAGGTGGGGGAGGGTGTGTGTGAGTGTGTGTGTTTCAGGGGCGCACTCTGCGTGCCCCTGGGGTTTTGCTCTGACTGTGGCCACCCACCCACTTCGGTCTGTCTAGAGATGATACAGCAGCAGCCTGGTTACCTCCCTCTACAGCCTCCCGTCCAACCACAGCCTCTCCCTTCCAACTCAAATATTCCTCAAAATGATCAAATGATAGTTTAACGCTCCAGTTCAACAGCTGGTCTACGTACAGTGAGCTGCTGGTCTACGAACAGTGAGCTGCTGGTCTACGTACAGTGAGCAGCTGGTCTACGTACAGTGAGCTGCTGGTCTACGTAGAGTGAGCTGCTGGTCTACGTACAGTGAGCTGCTGGTCTACGTACAGTGAGCTGCTGGTCTACGTACAGTGAGCTGCTGGTCTACGTACAGTGAGCTGCTGGTCTACGTACAGTGAGCTGCTGGTCTACGTACAGTGAGCAGCTGGTCTACGTACAGTGAGCAGCTGGTCTACGTACAGTGAGCTGCTGGTCTACGTACAGTGAGTTGCTGGTCTACGTACAGTGAGCTGCTGGTCTACGTACAGTGAGCTGCTGGTCTACGTACAGTGAGCTGGAGCTGCTGGTCTACGTACAGTGAGCAGCTGGTCTACGTACAGTGAGCTGCTGGTCTACGTACAGTGAGCTGCTGGTCTACGTACAGTGAGCTGCTGGTCTGACGTACAGTGAGCTGCGGTGAGCTGCTGGTCTACGTAGAGTGAGCAGCTGGTCTACGTACGGTGAGCAGCTGGTCTACGTCAGTGAGCTGCTGGTCTACGTACAGTGAGCTGCTGGTCAGTGAGCAGCTGGTCTACGTACAGTGAGCTGCTGGTCTACGTAGAGTGAGCTGCTGGTCTACGTACAGTGAGCTGCTGGTCAGTGAGCTGTACAGTGAGCTGCTGGTCTGACGTACAGTGAGCTGCTGGTCTACGTACAGTGAGCTGCTGGTCTACGTACAGTGAGTCTACGTACAGTGAGCTGCTGGTCTACGTACAGTGAGCTGCTCGTCTACGTACAGTGAGCTGCTGGTCTACGTACAGTGAGCTGCTGGTCTACGTACAGTGAGCAGCTGGTCTACGTACAGTGAGCTGCTGGTCTACATAGAGGGAGAGCTGGAGCAGTGAGCTGCTGGTCTACGTACAGTGAGCTGCTGGTCTACGTACAGTGAGCTGCTGGTCTCTACGTACAGTGAGCTGCTGGTCTACGTACAGTGAGCTGCTGGTCTACGTAGAGTGAGTTGCTGGTCTACGTACAGTGAGCTGCTGGTCTACGTACAGTGAGTTGCTGGTCTACGTACAGTGAGCTGCTGGTCAGTGAGCTGCTGGTCTACGTACAGTGAGCTGCTGGTCTACGTACAGTGAGCTGCTGGTCTACGTACAGTGAGCAGCTGGTCTACGTACAGTGAGCTGCTGGTCTACGTACAGTGAGCTGCTGGTCTACGTACAGTGAGCTGCTGGTCTACGTACAGTGAGCAGCTGGTCTACGTACAGTGAGCAGCTGGTCTACGTACAGTGAGCTGCTGGTCTACGTACAGTGAGCTGCTGGTCTACGTACAGTGAGCTGCTGGTCTACGTACAGTGAGCTGCTGGTCTACGTACAGTGAGCTGCTGGTCTACGTACAGTGAGCTGCTCATCTGATATCTTACATTTCTTAGAAGATCATTGTGAATATGTCAGTGGGTCAGTGATGGCCTACCAGCTTCTCATGGTTGAACAAATATTTAAAGTGATCATGAGATTATGATTATATGCCTTAAAAATTATGGCGTTATAGAGGAGGGAGTGTTTGCCAAACCATCAGAAAATGATATTAAGTACATTTTATTCTATTACTATTACAGTATTATACTGCTGTTACCGTAAGCCGGTAAGTTACACAACCCAAGTCAAAATCTATCCATTTTCTTCTCTTCATTCCCACAAAAAAATATCATCAAAAGGACAATGACAAAAACAACATCACACCACAATAACAATCACCACCACAACCACTACTACCACTATTAAAAGGGCATGATTACAATAATGGGAGGCACTGCGTGTTATGACGCTCTTGCCTTCACGGTCAGTAGAAAAAGCAAGAAACCACATCCCCAAATATGCCTGCTTTAAACTGGCGCAGTGAGACCGCATACCACATACACAGAGTGGACTATGGACTGGGCCAGACTTCTGTAGCCATGCCCATAGCCCAGGGTAAATGACATAATCACTGGCTTTTTAAAAACACAGGCCTGAGAAAGTCTCCTCTGCTTCCTCCTGCCGACTAGCAGGCCGCCTGGGAGTAAGGGCCTCTGCTTACTGAACGGGCTCGAGATACTCATAATGTACCCCTGCATCCCCTCAACCCCCTGCATCCACGCCAGATCGCTTGGCAAGGAGGGATGCAGCCCTCCAAACAGTGCCTGTTCCAACGCTCAACACACATAGAACATTTGCAGTCACGAAATGACTGCTGTCTTTAACAGTCGACTGGCACAAAATGATCGAGCAGAAATCTTGCCTGAATAAGACCGCCCTAGCCGGGGTTTGATCAACTTTAATTTTAGTCCACTTCATTAACCCCACCCCTTTTTTGTAAAGCAAAATTATCTAGAACACTTATTGTGATGTAAAAATAAACTATATCTACGCAGATCACTTCTAACATGACATATCATTAGCATTCATCTGGTGTGAGACTACAATATTGCACTGTCTGTCTGTCTGTCTGATTATGTATAATTGCCCAAACCCATCACTCCAATCCCTGCTCAATGGGCATATTATGACATGTCATGGAGGTATGTGAGGTTGTTTCTAAGGCCAGCGGTAGGCATGATCCCAGTGTAACCTGGCAACCCCCTTCACCAGAGCTATTTAACGTCTGCGGAGAGAGAGAGAGAGAGAGAGAGAGAGAGAGAGAGAGAGAGAGAGAGAGAGAGAGAGAGAGAGAGAGAGAGAGAGAGAGAGAGAGAGAGAGAGAGAGAGAGAGAGAGAGAGGGAGACAGAATGTTGGCACCAGCTTTGGGTAAGTGATGTCATGTAATCACTGGTCTAATCTGTCCTGTAGTATACACAGTATCAGCAGGCCAGGTAGAGAGAGGAACGCTGACAGTACACCCAGCAGAGCTGATGTGAGCTATCTGCCCAGGCCCGGTGGCGATGCGATGGCACACCCCTCAGGGGAGGTATGGGTCTGTAGTGGCTCAGGGCATCTCAGGGCCTTCTCCCCCTGTCCTGGCAGCAGCACTGTTATTCTGTATTTACCTTGGCTAATGGCTGTGCGGCTCCAGAGATCTGGTCGGGGGGTGCAGTTACACAGTCTCACAGTGCTCACATTCCACTAGCCAGCTTTAAATAACTGTTCCCTTTCTCCCCCACCCTAAGCAAATGGGAGGAAAGCGTGTTAAACATGGCAAGCCAGGCTAGCTCCTCCGATATTAGCCTCAAATGTGAGACGGCCTCCTTCCTGACACTGTGTTCCCTCATCACTTTCAAAAATGACCTCTAATTGGTGTTTTGTTTATGGAGCTTCAGCTGCCAAAAACAGTTTGCCTCGCACCGTTTTATCTTCTTCTCAACCTGCACCGAAGTGTTGACTTGAATAGAGCCAGTGACAGGACAGGAATAGCCCTGAGAGGAGGAATCGGATTCCATTAAAAATCCCAGTTTAAGATCCCCAAATAAACTGGACTGTCGATCTACATGGCCTGTGACCTTAAATAACCTGAGATATTTGCCCTCCATACGAGAGCAGCCTAAACCATGCACGCAGAAACATTACAACACAGCCTTGAGGGAAGGCTGATGACATGGCACCAAACATACACACATACACACACACAAAGTGTGAATCCCCCTCTCTATGGCCTTGGGAGAGACTGGCAGAGAGTGTGTGTGTGAGTAAAGCTCTGCTTAGACTCACCTCTGGGCAAAGCCAAGCCTGCGGCACACTGTGGAGTGGTGCAGGTTTCTGGGTTGCCCATGTTTACTACAGCACCCATAACTTGGCATCAGAGGAGGAAGTGAGTGAGTGTGGGGAAGGACTCTTAGAGGGAAACTAAAGTGTGTCTCTAAACAGGGACAGCAAGCCCCGGGCAGCTCCAGTTCGGCTTGTTTTTCTGACTTCTCTTTTACCTTTCATTCTCGTCTGACCTATCCCTCTGACCAATACCCAGGGAAACCCCAAATAAATCCCTGCAATAATGATTGGGTTTGAATGACCCATTAAACTCATATTTTGTGCATGATCACATTGGTCATTTCACATTCTCACATGACCTCCGTCCTGAGTCACGGATAGATAGACATGAGCCAGATGTGCTGCGGTAGGATGGAGGGAGAAGTCCATCGGGAACTGAACACAGGGGGAGTGACATAGGCCATTCTAGAGAGTCAGCTCAGCCTCAACGGTAAGGATGGGAATGTTGCTGAGGTCAGAGGGTCCACCACTTCCCTGCATATCAAAGTTGGAGGAAACCTGAGTCCCAGATACAGATACAGAGTGACTGGGCTGAATGAGACAGCAGGTTCAGTGTTTAGGATACAGACAGATACAGAGTGACTGGGCTGAATGAGACAGCAGGTTCAGTGTTTAAGATACAGACAGATACAGAGTGACTGGGCTGAATGAGACAGCAGGTTCAGTTTAGGATACAGACATATACAGAGTGAGAGTGACTGAGAAGCAGAAGCAGGTCCAGAAGAGGTGGAGAGCAGCTGCTGCCGGTCTGCTGAGGTTGATGGGTGGAATGCCTGCGCGGTAGCAACCTTTGAGGAGAAGAAAGGCTGTGTCCTCCGTCCCTCACCCAAACAGAGCTGTGTGCAGTCAAACTGGGGGAACAGGCTCAGAACTACCGTGGGTAAATAATGCAGGGACGGTGGGGGTGGGAGGAATGTCTATCAAGATTCCCATTCCCAGTCTCTTAAGTCATACATCCAGAGTGCTGCTTCAGTCTGACCTGCACAACCCAGCTCAACCTCTACGACTATGTGGAGACATAAAAAAATGTATTTTTATTTTCTTAATTACATTTTTAATGTATTTTTTAAATGTATTTAACCGTTATTTAACTAGGCGAGTCCATTAACAACAAATTCTTATTTACATTGGCGGCCTACACCAGCCAAACTCGGACAACACTGGGCCTATTATGCGCCACCCTGTGGGACTCCCAATCACAGCCCGTTGTGATACAGCCTGGATTTGAACCCGGGTGTTGGTAGTGAACGCCTCAAGCATTGAGAAGCAGTGCCTTAGACCACTGCGCTACTCAGGAGCCCAACACAGACCAATGCCTGCCCGGTCCAATGGCCAACTGCCGACTGACTCTTTTCATCTGTAGAACCTGCCGGAAACTAAACATATAACAGTATCTCAACATACAGCACATGCCATCTCTGATATGAATATAGGATTTGTCTTTCATATGAAATTTGAGCATGGCAAGAGATAATGCTGAGAAATGCAAGCTTAAGTTGATTTAGCTAGGTTTATTTGGCAACTCTCCCATTCTAGTTTATTTTCACATACTACAGCATGTGAATCCAGAGGCTGTCGTCCAGTGCAGACAGGAGTCTGTGTGACATAGCTGTCTTTCAGCTGATTTGTCCCTGGAACAATAAGTGTAGCAGTAACAGTAGCAGTAGCTAATCCCTCTCTAGCCCTGCCGGATTCCCCACACTGTCTGTCAGAGGGCTGGGGGTGGAGGGGGGTAGCCAGCACTGCTTTACCAGGGACAGATACATAGAATCCACAGAACGGAATGAAGACGTCCCTGTGATTCTATGTCTATGCATAAATCCTCCCCTTAAGGAGGAACGGCCAGTCTCACCTCAGATCACCTGGAGACGAGAGGAGAAGTGACCAAACCACTGGACGTCCTGAACATGACACTTCAGACAGTAGCATAGTAGAAGTATTCAGAGAATGAGCACAGAATGAGCATGGAAAAGGGTCACTTATTTATATAATAAACCACTGTTGCGTTTGACTGGTTTGTGTCAATTCTCATTTAGCAGAGATTACCATTTTTTTAAAAATCCTGCTTCAAAATATCTGTTTATGTTTCCATGTCAGAATCTGTTCAAGTAGATACTAATCCAAATCTTCAACTGAACAACTAAAATCCAGGATGAAAATGTACCTACTGTAATATATAGCAATAGCTAGGTAATAGCTTTGAGGCCAACCTGGAAAACCCGCTGAGACCCAGTAGATTTCCCTGAAACTCACCAAGCATTATTTAGGAATTTTCTCAAAATATCCTACAACAGCTTTAACAACATTGCTCTTGTGAAGACTTCAAGAAAGGCAATCTTGAATCATTAGGCAGAAAATGACTGCATTTGGAAGTGAACTGCTTCACGGCAAGGTTCTGGCATGTCTGCTCAGTCTAAGCCTCAGCCTTGGTCTGGTGCTGACGTCCCAGCCACTCATATACGGAAAAGTGTTAATATTGCAGTCGCTGACCGCGGCCATTTTAACATGCTAGAGAGAAAATTCCACATGTCCATAGAGTACACTGTCCACACACACTTCTGGTTTCCCAAAAGCTGACACGGGCTCAAGTTGCACTCTGTAGCCCCTGCCAGACAAACCCAAACAACTGCACTAAAGCCTGGTTAAATGCAGCTTACAATACCAGACACAGGGCCGTTTGTACGCTAGTTTGATTCTCCAGACCAAATGTTCAGATTACACAAAATGAACAGTCCTGTGTTGCACTGTAATTACAACTGGAGTATGTAAGGAGGGCCATTTTGATGGTTTTGTGATCAAAGGGTGAGCAAGTTCATTCACAGTGCAGAGGAAGAGAGTTTATTATGACAAAAACACATTAGGTCATTTATGAATATGCTGTAGTTCTGTAATATGCTGTAGTTCTGTAATATGCTGTAGTTCTGTAATATGCTGTAGTTCTGTAATATACTGTAGTTCTGTAATATGCTGTAGTTCTGTAATATACTGTAGTTCTGTAATATGCTGTAGTTCTGTAATATGCTGTACTACTGTAATATGCTGTAGTTCTGTAATATGCTGTAGTTCTGTAATATGCTGTAGTTCTGTAATATGCTGTAGTTCTGTAATATGCTGAAGTTCTGTAATATGCTGAAGTTCTGTAATATGCTGTAGTTCTGTAATATGCTGTAGTTCTGTAATATGCTGTAGTTCTGTAATATGCTGTAGTTCTGTAATATACTGTAGTTCTGTAATATGCTGTAGTTCTGTAATATGCTGTAGTTCTGTAATATGCTGTAGTTCTGTAATATGCTGTAGTTCTGTAATATACTGTAGTTCTGTAATATGCTGTAGTTCTGTAATATGCTGTAGTTCTGTAATATACTGTAGTTCTGTAATATGCTGTAGTTCTGTAATATGCTGTAGTTCTGTAATATGCTGTAGTTCTGTAATATGCTGTAGTTCTGTAATATACTGTAGTTCTGTAATATGCTGTAGTTCTGTAATATGCTGTAGTTCTGTAATATACTGTAGTTCTGTAATATGCTGTAGTTCTGTAATATGCTGTAGTTCTGTAATATGATGTAGTTCTGTAATATACTGTAGTTCTGTAATATGCTGTAGTTCTGTAATATGCTGTAGTTCTGTAATATACTGTAGTTCTGTAATATGCTGTAGTTCTGTAATATACTGTAGTTCTGTAATATGCTGTAGTTCTGTAATTCTGTACTGTAATATGCTGTAGTTCTGTAATATGCTGTAGTTCTGTAATATGCTGTAGTTCTGTAATATAGTTCTGCTAGTTCTGTAATATGCTGTAGTTCTGTAATATATGCTGTAGTTCTGTAATATACTGTAGTTCTGTAATATGCTGTAGTTCTGTAATATGCTGTAGTTCTGTAATATGATGTAGTTCTGTAATATACTGTAGTTCTGTAATATACTGTAGTTCTGTAATATCTGTAGTTCTGTAATATGCTGTAGTTCTGTAATATGCTGTAGTTCTGTAATATGCTGTAGTTCTGTAATATGCTGTAGTTCTGTAATATGCTGTAGTTCTGTAATATGCTGTAGTTCTGTAATATGCTGTACTGTAGTTCTGTAATATGCTGTAGTTCTGTAATATACTGTAGTTCTGTAATATGCTGTAGTTCTGTAATACTGTAGTTCTGTAATATACTGTAGTTCTGTAATATGCTGTAGTTCTGTAATATGCTGTAGTTCTGTAATATGCTGTAGTTCTGTAATATACTGTAGTTCTGTAATATGCTGTAGTTCTGTAATATGCTGTAGTTCTGTAATATACTGTAGTTCTGTAATATGCTGTAGTTCTGTAATATGCTGTAGTTCTGTAATATAGTTCTGATGTAGTTCTGTAATATACTGTAGTTCTGTAATATACTGTAGTTCTGTAATATGCTGTAGTTCTGTAATATGCTGTAGTTCTGTAATATACTGTAGTTCTGTAATATGCTGTAGTTCTGTAATATACTGTAGTTCTGTAATATGCTGTAGTTCTGTAATATGCTGTAGTTCTGTAATATGCTGTAGTTCTGTAATATGCTGTAGTTCTGTAATATGCTGTTAGTTCTGTAATATGCTGTAGTTCTGTAATATGCTGTAGTTCTGTAATATGCTGTAGTTCTGTAATATGATGTAGTTCTGTAATATGTTCTGTAATATGCTGTAGTTCTGTAATATGCTGTAGTTCTGTAATATGCTGTAGTTCTGTAATATGCTGTAGTTCTGTAATAGTTCTGATGTAGCTGTAGTTCTGTAATATACTGTAGTTCTGTAATATACTGTAGTTCTGTAATATGCTGTAATATGCTGTAGTTCTGTAATATACTGTAGTTCTGTAATATACTGTAGTTCTGTAATATGCTGTAGTTCTGTAATATGCTGTAGTTCTGTAATATGCTGTAGTTCTGTAATATGCTGTAGTTCTGTAATATGCTGTAGTTCTGTAATATAGTTCTGCTAGTTCTGTAATATGTAGTTCTAGTAGTAATATCTGTAGTTCTGTAATATGCTGTAGTTCTGTAATATGCTGTAGTTCTGTAATATGCTGTAGTTCTGTAATATGATGTAGTTCTGTAATATACTGTAGTTCTGTAATATGCTGTAGTTCTGTAATATGCTGTAGTTCTGTAATATGCTGTAGTTCTGTAATATACTGTAGTTCTGTAATATACTGTAGTTCTGTAATATGCTGTAGTTCTGTAATATGCTGTAGTTCTGTAATATGCTGTAGTTCTGTAATATGCTGTAGTTCTGTAATATGCTGTAGTTCTGTAATATGCTGTAGTTCTGTAATATGCTGAAGTTCTGTAATATGCTGAAGTTCTGTAATATGATGTAGTACTGTAATATGCTGTAGTACTGTAATATGCTGTAGTTCTGTAATATGCTGTAGTTCTGTAATATGCTGTAGTTCTGTAATATACTGTAGTTCTGTAATATGCTGTAGTTCTGTAATATGCTGTAGTTCTGTAATATGCTGTAGTTCTGTAATATACTGTAGTTCTGTAATATGCTGTAGTTCTGTAATATGCTGTAGTTCTGTAATATGCTGTAGTTCTGTAATATGCTGTAGTTCTGTAATATGATGTAGTTCTGTAATATACTGTAGTTCTGTAATATGCTGTAGTTCTGTAATATGCTGTAGTTCTGTAATATACTGTAGTTCTGTAATATACTGTAGTTCTGTAATATGCTGTAGTTCTGTAATATGCTGTAGTTCTGTAATATGCTGTAGTTCTGTAATATGCTGTAGTTCTGTAATATGCTGTAGTTCTGTAATATGCTGTAGTTCTGTAATATACTGTAGTTCTGTAATATGCTGTAGTTCTGTAATATGCTGTAGTTCTGTAATATGTTCTGTAGTTCTGTAGTTCTGTAATATGCTGTAGTTCTGTAATATACTGTAGTTCTGTAATATGCTGTAGTTCTGTAATATACTGTAGTTCTGTAATATGCTGTAGTTCTGTAATATGCTGTAGTTCTGTAATATGCTGTAGTTCTGTAATATGCTGTAGTTCTGTAATATACTGTAGTTCTGTAATATGCTGTAGTTCTGTAATATACTGTAGTTCTGTAATATGCTGTAGTTCTGTAATATGCTGTAGTTCTGTAATATGCTGTAGTTCTGTAATATGCTGTAGTTCTGTAATATGCTGTAGTTCTGTAATATGCTGTAGTTCTGTAATATACTGTAGTTCTGTAATATGCTGTAGTTCTGTAATATGCTGTAGTTCTGTAATATACTGTAGTTCTGTAATATGCTGTAGTTCTGTAATATGCTGTAGTTCTGTAATATGATAGTTCTGTAATTCTGTAATATACTGTAGTTCTGTAATATGCTGTAGTTCTGTAATATGCTGTAGTTCTGTAATATACTGTAGTTCTGTAATATACTGTAGTTCTGTAATATGCTGAAGTTCTGTAATATGCTGTAGTTCTGTAATATACTGTAGTTCTGTAATATGCTGTAGTTCTGTGATGAAGGGCTGGTGAGGGGGAAAGTGTAGGAACTTCACATTTCACAAGAAGTTCCAAAACAAAATCTGTACGACAACCTTATGACAGTAAACTGGCATTACAGTCATTAGGTGTTCAAGAAAAATCAAAACATTGGGAAAATATGTGTAAATGTATAGGACATGTGTGGGCCTAAGTGAATGTGAATGTTGCTCAACCTCCCTTGACCGCAGAGCCTCACAGCCGACACTTTAAGGACGGCCCCTGCATGCATTTCCATAAATGTAGCTCTCACAGTGACTGAATCAGTTCCCTCGTTTACTACTGCAGTTTATTTTTGGGGTCCATTTCGCATTCTAAAGCAAATCTTAGTCTGCCTTAATATGGGGTTTGAGGGGAAATCAAATCACACTAAAATAACCCTGGGCTCCACACAGATCAACATAGAAATGGACATCCACTCATCACAACTAAGGAAAAAGCGGAGCACTACAGTGCTCTCTCAAAACAGAGGCAATATTTTTTTAAATATTTTTTTTTACCAGTATTGTTTTAAAAGCACACTTGCTAGTTTACATTTTAATGGTCTACTGTGATGGATCACAGGATAGCAGCAGTTATCAGCCTCCTTAAATACACTGAGTGTACAAAACAAAGAGGAACACCTTCCTAATATTGAGTTGCACCCCTGTTCCCCCCAGAACGGCCTCAATACTTCGGGGCATGGACTACAAGGTGTCAAGCGTTCCACAGGGATGCCCGGCCCATGTTGACTCCAATGCTTCCCACAGTTGTGTCAAGTTGACTGGATGTCCTTTGGGTGGTGGACCATTCTTGATACACACGGGAAACTGTCGAGCGTGAAAAACCCAGCAGCATTGCGGATCTTGTCACACTCAAACCGGTGCGCCTGGCACCTACTACCATACCCCATTCAAAGGCACAATCAAACAGGGAAATGATTCCAATTGTTTTTCAATCATTCATTTTTCCCATAGGGGATTTTAGAAACACTTAAAATAAGGGCTGTGTTAAGTGTAGGCTTACCCTGGCATGACGTTTTGACAGCTGTGTAAATCTCTCTAAGACAAGGTGACTCTTATCAATATATTCGCCTGTAATTACCCCCAACAAATGAAACGCTAATTGTCTGCTAATGTGGCTCATAAAGAACTACAAAAGCCAGGATTATATGGACTTGACTGCCAAATCAAGGCAAAGGTAAGAATCTCTGAATGAACTATCTAATGTTAGCTAAATGTATTAACTAATAAAATCGCTTTCTTTAAATGTACCTGTTAGCAAAGGTGCCAGGTAGAGCTGACATGCAGGGATTTGTAGTCTTGCATGATGTCTACTTTGATGCCAATTAGCATTTCCGAATCTGAGAGTAAATAGAGCCAAATATATTGATAAAAGTCACCTTGTCCGAGAGATTTACGTGGTTATCAAAACGTCAAGCCAGGGTAAGCCTACACGAAAAACAACCCTTATTTTAAGTGTTTTTAAAATTCCCTATGGGAAAAATGAATGATGGAAAAACGATTGGAACCATTTCCCTGTTGGACCGCTAGGTTTTATGGGTATTATGAAACCTCCACTGTTGGGCTGTATTGTCTCAAGGCTTAAAACATATTATTTAACCTGTCTCCTCCCCTTCATCTACACTGATTGAAGTGTATTTAACAGCTGACATCAATAAGGGCTCATAGCTTTAACCTGGTCAGTCTATGTCACGGAAAGAGCAGGTGTTTCTAATTTTTTTGTACACTGTGTTTATTGTGTCTGACAACTGCTGCTAGCCTGTGATCCATCACAGTAGATAATTCAAATGTAAACTGGCAAGAGTGCTTTTAAAACACAATACCGGTCAAATTGTTATCACTGTGAGAGTGTGTTGACTTAATGGTTGCTGGTCGCAGCTTTATACTGGGCAGTGTGAGAGGGAACAGTAAACTCTAGCAGATAAAACTCAACTTTCATTTTATGTGATGTTGGAGCTCCAGTCCGCCCACACTAGTCGTAAATCATGGAGTTGAGTCTAGTTGGCTAAGTAAACTCCGGTGTAGGCTCCAGAATGTAAACGGTATAGGCCCAGGAGCCGTGGTTTACCACATTTTATCCGACACTGTTCAGAATGTCTAAAGTCATGCCAGCCAGACAATGTGGACAAGAGATTAGAGAAGGGGAAAATCTGAAATATGCCAATGAGCCATGTCTGAGCAATGCAATGGTAATTTGGATTCTGATGATTAAGGCCTATTGGTCTATGTGTATTTCCTTCCATACAAGGACTGATGTTGTTCATCGATTCGAATTTTTTAAACAGCATAATTAGGTCAGGGTAAACAACATAACCTTTATTTCTGTAAAGAAAAGAAAAACGTGATTGTTTATCATCGCATCACCACTCACCCACTCTGAATCCAGGCCCTGTGAGAGTATCCGCTGACTGTCCGTTCTCGCCTATCAGTGTGGTATTGTTGCCCTGCTCACAAGTGTCCTGGCATTGGCCTTTCAAACAAATCCTCTTGCAGATGAGAGGGGCGATGATCACTTTGAAGCGCTCCCGGGTGGATGCGCGCTCTGCGCACCAGGCCAGCCTCTGGACACCCAGCCAGATGACGAGCAGATGGGAAATGATCAGAGAAGGCATCCTGGCATCCTTCACCGCCGTGCGCAAAGACAAGGGGGCATTCACGGTGGCAAAAGGTAATGCTGTTAAAGGCTGTTCAGAACAAAACACTAAGGGACTCGTTATTCCTTTCACTCGAAAAATGAAAACAACAAACTAACTTCCGGAGTTATTCCAAAATGTTGATTATAAAGGTGCCTCATACAACGAAAAAAGTGCTGAGAAAGCGTCAGTGGTGTACTGCTTCCTTCCCTTGAAAACAGCCAATTTCAGTCTCCCCGCATATAAAAATAATTCATTCCGAACAGTAAAATGTATGGCATTTTTATTTTAACTAAAATACAGGACCCAAAAGTTATCGAGAGAACTTTCTCATTTCCCTACCCGCTTTCTCGCTCTCCTTTCTCCCTGCTGTTGCTTGGATGGTTACTGTGTGCGTATCTGGGGTTTGGGAAAGAAGGGAGGAGAGAGGGAGAGGGAGCCAAGCCAATCCTCTCCAGAAAGAGCTGGCAGCAGGCCAGGCAGCGCAGGAGCTAAGCTGAAAGTGGTTTCGTTGTTGGTTATTTCTTGGTTATAACACCCCCTAACCAAGGAACGATAATGGCACAGCTGTGCGTGTCGCTCTGGAAAACACCTCCAAATCAAGTGTGAATGCCAACTGTGCGAAACAGCTCTCCAGTCAGAGGAATGTAGAGCATCATATGGTTTACAGTTACAGTTGTGGGAGGAAAAGAGGTGCCCGTTGACAAAACTCAATTTACAACAAAAAAACATTCATTAGTTCTCATAATTTAAACTCAATCTCAAATCTAGACTATTAAATAAATGACCAATATTGGTATAGATGTGCCACCATACAACGACTGGGTGAGAAAGTAACAGCGCCAAGTCCAGCTATCCAATCAAAGTATATCGCTTGTCACTGTATTTAGTAGTGAAATATAAAGGCAGTATGACATAACAACAGAGCATTATCACATTCTTCCCTTCACTTACAGACCACACACCCACACCATTAGCTGACCTTCACAATCAGTCAAAGGTGGACAGTTGGGGTCAGGAATGTCATCCGGTGAGTTCATGTGATGGGCCAGAAAGAGAAAGTGAGAGTTGGGGAGAGGGTTGAGTCACTTCCTCTACAAAAAGTATGCATATTTACTTTCAGTCGCTAAGGAAATGACTGCATGGGCCTGGAGAGAGTTCACAGGCTGCACTTACATTTCTCTCCCTGTGCTTCTCTCCCTCACAGCGACATCCACTGCCAAGACAGACACTTGCACAAAACACACTCACATGCAAACGCACAATGGAATAAAACAACCACTCACAGAAGTGTACAAAAATAGAAGCCAGTCGAGCTGTAGCACACCTACTCAAGCACCTTCACTCACACCACAAACACACAAACTAGACAAAGGCAGCTGTTGTCCACTGCCTCCCTCCCCAACTAAACTAATACCCAACTCAGAGCCCAGTCCTGCTTTTTACATTAGAATGGGAGAGGTACTTACAGACTAGACTGATGAGAAATGGAGTCGGGGATAGAATAACACAATCAGGATGCTGCCACCTGCACGTAGAGTGGACAGAAGACTATCAAAGGTTTGATTTCTGACTGCCACTCATGACGAGACTGAGTCACAGCTATAGAAAGGAGGGGGGGAGGGGGTAAAGTCATTGCATAATGTCTTTAGTCCCATGGAGGACAAAGGAATTCCAGGTATTATAGATTACCCCCTTTGTAAACTCACTGGTTACTTATGACTTACAGACCAAGTAGTAAGGCAACTGTGACTGTCATTACAACAACCCATATCCACCGCGTGAGATAGCAGTGAATGCCAGAACACCACCAGACTGGGTCAGTGGTACCAGCGGGACAGACTGTAAGACCACAGGGCAGTGGCAAGGGGGAGGCTGTGGGCTTACAGACATCACTGAGGTCAGCACTGGCATTTCAGTTGGACTGGGTAAACAAGGAGGGACTGCTGAGCCTAAGTCTGAAGAGGGATGGAAGTGTTTGGCTGTGATTTTCTATTTATCTAACCTTTATACGCTACTGGTTTTCCATGGGCCTGATTATGTTAAATATGGTGCTTCTCCAGGCATATCCTGTGACCCAGTCTACTAGCACGTCATCAACGTTTATGACGAGGGCCCTGTGGAAAAAGCAGGGAGTGTGTGGCTGTTTTTTTGTGTGTGCATGAGACCATCAATATAATCAAGCCATAGGGAAGAGGGGCTGTGTGTGTGTGTCATTGTAAGTAGTCTGTGGGTGAGGGTGTGTCGGCCCGGTCATATCCGTCAGGGAGGGGAGCAGGGTCACCACTTCGGTTGCATGAGTGGAAAACGAGAGTGGATCAGAAATACAGGGCCGCCGGCACCACCACTACACCCGTCTGACCACACCAGAGAGACCACGGGACGCTGAGTTCAACTCTGCCTCTGTTAACCAGGAACATATTACATTTAATGAGCTCCACTGTTGACTTGAAGTTGTTCCACCACTAATCCTCATAAACATTGTGGAAAACAGAGTATATTGCAAGCTCAAGCCCTCACAGCAAGATCAATACATATTCTCTTATTGATTACATACAATGACTAAAAAGGTGACAATATCAACAAAGGCCCTTTAATAGGCAACATTAAGACAAAAGTAACGTTACGCATCAGATGGGTCAAAATACATTTCAAACACAGGAGGACAAGTGATAACAAAATCATGTTCTTTAACATTTCATACCAAATTCTTAGCAGGAAGAAAAATATAACAATTTGTTCAATATCGACGTGCAAAAATAACCACTGAATGCGGTACATGACCCTGTTACCTTGGGTCCAGAGAACCCACTACGCATGCTGGATGTAACTCCAGCGTTGCATTTGAAAGAATATTTTCAATATTGTCAACGGTAATGTACATTTTCCATAACGGCAGATGGACCACGTCTGGTTCACAAGGATCATACACTGGGAAAGAGATTGACAGCTTTAAAAGGCTGAAACTAGAAGTGTGCTCTGATCAGACAGACACCCCTTCAGATAAAGATGGTTCCCCTTTTCTATCTGAATGGGCCAATCAATACCAGAAAGAATTGGGAACAACTGCAAAGTGATTACATATTTACATTACATAGTGGCATTAATAGTTAAAGGAACATTCAGCAATATGACTATAAGCAGCAACTTCTTACCATGAGAGTAGGACACAGCCATCACGTTGCATGAAAGAGGAGGGATTTCCCAGGTGGTACATATATGCAGTTGTTTATCAGTATGTGTGGGGTAGGTGCTAGTAAGGCTTTCCACTCTCTCTGAAGTTGCAGTTGTTTATCAGTATGTGTGGGGTAGGTGCTAGTAAGGCTTTCCACTCTCTCTGAAGTTGCAGTTGTTTATCAGTATGTGTGGGGTAGGTGCTAGTAAGGCTTTCCACTCTCTCTGAAGTTGCAGTTGTTTATGGTAAAGTCACAATGATGAACCTCAGTTTAACGTCACCATGACACTAATAGTAGTTAACTGGGACATGTTTTTTAACATTTTATTTAACCAGGCAAGTCAGTTAAGAACAAATGCTTATTTACAATGAAGGCCTACCGGGGAACAGCGGGCAGAACGACAGATTTTCTTTTTACCTTGTCAGCTCAGGGATTTAATCCAGCAACCTTTCGGTGGCCCAACGCTCTAACCACTAGGCTCCCTGCCGGTTGCATACAACTCCATTCCGTCTCAAAATACATACGACGAGCACCTTAAAGGACTTGTATTTCCAGCAGCCACATGACTGTTATACACTAAAGCTGTGTTCGAATACCCATACTAACATACTGTACACTACATACTATAAGTTCATTTTAGTATACTGTAAACGAACGGTATCCTTTCAGTTGAGCATACTAGCACTTCTCCTGTCTACCGGAGGTTGCCGCTGGCTAGCATAAACTGCTAACTTGACATCTTAAGACTTCATTAACAATGTCCATTGAGAACGCACAACGACTACCACTTAGCTATGCTAACAATGACGTGAATAATCAAGTCAATAAACGTTGGGTAGTTAGATAACATGTTGTTAATATACTGGCAAGTTCGCTATATTATTAGCCAACTAACATAAGGTAGGTAGCTAACATAGTGGAACATTCAAGCAACTGCTGCAATGCTATGCGGTTTGTAAGGCTAGCTTAGTTAACAAATTGTCAGCCAATATAACGTAACTTATTTGAAAAGTCATTACTTTATTACATTGGACAACATTTTCTTAACATTTGTCATAATAAGTTAAAGCAATGAATTTGTATCCGCTCTCGTTGTACTTGGCTGCATATTTTCCACAATCTTTTCAAATCTGGGGCGGCAGGACGCCTAGTGGATAGAGTGTTGAACTAGTAACGGTTGCGAAATGTTGCAAGATCGAATCCCCGAGCTGACAAGGTAAAAATCTGTCGTTCTGCTGCCCCTGAACAAAGCAGTTAACCCACTGTTCCTCGGCCGTCATTGTAATTAAGAATTTGTTCTTAACTGAATTGTATAGTTAAATAAAGGTGAAAATGTTGTGAAGCCACACCAATTTCCTGAAAAATTGCATTATGGGCCCTATATGCATGGAAATAGTGTCCACAGCTTGTATACTTCATATTTTGGCAAATGTAGTACGACATTTGGGAACTTTAGGCATACAAATTATATCCATACCTATAACAATAAGCATAATACATACTCAATTTATGTCACAAATAGTATGTTTAGTATGAGTATTCGAACACAGTTTAGGTAGGTTGTTGGGAGTTGTATAGGAAGGTAATTAGCAACGAGAAAGGGGGACATGATACATAGGTACATTTCATATTGTATAAAATACTTACACATTTCTAAGATTATAAAGCACTAAATGATATATGTGGCAGAGGGTCAGACAGGCAAATGAAGTGTCTCTGAAAACAATGGGCTACCCTGGTCACTGGACAACACTAAGGATGTAGGTAGATAGCCTGTTTCTCAGGAAAGGAATGGAGGCTTTCTCACACAGTACAGTAATGGAATAGGAAGACTCTTTCAAGGTCGCGTTCTAATGCTGTAGGCAGTAGACAGAAGGATGAGCCCATCCTAGACACAGTCCACATCATCCCCTTCGGCTCCCCACTCATCAAACCTCATCTGAGGGGAGGGGGCAGCAGGGTGGAGGCTGTTGATGTTGTCCAGGGATTCTGGGTCGTCTCCCACGCCTGCCTCCATGTTGCCAGACTCCTCACGGTGAGTGCGGACATGCTTGCGCAGCGCCGCAGGCTCCTTGAAGGTGCGGTTGCAGAAGGGGCAGCTGCAGGGTTTCTCTCCGGTGTGGATGCGCTGGTGGTGCTTCAGATGCTGCAGTCGGCTCAGACGTTTGCCACAGATGGCACACACGTAGGGCTTGTCACCAGTGTGGGTGCGCTGGTGCTTGCGCAGGCCGTCTAGGTGGCGGAAGATTTTAGGGCAATCAGAGCAGGAGTAGGGCTTCTCGCCGGTGTGAATGCGAAGGTGGGTTTTCAGGGCCCCCGACTCCCGGAAGCGTCGGCCACACACCCCACATGGGTAGGGCTTCTCTCCAGTGTGGATGCGGATGTGCTTCTTTAGGCTGGAGATGAGGCGGAAGGTCTTCCCACACTCCAGACAATGGTGGGGGCGATCTGCGTCTGGGTCTCCTGGAGAGGTGGATGGTCCTGCTGTCCCTCCTGCCCTACCTGGGGACAGGCTGTCACTTCCTACTGCTCCAGGGGATCTCAACGCCACTTTCTGTCCTGCCAGTCCCCCCTGAGCCGGACCAAATGTAGCAGCAGGTGGCCGCATGGGTTTTGGTTGGCGGAGAGAGTAGCTGCTGGAGCGTGTTGACCCCTCCTGCTCCACCACATGGATGTATCCCAGATCATCCACATTCTGGGCCGTCTGCTCACCACCACCAGCACCCCCGGCGCTCCTCAGCCCTGCCCCTCTACTGCAGGTCTGCCCTGGACCTGAACTTGGACCAGGCCCTTGCTCTTCTTTGATCTCAAACCTTGGTCCTACTGCTTGGGTCCCCTGCTGCTGCCGCCTCTCATCTGTTTAGTACAAAATAACAGAAAAAGGATGTCAGAAGCACATAGACATTGGATGTTTCCATTCATTCCAAATGAGCTACAACAAATTGGTAATGATATTCTCCCTCTTTATATCAACGTATAAACATTTGATTGCCTTATGACAAATAGGAATCATTTACCTGGCCGGCTGGGGTCAGAGCAGATGTTAGGCGTGTTGGCCGCATAGGAGTCCATAGAATGGTTGGTCACAGAGCCATCTGTTTGGATTGAGAGCTGACACATTTTATAGTCATCCCTGGAGTTATAACCATGCAGAGACTCACTGAGAGAGCCACCCATCTCTAGGTCGACCCCGGAAACACACCGGCCATCCGCACCGTTCACATTACGATTGCTCTGGCGGTCCCTGTCCATAGCTGTGGTCATAGAGCCAATAGATGTGAGAGACGGGGCGAAAACAGACTGACCCATGGTCTGTGCACCGGGGAAAGGAATTTGCAACTGGTCAATTAACTTTTGGGCGCTGCTAAGGCATTCCTGTAACGTCCTCAATTCCACTTTGAGTCTTTCGTTCTCCTGCTCCTTGTTAACCAGCTCTTGTTGGGTCTCGTTGAGTACAAGTACTACCTCGCCCAAGAGGGTATCTACAGCAGCGGTTAACGTGGTTTGAATGGTCGGGGCTAGACGTGTCTTCAGTGAGGATACAGTCATGTTGCCCTGGCATGCTTGGTGCCCATACTCAGCCTTCCCTACTTTACGATCATAACAAGGAGTAGTCCCAGATCTGTTTGGGGTGTTAATTATACTTTGTTTACGATTAGGACCACTGGATGTGCTATTGATACTCAACGGAGAATCCACGCCGCTATTACAATTTCCTCGCCTGGATGCCATAGCTAGGTAGTTACTACGGTGACCAGCTAGCGCCGCCTGAGAATAACGCAACTTCAGTAGCTAGCAAATTCTTTGAACTAGCTATTAGTTAGTCTAACGTGAAAGAGAAGTAGCTAGCCTTAAACAGTGCTACCTACCTGTTACGATCATAGTGATGACAATGCGTCAACTTAGTTATTGACAAGTTAGCTAGCTAGCTCACTGACGTTAGTTAAAGCGGAAAAAAATAACTAACGTTAGCTGGCTAGCTACGTTAGCAGACAAGCTAACGTCAATTGACTCCGTAATGCTAGCTAGAAATAAAATATACTGACAGTGATGAATAAAAATGTTCTGGAAAATTCAGCAACATAAGTTTGTTATTACTATAACGTTATATTAAAAGCGTGTCTGGGGTAATCTTGCACTGTTATATAAAATATAGTGATCCTCGTCGCAATGCCTAAAGCGACTCGACGTCCATTTTCTAGGTAGAGTAGGGGCGTTTCACCGTCGCACATGAATGACATACCACTGTTCTGGGGTGTAGTCATTATGCCGATTATGTTGCAAAACGTTTTGAACAGAAACCGTTTACTCCAAACAGAAAACGCAAACGAGAGTTTCTATTAGAAAAATATAAGGTAGGTCCCATAGAAATAAGAATACTATAATAGGTCCCTCCCCGTTTGGTCCCGTTTATACCGTTTGGTTATTAAATGGTAAATGGTTTCCGTAATGAATACACCCCTGCATTTTTCGCTGATATGAAAGTCAGTTCCAAAAGTTTCGAACATTGTATGCACCCAAGGCGTATTTTCGTTGAGACCGAGCACTTGAGGCAGCGTTCGGAGCGTCGGGGAGCAGGCATCAGACAGCTTCGTGAATAGACGTTATAATGTATGTTGTATATGTATTTTTTTTTCAGCGGGGATGCTGACACCACGGTCTCTTTCGCAGATGAGACATGCATGAACACATCAATAAACAACAATTACACTATTAATTATGTTTAACCTTTATTTAACTAGGCAGTTAAATCAGTTAAGAAGAAATTATTATTTTACAATGACGGCCTACCCCAGCCAACCCCTAACCCAGACAATGCTGGGCCAATTGTGCACCCTCCTATGGGACTCGCCAATCACAGCCGGTTGTGATACAGCCTGGAATCAAACCAGGGTCTGTAGTGACGCCTTTAGCACTGAGATGCAGTGCCTTAGACTGCTGCGCCACTCATGAGCCCATACTATACATAGGCTATCTATACTGAGCAAAAATATAAACGCAACATGTAAATTGTTGAACCCATGTTTCATGAGCAGAAATATAATATCACAGAAATGTATGCAGAAACATATGCACAAAAAGCTTATCCCTGTTAGAGAGCATTTCTCCTTTGCCAAGATAATCCATCCACCTGACAGGTGTGGATATAAAGAAGCTAATTAAACAGCATGATCATTACACAGGTGCACCTTGTGATGGAGACAATAAAAGGCCACTCTAAAATGTGTAGTTTTGTCGGACAACCCAATGCCACAGATGTCTCAAGTTTTGAGGGAGCATACAATTGGCATGCTGACTGCAGGAATGTCCAAGAGCATTTCATGTTAATTTCTCTACCATAAGTCACCTCCAACTATAATATGTGAGCAGAGCTGGAGTGGAGCGTGCCCAATTTGACTTGAGCACAGAGTAAGATTCCCAAAGGCTGGAGCGTTGGCTTTCTCACCCGCTCCAATTATTAGCTCCAGTAGTGCTCACTTCACTAGCTCAGGGCATGCCCGGCCCAGCATGCATTTGTAGTCATCTTGTGTTGCTATAGCCCCTTGCTTTAGCTACTGTCATGGAGTTCACTAAAAATTTTCACAGAAACTGATAAAACACACAGGTGCAAAATCAAGGTGAGTTACAAAGATGAGGACCAAGAGCAAAGAGGGAGTGCGGTGATGTAGTGTCCACAACTAAAGAATCATTGTGGAATCTGAAAAGACACATATCCCGAAAGCATGAAGGTGTACTTATTATGTGCACATCCTAAAAGAAAGGACTGAGGTGGATAAATAACTAAGTGTGTCGTTGTAGCAAACTATTTCTAAACTAAAAATTAGATCTCTTAAACGTTTTGTTAATTTTTGTTCTATTATCTACACAATATCGCAATTGTAAATGAGAACTTGTTCTCAACTTGCCTACCTGTTTAAATAAAGGTGAAATAAATATGCAATAATTGATTTTGGCCCAATAGGCCTGTCATATTCCCATGCATGTTCAAGGAGCTTTCTGTTTTAAATGTGGGTTATTTTGCCTAAAAACCGTTAGGCCTACCTATAGAAAAATAAAAACAAGTGCATCTCTGCCCAGCCTGTTTGTTTACATTTACTTTGTTGACAAGCATTGGAGAAAAAAATACTTTATATTTTGGGTTTTGATACTACAGTTGAACTAAGCTCATTGGGGCATTGATAATTTATATTCTTAAAGGATCAATGGGTAGGCCTATATATAATTCATCCATAAATCCAAAAATGGATGTAGCAACTCCAGATTGCCCCTTTAAGGAGTTTTGGAGATTCCATATGAGGCGCAAAACAACTAAAAGCAGATGTACCTAACTCAGTGGAAACACTGGAAGAATCATCGTTGTTTCCAAGTCCTTTCAATGAAATGACATTGAACCAACGTGGAATTGATGTTGAATTGACGTCTGTGCCCATTGGGTACACACTGTGTTCTGTCTTTTAAATCATTTTCAAACCAGCTACACATAGCCTGGTCCAGACCAATTAGTCAAAGCCTCTGAATAATTACTGAGTGTTCCACAATATCTAAGGCTTTAGACAGATCAATAAAACTGTCCAGACAGTGTTTCTTCTTATCCAATCAAATAAGAACATAATTTCAAGACATGGAATATGAGGGTATACTGAGATATCGATGGGCTGGACAATACTTTTCTCATCAATCATTTGGAAAAAATGTATACTTAAAAACTGGAAATCAACCAATCCTCCATCGTTAACACAATGGAAATGCTTTATTGTCTAAATGTTGAAAGTGCATGGGTGACTGAGAAACAAAATGGTGCAGTTTGAGGCCATGTGATGGAGAATAATATGGGTGCTGGAGATGGGGGTGTGAGCAAGTGAGTCTGGACTGGGGTGATGTTGTGGATGTTTGTTTGTGTCTGTATGTTGTCGTTTGTATGTGTATGTTTTGTATTGTAAAAAAATAAAATCAGAAATAAAATCTTAAATTAAGAAAAAAAGATTGAGAAAATCATTGAAAACCAAAGAAGTAGCAGATATGATGTTAAGACCTGGTCTGAAACCTGACTAGTGTACATTTAGAATACATTTCCTAGTTAAAAAGGATCTAAGTTGAGTCTCACGGCTCACCACCTTTGTGAAGAGGGAGTATATAGGCTACTTTCCAGACCCTGAGGATGGAACCAGAATCAATTGTAAGGTTAAATATATGTGTGAAAGATTCTGCGATCAGAGGAGCAGAAAGCTACAGTAAGAAAGGATCAAGCAACTCAGCCCCAGTGGATTTATTTCCTCATCAATCTTGCACAAGGCGTCTAGAACATCACATATATAAAGTTGTTGAAATGAAAATAAAGATTCACTAGAAGTTGACAGAACTCCCATCGAACTCTAACTAGAGGCTGGGAGAGGGGCAGTCAGTAGACCGGCTGACCAGGGTAAATTAAACTACCATTTCTTTCAAAAAGCCTGTTGAGATAAAATGCTGATTAAAAGCAACACTTACCTAATTTTTCTCAGTAATGATGCCAGAGTATGACACAACTTGCTTAGGCAGGAAAGGAGAGGAATTTCCACACTTTCAGTGCATTAACTTTTTTCAGAACTTTAGACTTATCACCAGCAGAGTCTGAAATAGAACGTAGAAAGTAGCTAGATTTAGCTTTCTTGACCCGAAGGAGTGCATCTATTTCTCAATTGCATTAAAAACTGCTAATCAGCTACAGAGTCCGTTTTTCCAGCCTTGACCGAGGCCTGGTTTCTCGTCATAACAGGATCTCAAAGTTCTAAAGAGACCAAAGGATTTGTTTAGAGGGAGGTGTTTGTCTGCGAGAGAAAGAGAAATAGATTAGACCAAATCTAGAGCTGATTCAGGTATGCAGCCGATGGAGGAAAAGTCAGAGTAATATATATCAACGAGAAAAGCTTGTAGGGAATAAAACAAATAAATGACACAAGTATCAGTACTCATCTGTTTGGTATCTCTAATACATTCAATGGGACAGTGATTACTTAGAGCATTAGCAAAGACACCACTGGACAAGTACTTGTGGGGGCTATTTGTCAGAATTATGCCAGTCAGTGAGGAGTTTGCTGGATTTTTAACATTAATCAGTGTGGGTTTTGCAATTTTATATTTGTATTTATAATCGATCCCCAGTACTCTTCCTGGGGTCCAGAAAAATTAAGGCAGCTTATACAATTTTAAAACATTACAATACATTCACAGATTTCACAACACACTGTGTGCCCTCAGGCCCCTACTCCACCACTACCACATATCTACAGTACCAAATCCGTGTGTATGTATAGTGCGTATGTGTGTGCATGTGTCTGTGCCAATGTTTGTGTTGCTTCACAGTCCCCACTGTTCCACAAGGTGTTTTTTTTAACCTGTTTTGTTAAATCTAATTTTACTGCTTGTGTCAGTTACCTGATGTGGAATAGAGTTCCATGTGGTCATGGATCTATGTAATACTGTGCACCTCCCATAGTCTGTTCTGGATTTGTGGACTGTGAAGAGACCTCATGTGGCATGTCTTGTGTGGCATGCATGGGTGTCCGAGCTGTGTGCCAGTAGTTGAGACAGACAGATCGGTGCATTCAACATGTCAATACCTCTCATAAATAAAAGTAGTGATAAAGTCAATCTCTCCTCCACTTTCAGCCAGGAGAGACTGACATGCATATTATTAATATTAGCTCTCTGTGTACATCCAAGGGCCAGCCTTGCTGCCTGGTGCTGAACCAATTGCAATTTTCCTAAGTACTTTTTCGTGGCACCTGACCACACAACTGAACAGTAGTCAAGGTCCGACAAAACTAGGGCCTGTAGGACCTGCCTTGTTGATAGTGTTGTTAAGAAGGAAGCGCATCGCTTTATTATGGACAGACTTCTCCACATCTTAGCTACTACTGCATCAATATGTTTTGACCATGACAGTTTACAATCTAGTGTTACTCCAAGCAGTTTAGTCATCTCAACTTGCTAAATTTCCACGTTATTTATTTATTATTATTTAAGATTTAGTTGAGGTTTAGGGTTTAGTGAGTGTTTTGTTACAAATACAATGCTTTTAGTTTTATAAATATTTAAGGCTAACTTATTCCTTGCCACCCACTCTGAAACTAACCGCAGCTCTTTGTTGAGTGTTGCTGTCATTTCAGCCGCTGTAGTAGCTGACGTGTATAGTATTGAGTAATCCGCATACATAGAAACTCTGGCTTTACTCAAAGTCAGTGGCATGTCGTTAGTAAAAATTGAAAAAAGCAAGGGACTTAAAAAGCTACCCTGGGGAATTCCTGATTCTAACTGGATTATAGTTTGAGAGGCTTCCATCAAAGAACACCCTCAAGTAACTCTTTATTCACATAATAATAATAATAATAATAATATATGCCATGATAGCAGGGGGTGTAAAGCCATAACACAAAGGTTTTTCCAGCAGCTATGATCAATAATGTCAAAAGCTGAAATGACGTCTAACAAGACAGACCCCACAATCATTTTATCATAAATTTCTCTCAGCCAATCATCAGTCATTTGTGTAAATGCTGTGCTTGTTGAGTGTCCTTACCTATAAGCATGCTGAAATTCTGTTGTCAATTTGTTTACTGTAAAATAGCATTGTATCTGGTCAAACACAATTTTTTTCCAGATGTTTACAAAGGGTTAGTAACAGGCTGATTGGTCAGCTATTTGAGCCAGTAAAGGGGGCTTTACTATTTATTATTGGGTAGCGGAATGACTTTAGCTTCCCTCCAGGCCTGAGGGCACACGCTCTCTAGTAGGCTTAAATTGAAGATGTGGCAAATAGGAGTGGTAACAGGCTTAGTTGAGCCTGGTTAAAGTCAAGACAAATATTATTAAAATGGTCTGATGCCGGGGTAAGCCAATCTAAATTAAAATCCCCTAAAATGACTAATTCAGATGACAGAAAAGGTTTTACATACTTACAAATAGTACAAACAGCATCCGGCAGTGCAACGGATAATTTATTTTGGCTTATGGCCACATCTATAACCACAAGAGTTGATTTCACATATGTAGCCACCCCTCCCCCTTTCAGTCACACCTGAGATGTTGTAATCAGCAATGTCCGTGTCCTTATTCGGGATCGAGCCATTTCCCCAAGTCATGCGTCTAGATATCAAGAACCCACTGGGCACACACGGGTTGAATCAACGTTGTTTCCATGTAATTTCAATGAAAGTACACTGAACCAACGTGCACATTGAATTAACATCTGTGCCTAGTGGGAAGGTCCTATTATTTCAGATCCACACATCAAAGTGGTAGGGTGGCTAGGGCCTAAAGGCCTAAAAGCAGGTAGGAGGCAGGGGCTGGGCTAGGAAAATAAAAGAGATCTCAGAAATCTCTTTATGTTCCTAGGGGCTGAGTAGGGACGAAAATGGAACTGTGCTGACCCAGTAAATGCTTTTTTTCTCTGGCGTTTCTCAACAGAAACATAGTTAGGAATAAGGTAGGTAGGTAGGTAGGTAGGTAGGTAGGTAGGTAGGTAGGTAGGTAGGTAGGTAGGTAGGTAGGTAGGTAGGTAGGTAGGTAGGTAGGTAGGCTTAGTTGTGTGTGGCCTGATGTCAGAAATGGTCAGTTTAATACAGAGTTTGTAAGCAGAGCAAAAAGCACACTGGAAGACACTTTTTAATCCATTTTAATGTTAAAATACAATTGAAAGGTTAATTTATGAACAAAATAGAAAGACTCATGTTGTTAACACAAAAACATACACTGGTTAAACCAATCCAGTCATTTTTTGTATCAACAGTGTTGTGGACTCACAGTAGGCCTATGCTATGGGTGAAACCTAATGGGGACCAAAGTAAGCAAACACATTTTAAGGTGTCTGCATGGTTTACTGAGAAAATTAGGTTAAAACGAAATAGAAACATATTTGTTTTAACTGCATTCAAAATAGTCTTGTTTATGTTTCACAGGAAAAAATAGACAAGTCACAATAAGGCCTACGTGTAAAAAAATATATTCACATCAGAGCAGATCCTTAGAACATCAGAACATTAAAACACTAACATGTTCCAATCACCCTTAGTAGTCCACCTGCTTCGGTTTTCCTTTACTCCTGGTCTGTTTGGTGGGAGTTTTAGGTGTGGAGTCAGATTAGGAGTGTATGTCTGACAGGAAGTCTGAGGTCAATTCAGAGTCTGACTGCTCCCTTTTCCTCTTAGATTGGCTTTTCCTTGACTTCCTGTGTAGTGGGTCTTTGGCGGTAGAGTGTGGCCAGGTGGTTAGTGACATTTCTTTTTGAGGCAGAAGTGCCTGCCACACTGAGGGCAGGCAAAGAAAGGGCTTCTCACCTGTATGAATAGTCTCGTGCGAAGACAGTACCGTGGGTGTCTTGAAGGTAGTCTGCACTGATAAGGTCTGTTTCCTGTGTGAATGTTTGTGATATTCCGAAAGGTTATTTGCCTAAACCCTTGCCAAACTCTAGACAGATGGTCTCTCTTAATACCGTGACTTACGGTGTACGTTGCGGAGACCTGCGGTGCCATAATCTTTCCCTCACAAGGGGAAATGCCTTTCCTCAGAATGTATCTTCATATGAACACTTAAGTCACGTTTAATATTGAAACACTTTCCACACTCAGGACATTTTAAGCCACTGATGTGCTTTTGTCTATGAAACCGTAACATTCCATGACTGATATTGGTCCTGTTTATGTGAAGCAATGGATTCCCCACGTAGTTGGCAGTTATTCATCATTTCTGTTTCAGTAGATGGTTGATGTTTAATGTAGATGTTTGATGTAGATGTTTTATAGCTGTACCTGGCATTGGTAATGAGGGTTCCTGTTGTATTTCAATGAGATCCCGGGTCTGACTGGGAAATGTCAGTATGATGAGTCTCATACTTTGACCATAATGGATGGGTCGCCTACTCTCAGTCCTCAATGACAGCATTTCCTTGGAGGTTTCAGGCTGACGATGGTTGTTTTCGATCATTGATGGGCATAGAGATGCGAGATGTTCCTATTTCGGCTTCAAATTATTTTTTTTTTACATCACTGGCATTCATGTGATAATTAGCCCATATGGGATCTTCATTTCTGATGTCCACCATTTCATGTTACACATAGTGAATTGCTGTAGTTTTTCACACTTTGTTCTTCAGCAGGTTTCACTTGAGTCATGCCTGATTCAATCTGAAAATCATACACTATGTGACCAAAAGTATGTGGACACCTGCTTGTTGGAACATTACTGCCGGGACTTGCTTCCATTCAGCCACAAGAGCATAAGTGAGGTCGGGCATTAGGCCTGGCTTGCAGTCGGCATTCAAAATTCATCTCAAAGGTGGTCGATGGGGTTGAGGTCAGGGCTCTGTGCAGGCCAGTCAAGTTCTTCCACACCGATCTCGACAAACCATTTCTGTATGGACCTCGCTTTGTGCACAGGTGCAGTGTAATGCTGAAACAGAAAAGGGCCTTCCCAAACTGTTGCCACAAAGTTGGAAGCATGGAATCGTCTAGAATGTCATTGTATGATGTAACGTTAAGATTTCCCTTCACTGGAACTAAAAGGGCATAGCCCGAACCATGAAAAACAGCCCCAGACCATTATTCCTCCTCCACCAAACTTTACAGTTGGCACTATGCCAACTGTTGGCACTATGCATCCGCCAAACCCATATTTGTCTGTTGGACTGCCAGATGGTGAAGTGTGATTTATCACTCCAGAGAACGCATTTCCACTGCTCCAGAGTCTAATGGCGGCAAGCTTTACAACATTCCAGCCGATGCTTGGCAATCTTAGTCTTGTGTGCGGCTGCTCGGCCTTGGAAACCCATTTCATGAAGCTCCCGACGAACAGTTATTGTGCTGACGTTGCTTCCAGAGGCAGTTTGGAACTCAGTAGTGAATGCCGAGAACAAACGATTTGTACACGCTATGTGTTTCAACACTCAGCGGTCCCGTTCTGTGAGCTTGTGTGGCTTACCATTTCTCGTCTGAGCCATTGTTGCTCCTCGACGTTTCCACTTCACAGCCCTTACAGTTGACCGGGACAGCTCTAGCTGGGCAGAAATTTTACCAACTTACTTGTTGGAAAGGTGGCATCCTATGACGGTGCCACGGTGAAAGTCACTGAACAGTTCTACTGCCATTTTTTGTCTATGGAGATTGCATGGCTGTGTCCTCGATTTTTATACACCCGTCAGCAACAGGTGTAGCTGAAATAGCCGGATCCACTCATTAGAATGGGTGTCTACATACTTTTGCATGCAAAGTGTATTCCCAGATAAGAGATGAAAGAGGAGGATCCTGTCAGGCTAGAGGAAACACAGGAACACCACCATTATGGCTGCCAGTGTCTTGTTAGGTGGTAAAACTGTCTCTGGATCCACCTCTTTCTCTAACCCACCAGCTCATTGAACCTCCAGGGCTGCAAACAGGGTCCAGTCTCCAGTAGCCAAGGAATTCCTATACATCCAGAGACACACCTAGATGCTCAACTAATGTTAAATGTCCCAGTGTTTGAGGCACTGGCTCAGCTCTCACTGACAGGGTTGAAGGAAAGAGAGGATGTCCAAGGTAGTCCATCTGTACTTCCTAATGGGAATCACCTCTTCCAGAGTTATTACATTTTTTTACATTTAAGTCATTTAGCAGACGCTCTTATCCAGAGCGACTTACAAATTGGTGCATTCACCTTATGACATCCAGTGGGACAGTCACTTAACAATAGTGCATCTAAAACTTAGGGGGGGGGGTGAGAGGGATTACTTATCCTATCCTAGGTATTCCTTAAAGAGGTGGGGTTTCAGGTGTTATCATTCTGGTCCTCACAGCAGTGTGCTTACCTGCTAAGGGTCAATCTGCAGTTGAAACAACAACAAAGCAGCCGCCCCACCACAGTTTTAGTTAGCAGCTGAGCAATGGGGTTGGGCATCATGTGGCATTTAGAAGTTATATTGTTCAAGAAAAGGAATTATGCGAGAAATGGCGGTGAAAACGGCGGTGAAAACGATTTTATATTAGGGTTAAGTGTCTTGCTCAACGACAGATTGTTCACCTTATCTGCTCAGGAATTCGAACTAGCAACCTTTCGGTTACTAGCCCAACGCTCTAACTGCTAGGCCATCTGCCGCACATTCAGGCTATATCCTCACTAAATGGTGGGCCGAAGTTGATCGATCCCAGTCGAAAGATGAGCAGATTTCTTTGTATATGACAGTAAAACATTCGTATGATGACTATAACATTTGTTGGCACTATAAATCCTTGCACACTTAAAAAATATATTTCAACACTGTCTGCTCAGGCAAATCTTCCGAGAGGCCACTTAGCCAATGTATTGAAAGCTAGCCAATGTTACAGTTTAACTAGCCTAGCTAGCTACTGTAAAATGTTGGTTTGCCTTCTCAGGAACCTAGTGTTTCATTAAATCAAATCAAATGTTATTTGTCACATGCGCCGCATAACACAGGTATAGACCTTACCGTGAAATGCTTATTTACAAGCCCTTAACCAACAATGCAGTTCAAGAAAGAGTTAATAAAATATTTACCAAATGAACTAAAGTAAAAAATAATAAAAAGTAACACAATAAAATAACAATAATGAGGCTATATACAGGGGGGTACAGGTACCGAGTCAATGTGTGGGGGTCCCGGATAGTCAAGCTCTCTCTCTGTCAGTAAATTACAACTTTGCATATTTTTGTGGGCATGGTTGTCTCATTTCAAGTAATTAGCTGCAGGCCTAAAGGCCCAGTGCAGTCAAAGACATGATTTTGCTTCGTTTTATATATACTCAGTGGTCAGTTTATTAGGTACACCCACCACTCACAAAAATGGTTCACTCCTACAGACAGTGAGTCACGTGGCCGTGGCTTGCTATATAAAGCAGGCAGACAGGCATTCAGTCACTGTTCAATGGGAATGGGCAAAACGAGTGACCGACCCTGAGCGGGGTATGATCGTCGGTGCCAGGTGCGCCGGTTCCAGTATCTCATAAATGTCCGAGAATGGTACGACAAACAAAAAACATCCAGTCAGTGGCAGTCCTGTGGCCGATAACAGCTCATTGATAAGAGAGGTTGAAGGAGAAGGGCAAGAATCGTCAAGTTAACAGGTGGGCCACAAACAGGCAAATAATGGCGCAGTACAACAGTTGTGTGCGGAACCGCATCTCGAAATGCACAACTCATCAGTCCTTGTTGGATGGGCTATTGCAACAGACGACCACACCGGGATCCTACCAGCTAAAATCAAGAAGAAGTGCCTCCAGTGGGCATGTGATCACCAACACAGGAAAATTGAGGAGTAGAAAAACATTGCCTGGTTCAACAAATCCTGGTTCCTGTTGCATTATGCTGATGGTAAAGTATTGCATGGTTTGTAATGCTTGTTAATTTCAACAAATGTACTATTAGCCATACTTTTGTTTGTGTTGATTTGAATAATTAATGCTATAGGTTCTAAATGTATGAAAATGAACCATGCGTTAATATTGCAATGTTGCTCAACCACAATATGTTGCATTACAATATTCATTGGACTAAAATGGATAACATTACAGCTATATTAAACGTAATTTTCTCATCTAAATTTAAATGGAAATGTAATAGATGTTTTTTACCATTTCCAATGACTATTCATGCTTAGCCCTACCAGTCAGATGCACTCTCCTCTTGTCTTGAGAAAATAAACATCTTAATTTTCTTCACAAGTGGCAAACTCATCATGCTCTATCACATTTCCATGGCTTTTGATTAAGGTATAATTCTAATGATGTCATACAGTGCTTTTAGAAACTATTCACACCTTTTTCCAGATTTTGTTGTGTTACAGCCCGCATTTCAAATGGATTCAATTGAGATTTTGTGTCACTGATCTACACACAATACCCCATAATGTCAAAGTGGAATAATTTTGTTTATTAATAAAAAATGAAAAGCTGAAATGTCTTCAGTCAATAAGAATTGAACCATTCTGTTAAAGCAAGCCTAAATAAGTCCAGGAGTAAAAATGTGCTAAACAAGTCACATAATAAATTGCATGGGCTCAGTCTGTGTGCAATACTCATGTTTAACATGATTTTTAAATGACTACCCCCTCTCTGTACCCCACACATATAATTATCTGTACGTTCCCTCAGTCAAGCAGTGAATTTCAAGCACAGATTCAACAAGAAAGACCAGGGAGGTTTTCCAATGGTTTTCAAAGAAGGGAACCTATTAGTAGATGGGTAAAAAAAACAGACATTGAATATGTCTTTGAGCATGGTTCAGTTATTAATTAACACTTTGGATGGTGTATAGATACACCCAGTCACTACAAAGCTACAGGAGCTCTCCCTAACTCAGTTGCCGGAGAGGAAAGAAACCGTTCAGAGATTTTACCATGTGGCCAATGGTGATTTTAAAATAGTTATAGAGTTTAATGGCTGTGATAGGAAATAACTGTCGATGGATCAACAACATTGTACCTAATCCACAATACAGTGCACTGGGAAAGTTTTCAGACCCCTTGACTTTTTCCACAACTTATTAGGTTACAGCCTTATTCTAAAATCGATTAAACATATATTTCTCACCAATCTACACAAAATACCCCATAATGACAAAGCGAAAACAGGTTTTTACACATTTTTGCTAATTTCTTTAAAACAGAACTGAAATATGACATTTACACAAGTATTCAGGCCATTTACTCAGTACTTTGTTGAAGCACCTTTGGCAGTGATTACAGCACACCTGTATTTGGGGAGTTTCTCCCATTCTTCTATGCCGATCCACTCAAGCTCTGTCAGGTTGGATGGGGAGCATCGCTTCACAGATGTTCGATCAGGTTCAAGTCCGGGCTTGACGTTGGAGGTGGCTTATGGTAGAGAAACGGGGCATAAAATTAACAACCTCCAAATACCTAGATTTAGGTACTGGTGGGTAAGAATGTCTATTTCACCAGCCATGTTGGCAGGTGGTCAATTTTCAGGGCTCTACAGTGCATTACATTTACAAATAAAAATTGTTAAGTCAAGTATGTGCAAGTTGCAATTTATTGTAGAAAAATGCTGCAGTAGCGGTTTTCAAAGTATGTCTCCTGTTTTGTTTCATAGCTTCTAATCACACAAAGAAATATGGATCCTATATCCCACATCAAGCAGCTACACTGCCTGGCAGGAGAGCTGTGCGCTCTGAGTCAAGTGCTGATAGATTCATTTTTGCAGGTGCTACGCACAGGCATAAATGTGTTGGTCTTATTTACTCAAAAGTGTACAAAGTGAGGTGCTGTCCTAGTGTTTCTTGGCTATTTACATGGTTTTGTTCACAAGCTCAGCGGTTTTTCAACATTAGTATGAGTCTGCTGCTTCAGCTGATGGCAAAGAGATCCCAAATCTCACGCATACACATGACAGACTTGAGTGGCCTCATTACCACAGTAACATCCCATCCTTAAAGGGGCAGCTGAACATTGTCTCATCTGATATTTAGGTTAAAAGATTAGTCACAATATATTAAATGAAATTGAGAAATATACCATATTAGTAATACATTTGTTTTAGAAACATTACAAAGCATGGTCATCCATTTGTTTTTTATGTAATTATGACTAACAACATATATTGTCTGGCCAAAAAATCAGTGGTAGATATTTTCATCTACCTGCCACAGTGGGTGGTGGACCAAAAAGTACATTCCATTCTCTAAAGAAAGTAACATTCCATTCTCTGGGTGGACATTCCTGCAGTCAGCATGCCAACTGGGGCATTGTGTTTTAGAGTGGCCATTTATTTTCCCCAGCATATCGTGGACTACAAGAAAAGCGGGGCTGAGCTCGCCACCATTCACATTGACGGCGTTGTCATGGAGGGGGTCGAGTGCTTGAAGTTCCTTGGCTTTCCACATCACTAACAAACTATCATGACGTAAACACACCAAGACAATCGTGAAGAGAGACTGAAAAGAGAGACAAAGATTTGGCATGGGTCCTCAAAAAGTGGCAATTGCTCGGTATCCAACCACAAGGCGCAACAGAGGGTAGTGTGCAGGAGCGCAATTTCACTAGGGACGGGGGCATGCTCCCCCATTCTGAAATTGCATATTTGTCCCCCCCCCAGTTTTATAATTGCACTGTGATGTACAACATGGCATCGGTGTGCTTTAGGACCATGTGGACGCTTCAGAGCTGGTAGGCTGTGTGAAGGCAAAGCTTCTGAAAGGCTGGTGTATAGGACCAGCACGGGAGAGATGAACCGAGGCAGCTGCTGTCTGTGTTGTGCTTTTTCTCTGAGTTGTAAAAGTAAGTAGAGCAGAAACTGGCTAGTCTTTTGTTGACTGATCTAGCTGGCAAGGTAACTGCTGACAGAAAAAAAGTATTTATTCCCAGTGCTGAGCTAGTAGTGTAACTGACATACAACGTTAGCTAATGTTTCATCCCCTCTTGACTGAAGTGAATGAACTAGCTACTAGCAACTAGTTAGCTAGCTAGTAGCTACCATAGCCGGTTCAGCTCTAGCTAGCCTCGAGCTATCTGTCAAGTAGCAGTATCTAACAGCTGTTAAGTGTATGGAAATGCCTTTGTTTTTTTCAACATGAGTAAATTTGATGAAGTACCATTAGCTAGAGCTAGCCAAAAGTTTGCTAACTTTAGCTATTATTTTTGCCTCAACCACAATAGACCTGAACCAAACCATGAAACCAAGACTGATATTCTTACGTTTTTTAAGCACAATGTAAGTTTTTATTAGTCAGTATAGCGATGTAATGTTAATGATCTGTCAGTTTCCCTAGCAAATTGGTAGCCTAGTGGTTAGAGCATTGGGCCAGTAACTGAATGGTTGCTGGATTGAATCCCCGAGCTGTTGTACTGAGCAAGGCAGTTCACCCACTGTTCCCTGGGTCCCGAAGATGTGGATGTTGATTATGGCAACCCCCCGCACCTCGCTTAGGTTGGGTTAAATACAGAAGACACATGTCAGTTGAATGCATTCAGTTGTATAACTTATTAGGTATTCTAGTTTTCACACTGAACCGGTATAAACAGCTCTACAGCCTTCACTGTCATGGTGCAATGTCAGTGCTCATCATGTCTTAGCAGGATCAGAAGGTGACAGCTGTTCCTGCAGGGAAGACCAGTCTACGGAGCTCTGGTGTATTTTGCAGTATATTATAACAATCAGTGAATTCATACAAGTTCCATCTTGAGTTGATGGGTAGGCTACAGTCTGGGATCTGGGATTAATGGTCATTTCAATGAATGAATCATTGATTCTATTCATGGATAACATAATGTATAAATGTACACCAAGGTAATTCTTTGTCATGCCTCATCTGAGCAGGATCAGATGGTGACAGGGGTCTCTTCAGGGTCAGGGAGCCAGGGAAGACCAGTCTGTGACAGGGGTCTCGTCAGGGTCAGGCAGCCAGTGAAGCCAGTCTGTGACGGCATAGAGGTGAACTTTTGTTGATACAACACTTTATTCTCTATGTGCAGCAAACACGGGACCAGCAAGAAGCTTTAAAGATTGAAACTATTTTTAAGCCAGTCTGACAAACCTCTAAAGTTTATTTACAAACTGCATCAAGGGTTGACAGAGGATTTTCTCAATGACACAAAACATGTACAACAAAAACACAAGGAAGACCTGGGAGACGCTATTGATGATGATGAATGGATGGCTACAGATATGTTAAATGTCCAGTCACGTTCATATCACCTCAGACATAAATTACAGCAGTTTAAGACCATCCATAGAACGTACTATATGCCAGTGAAACTGAATATCATGCACTCAGAAATGGTATTCTTCTGCTGGAGGTGTAAAACACAAAAGGAGACATATTTGCATATGTTATGGTCTTGTGAAGGCTGGCTGAATTTTGGCAGAGTATGTTATTTTATCTCAGCATCTCTACAGATTTTCCATTCTCCCTGTTTTTGTTTGCTTGGAAATGTTGTTACTGGAGACTTATCAGAAGAAACCGTGTAACCAAGCATTTATATATATAGAGAGAGACTAAGAAATTGAGTGCCATTAATTGGAAGGTTGGTTATCCTCCCACAATGGATGGAAGAAATTTATGCAAGTTATGCATCACTCGATTTATTACAAGATTAAGGGTATAATGTACAACTTTCAAAAGGTACGGATGCCTTATACGCCAAAAGCAGTCTGCATTGAAAACATGCCTACTTCAGGGGAGATACCTATTTAGGCAATCCCTTGCTGCATGCTGCTCAGTCCTGGCCCCGGGGGTCTACCGTACTGTTGGTTGTCACTCCGGCCTTGGCCTAAACCCCATGAAACCAATAACGAATGTTTCACAAAGATCCTAAAGCTGAGTGGGGTGTGTTGGGTTGGGATGCTGCAGGGCCGAGGATAGGACAGGGGCAGGACATGGTGACCCAACTATATTGTTTGCAAGTAAAAAGAGCTCTACAGTACTATTAGGCCTATGATATAAATTACAGTAAACAAAAATATAGTTCAGTCTTATCAATCACTTACACATATTTAATAAGGATCTTTTACTTAGCTTGATGACTGCGGGCATTTTTGCTGACTTTTTGTTGTTCTAAATAGATGACTGGAAGGGTTATATTAGATTGTGTAGAAATGCAGGAAATTAGCTTTAGATGCCCCCAAAAATGGGAGGACCCCCCCGCCATGATAAGTCCCCCTTAGTTCTAAAATCAAAGTTGCGCCCCAGGTAGTGCGTACAGCCCAGTACATCACTGGGGCCAAGCTTCCTACCATCCAGGACCTCTATACCAGGCGGTGTCTACCCCCAAGCCATAAGACTGCTGAACAGTTAATCAAATGGCTACCCGGACTATTTACATTGACCCACTTTTTCACGTTGTGCTTACAGCCCAACACCGTGCAGGACGTTTGGCATTTGCCAGAGAACACCAAGATTGGCAAATTCACCACTGGCGCCCTGTGTTCTTCACAGATGAAAGCAGGTTCACACTGAGCACATGTGACAGTCTGGAGACACCGTGGAGAACGTTCTTGACTTGTTTTAAGGACATTACATCAAAGTTGGATCAGCCTGTAGTGTGGTTTTCCACTTTAATTTTGAGTGTGACTCCAAATCCAGACCTCTATGGGTTGATAAATTTGATTTCCATTGATCATTTTTGTGTGATTTTGTTGTCAGCACATTCAACTATGTAAAGACAAAAGTATTTAATAAGAATATTTCATTCATTCAGATCTAGGATGTGTTATTTTAGTGTTCCCTTAATTTTTTTGAGTATTGTATTAATTTGGGGACAGGTTGAAAAGCATGAAGCATTTATGGCAATTTAGCTAGCTAGCTTGCAGTTTCTAGCTAATTTGTCCTGGGATATAAACATTGAGTTGTTATTTTACCTGAAATGCACAAGGTCCTCTACTCCAACAACTACTAATCCACACATAAAAACGGTCAACCGAATCATGTCTAGTCATCTCTCCTCCTTCCAGGCTTCTTCTTTGGACTTTATATGGCCATTGGCAACTAACTTTCATAATAAAGTGTATTACCACAACCGACCTCAGTTCATCTTTCAATCACCCACATGGGTATAACCAATGAGGAGGTGGTAAGTGCATATATGCTTCTAAAAGCCAATGAGGAGATGGGAGAGGCAGGACTTTGCATCTCATTCTGCGTCACAAATAGAAGCAACTTGTATTTTAGCGCCTGGTAGCACAGACACTCGTTGGCGTGCACAAGCAGTGTGGGTGCAATGATTGAATAACATGTATGTGTACTTTTATTTCGCAATGCTCGCACCCGCGTCTGGTTTGGGCAGCGTGTCAGAAGACAAAAATATTTGTTAACAATTGAACAACATCTATTACAGGATAAAGTTTACATAGCTGGTCATATGGATGTTAAATTTTACTTTATGTTTTGGTTGTGTAGGCTTCTTCCAACCCATCGCATTCTACTACATATAATATGAATACATTATCTTTACATTAAAATATATCATTTATAAATCCAAAAATGGATGGAGCAACTGCAGATTGCCCCTTTAAGTATCTCAAAAGTGTACGAGTTTGAGCATGTCCATTTGGCCTATGGATAAAAAAAAATATCAGCATGAATTAGATTGCGCAATAAAAGCCCCACTTTTATTCCACAGGCTGGGATCCGCAATATACAGTTGTTGCAAGAGTGCATTTTTCACTGGCTGTCCACTCGTTTCAAAAACAATGATTGATAGGCAGCTTAAACTTCTTGAATTTAACCATTGAGTTCAAATACACATTTAGTGTCATGTTTTGTCATAGATTGTCATGTCTTGTCCCTGTGCTTTCTCTTCTATTCGTTTCCCCCTGCTGGTCTTATTAGGTTCTCTCTCTCTCTCTCTCTCTCTCTCTCTCTCTCTCTCTCTCTCTCTCTCTCTCTCTCTCTCTCTCTCTCTCTCTCTCTCTCTCTCTCTCTCTCTCTATCGTTCCGTTCCTGCTCCCAGCTGTTCCTCATTCTCCTAACTACCTTGTTTACTCTTTCACACCTGTCCCCTATTTTGCCCTCTGATTAGAGTCCCTATTTCTCCCTCTGTTTCCGCTTCTGTCCTTGTCGGATCCTTGTTTGATGTTTGCTGTACTGTGTCCTTGTTCCGTCCTGTCGTGTTTTTGCCTTCTTCAGATGCTGCCTGTGAGCAGGTGTCTCTATCAGCTACGGCCTGCGCCAACCCAAAGCGACCTGCAGTTTGTGGCCACTTCTCCTGTTGTTCCCCTCTACTGACTAGAGGATTTCAGTTATTCCTGTTTGGACATTACCTGTGAAAGAATTCTGGATTTATCGTTTTTTGTTAAGACTGGAATAAACTCTGTTTCTGTTAAGTCGCTTTTGGGTCCTCATTCACCTGCATAACAGAAGGATCTGACCAAGAATGGACCCAGCGACTACGGATTCTCTCTACTCTGCTGTCGAGTTCCAGGGAGCGATGCTAGGCAGACACGAACAGGAATTGTCTGCTGCTCGACATGCCGTTGAGACCCTGGCCGCCCAAGTCTCCGGCCTCTCGGAGGAGATTCACAATCTCCGCCTCGATCCACCGGTTACCTCCTGGGCTTCCGGGTCTCCGGAGCCCAGAATTAATAACCCACCGTGCTACTCTGGGGAGCCCACTGAATGTCGCTCGTTCCTTACCCAGTGTGATATAGTGTTCTCTCTCCAGCCCCACAGCCCCACAGTACTCCAGGGGTATTGCTCGTATCGCCTACATCATATCTCTCCTTACTGGACGGGCTCGGGAGTGGGGCACAGCTATCTGGGAGGCAAGGGCTGAGTGTACTAACCAGTATCAGAACTTTAAGGAGGAGATGATACGGGTTTTTGATCGTTCTGTTTTTGGGAAAGAAGCTTCCTGGTCCCTGTCTTCCCTATGTCAAGGTAATCGATCCATAATGGATTACTCTATAGAGTTTCGCACTCTTGCTGCCTCCAGTAACTGGAACGAGCAGGCGTTGCTCGGTCGTTTCCTGGAGGGACTCCACGCTAAGGTTAAGGATGAGATTCTCTCCCGGGAGGTTCCATCCAGCGTGGATTCTTTGATTGAACTCGCTATTCGCATAGAACGACGGGTAGATCTTCGTCACCGAGCTCATGGAAGAGAGCTCGCGTTAACTGTGTCCCCCCTCTCCCCGACACTACCATCTTTCCCCACTGACTCAGGTGTTGAGCCCATGCAGTTGGGGGGTATTCGCATCTCGACTAAGGAGAGGGAACGGAGAATCACCAACCGCCTCTGTCTCTATTGCGGTTCCGCTGGTCATTTTGTCATTTCATGTCCAGTTAAAGGCCAGAGCTCATCAGTAAGCAGAGGGCTACTGATAAGCGCTACTACTCTGTCCTCTCCGTCAAGTTCCTGTACTACCTTGCCGGTCCATCTACGCTGGACCGGTTCGGCAGCTTCCTGCAGTGCATTAATAGACTCTGGGGCGGAGGGCTGTTTTATGGACGAAGCCTGGGCTCGGGAACATGACATTCCTCTCAGACAGTTAGGGGAGCCCACGGCCATGTTCGCCTTGGATGGTAGTCCTCTCCCCAGTATATTATGTGAAACACTACCTTTAACCCTCACAGTATCTGGTAACCATAGTGAGACCATTTCTTTTTTGATTTTTCGTTCACCTTTTACCTGTTGTTTTGGGTCATCCCTGGCTAGTGTGTCATAATCCTTCTTTTGATTGGTCTAGTAATTCTATCCTTTCCTGGAACGTTTCTTGTCATGTGAAATGTTTAATGTCTGCTTTTCCTCCTGTTTCTTCTGCCCCCTCTTCACAGGAGGAGCCTGGTGATTTGACAGGATTACCGGAGGAATATCATGATCTGCGCAAGGTCTTCAGTCGGTCCAGAGCCACCTCCCTTCCTCCTCACCGGTCGTATGATTGTTGTACTGATCTCCTCAAGAAGCGTTTAACATCCGCTCCTATCCTTGTTACACCTGACGTCACTAAACAGTTCATTGTCGAGGTAGACGCGTCAGAGGTGGGCGTGGGAGCCATTCTGTCCCAGCGCTCCCATACTGACGATAAGGTCCAACCTTGCGCGTATTTTTCTCATCGCTTGTCGCCGTCGGAATGTAACTATGATGTGGCTAACCGCGAACTGCTCGCCATCCGTTTAGCCCTAGGCGAATGGCGACAGTGGTTGGAGGGGGCGACCGTTCCTTTTGTCGTTTGGACTGACCATAAGAACCTTGAGTACATCCGTTCTGCCAAACGACTTAATGCGCGTCAGGCTCGTTGGGCGCTGTATTTCGCTCATTTCGAGTTCGTTATTTCTTATCGTCCGGGCACTAAGAACACCAAGCCTGATGCTTTATCCCGTCTCTTCAGTTCTTCTGTAGCCTCTACCGACCGGGTTGAATGTCTGGGGAATCGAGAGACAGGTAAAGCAAGCACTCACTCACACTCCGTCACCGCGCGCTTGTCCTAGGAACCTTCTTTTCGTTCCCGTTTCTACTCGTCTGGCCGTTCTTCAGTGGGCTCACTCTGCCCAGTTAGCTGGCCACCCCGGCGTTCGGGGCATGCTTGCTTCTATTCGCCAGCGTTTTTGGTGGCCTACTCAGGAGCGTGACACGCGCCGTTTCGTGGCTGCTTGTTCGGACTGCGCGCAGACTAAGTCCGATAACTTTCTTCCTGCTTCTGCTCCTGGCCTTGCTGGGTCTCAGTCTGTCCCCAGCCACCGCATCTCTCCTGCCCTTGCTGTGTCTCAGTCTGTCCCCAGCCACCGCATCTCTCCTGGTCCTATTCCTGCACTTGCTGTGTCTCAGTCTGTCCACAGCCACCGCCTCTCTCCTGTTCCTGGTCTTAGCCTTGCTGTGTCTCAGTCTGTCCCTAGTTGTTACTCTCCTGGCCTGTTTGGTCCTGATTGCTCTAACGCTTACAGTTCTCTACCCGTGTCTCATTTTTATAAGAGTTATTGCACTTGATTCCCTCTTCATCGTTTCCCGTTACGGTCCTGAGGAGAGGAGTTGGGTTCTTTCTCGGGACGTGCTGGACCGTTCGTTGATCAATGATTTCCTCCGTTGCCGCCAGGGTTCCTCCTCGAGTGCGCCAGGAGGCGCTCGGCGAGTGGGGGGGTACTGTCATGTTTTGTCATAGATTGTCATGTCTTGTGTGCCTGTGCTTTCTCTTCTATTCGTTTCCCCCTGCTGGTCTTATTAGGTTCTTTCCCTCTCTCTCTCTCTCTCTCTCTCTCTCTCTCTCTCTCTCTCTCTCTCTCTCTCGTTCCGTTCATTCACCTGCATAACATTTAGATTTGTGAACAGTCATCCACAACAACCCGTAAGGCGCAAATAGCTAAATGAGAGAGCAGCAGTGTGAGTCACATCAATGCTCTATGTAGATATCAATAAGTGATATCCGTATCGCCGTAGAGTACAATGCTCTCATCCTTACCTCCAAGTGTTTATTGAAATTGGATAATCTTTGGATGCCGACAGCAGACGCATAATTAGAAGACGTACCTTGATCTGTAGCCTACAAAAGCCTCTTCCTGCTCTTTTCCCGTGATCCGTCAAACACATTTGGTGTGTCATCATAGTGGTCTCCAACTTGGGGTCAGACACGATCACGTGGAACAAATTTACATTTGCGCCTTTTTTCAATGTTGATTTGAATGTCATTAAAAAAAACGAAGTGTCACATGTTTTTTTCACAAACATCCTTTCTGAATTTAAAAGTAATCCTCGAAGTAATCCAGTTTTTCAAAAGTATCTGTAATCGGTTTACAATATTTTTGTTGGTAAGGTAACAGATTACATTTACCGGTTTTTGTAATCCCTTACATGTAATCAGTTACTTCCCAACCCTGGCCGCCAGCTACTGTTTTGGCTGTATACCAGTCCATAATTAAATCCAATGTACTCCTTTATTCAGATTCAACTGCCAACGCCCATCCCTACAGGCTCTGGGACCTGAGAAAGAAGAGTATCTTCAGACAGTATTCTTTGCCATGTTTCGGCAGTGAAGTCCTGGAAACTCCAAAACCTTTGAGCAGCAGATACTATTATGTCCAGTTTCTTAGACATTTTGTTCCTTTGTGCAGTACAATTAATCACATGCGCAATAAACACCATAACATCCACCTTCTTCACAATCAGCATATAAGTTTCCCTCAACTGTTGAGCAACACTGAATCTCCACGGTCAGCGAAGCATCCACAGCCATATCTTCAGCTCCACTCACTCCAACTATTTCACGTGCCTCTGTGAAGGAGGCCTGCTGTATAGCCCTGACCCTTGCCACTTCATACTCCTTTACCCTAACCGGACACTCTGGGGAATTGGGAACGTGGTTGCCATCACAATTACAACATCGTACACCCTCAAACTCCCCAGTACCTGGATATTTTAGCCAACAATCTGGTTGCCTCTGCCGAGGCTGAAACTTGGACGCAAGTGGATCTTCCAGCAAGATAATACCCCCAAACACCCATCAAAATCCACAAATAATTGGATTTGAGCTCACCTCCAGTTGTACAGGGCAGAAGTGGACAGTGGAGTGGTGGTGCCAGCCAGTGGCACTCCAAGGCTCCTACAGAGTCCATGCTGGATATCAGGGTAGGTTCCAGCAATAACCACACGAGTGAAGCCAAGAATTTCAGAGACGAGAACAAGGACTACTTCAACTCACCTGAGGGTGTAGTCAGCCGGCAGTGGAACCTTTTCCGATAATCATTGTCACACTTTAACACCATCTTGCTGTAGCCCTAATTGTTTCAGAAACTAGCAACTTTTTGTAGCCTATATTGATTATCTATTGAATTCCATCTCATGCATGATTTTATTGTTATTTATCCATTATCATTCAAATAAAAAAGTGTAGCGTAATGAGTCAGAACTGTAGGATAATCGATTTAATAATGTATGCACAATGAATACATACAAACATAATTCACCATTGCAATATCTCCGCTCTCGCAATTCTCACTCGCTGTTCAAATCTTGAAACAGATACTTTAGCAGCAGTTGCTGGAGGTCCACTTTTGGACATCAAGTGAAGTCTTGGTAGCATCCCAAAAACTACAGATGGATCAGACTCTGTGGCTGTGGGTGGTTGTTCACGTAGGTAAGCAAGAACTTTGGCATATACCCCCTTCTTTGCCTGATTAGTCCCACTGGGATGGAATCTCCTTCTGGAGGACTGGGGTGTCTCTCCATCGGGACTTGACCGACTTTGTCCCTGGTCCATTGGGGCTTGGACTGATGGTTGCACTGAGGAAGGGGGGGGGGGGTTCATTGTTCATTTGATCATGTTCCTGAAAAGCAAAACACATGATGTTTGTGTCAACTACTTTTTTTTCTAAATGCATCTTATAACAGTAGTTTAATCACATGATCTAAATCAGTGTTTGTCAATAAATTCCTAGAGGACTTCAAGGGTCGGATTTAAATAAGTTGTGGTGTGAAACTGCCCTTTCCGTTTGCGATATTATAACAAAGATGTTACTTTAAACAACAAAACCCTGCCCCCCCCCCGACATCATTGCACACTGATAGAACAGCAGAGTACATACTACAACATACTACAACATACTCTCCTCTGTTTGATGAACATAACAATAAGAAATGCACCTGAAGCGACCAGTGACGCTGTTTTCACCTTCTGCAGATCTCAGCTTTAATGAAATCATAACTCAAAGCCTCCATCTTAGCTTGTCAATCTTATTGTGAAGCAACATAAATGATATATAAATAAATGCACCACAAGGTGGAAGCAGAGGATGAGGAATGACTGGCTGTTCAGCTGCTTGGTTATTTGGTCCCCTTGGAATGGATTGAGACATTTGTGTAAACCTTGGGATTTTTGACAAGGAACACTTACTGGTCTTGTAGTTGGAGATGGTGTGGACATATTGTCCTAGCTTTACCATGGTCTAAAAGTGTCCCCAAGGAAGTCCAAGATGGTTGAAGTGTACCCATCGTAGAGTGGAAGCAGCATCAGCCTCTGCACTGTCGGCAGACTACTTGACTTGCCTGCTGTAGATTCATCATGATGCAAAATGTGTCCTTTACATCTGCAGCTGTGGCGAAGGAGAAGAAGAAATATATCTAATTATAATATTTCATGTACACGCACACACACACACACGCACGCACGCACGCACGCACGCACGCACGCACGCACGCACGCACGCACGCACGCACGCACGCACGCACGCACACACACACACACACACACACACACACACACACACACACACACACACACACACACACACACACACACACACACACACACACACAGACACAGACACACACACACACACACACACACACACACACACACACACACACACACACACTAGTTGGAGAAGCTGGATCAGCAACCAAATTAACATACATAGGGGGTTGGCTTGGTTAGATTCATCTGACTATTATTTAACAAGTTACAGCTGTCCAAATGATGTAGCTGTTGGAGGATGTCACATTTTTTTGTACTACTTTTCCCCACTTTAAACTGAGTTGGAGTGTGTATCTTTATTTGTCTGTTAAACAACCTCTAGGAGGCAGGGCACAGACTGGTTGCCAAAAAACAGTGTTCATATGTTACTTTATGGCCACATGTTAACACATCTCAACATCTAGATATGGCTAACCAGGCCATGGTATGGGGTGAACAGTTGCTAGCACAGCTAGTTACATACCTTCATAAGAAGCCTGTTTTGTGCCGTTTTTGTTCCTCTGATGAAATAAAATGCAACATCAAATGGGAGATGGGAGAGGCAGGACTTTCAGCGCGATCTGTGTCAGAAATAGAAAGGAGTTCAATATTACATTCTGACCAGACCGGATGCGTCGCGTGCGCAAGCATCGCAAAATAAATTTAGAAATCCATGTTATTCAATTATTGCAGCCGCACTGCTCGCGTGCGCCAAAAAGCGTCTGCATGCCAAGGGCTAAAATAGAAGTCCTTTCTATTTCTGGCGCAGATCGTGTTGAAAGTCCTGCCTCTCCCATCTCCTCATTGGTTTATAAAAGCAGGTACCCACGTGCCATCACCTCATTGGCTATACCCACATGGGGGATTGAAAGACAAACTGTTTTGCAGGGAGTCGTGGTAATACTATGAAAGTTTAGATACAATCACCATATGACTTCAACGATGAAAAAGCATGGAAGGAGGAGAGATTAATAGAAATGATTCGGTTGGCCGATTTATGTGTGAATTAATTTGTCGGAGTAGAGGACCTTGTGCAGTTCAAGTAAAATAACAACTCAATGTTTATATCCCAGGACAAATTAGCTAGCAACAGCAAGCTAGCTAAATAGGACAAATTAGCTAGCAAGTGCAAGCTAACTAGCTAAATTGCCATACATGTTTAATGCTTTTCAACCTGTCCCCAAATTAATGTCATTGGTTCAGAGTTTGTTTTGATATTTAACCTGTGTGTCGTGATCGCGTTTGGTGTAGGGGGACAAAATAAATGTATGCACGATGACGCACTCGCGCAGCTGGTTTGGGTTCCGTGTTAGCCCTTGGCATCGCAGACATGGCATCGCGAGCAGTGTGTGTGCAGAGTGCCCGAGTGGCGGGAATTGGATTTATCATTGTTGGAAGGGAGTAAGATTTATCATTGTTCTTCTACTTTTCCTGGCTGTCCAAGTACCCAGATGTTGTGAGCAGTATTGAATATGAATTTAGAAACTAGATTTAGAAACTGAATTTGAAAATTATATTTGAAAACTGTATGTGAATGGATCTGAGAACTTATAAAACTTCGGTCAACTTGAAATAATAGTTTGTAAACTTGATACCCAGAAAATGACTGTGATATCTACCATATTGAAACTGAATATATAAATATTGAATTTGAATATTGAATTAAAATATATTTTTTCATCTGAATGCAATATTCATTCAATTCAGTTTCAAGTTCAATTTAGGAATTTAATGATTACATTTCTGCATTACAAATTCAAAAATATTCAATTCAAATTCAATATCCTAATCCCCAAGGACGTCTGAGTACAAAAATCGGTTAACCACCTAACTGAGGATCTTAATTTACCTTTGCGTAATACCCTAGATGCAGTCGATCCCCTAAGAACAAAAAATATTTGTCACAAAACATTTGCTTCCTGGTATACAGAAAATACCGAGCCCTGAAGCAAGCTTCCAGAAAATTGGAAAGGAAATGGCACGCCACCAAACTGGATGTCTTCCGACTAGCTTGTAAGACTGTACTGTGCAATATCGAAGAGCCCTCACTGCTGCTAGATCATCCTATGTTTCCAACCTAATTGAGGAGAATAAGAACAATCCTAAATTAATTTTTGATACTGTCGCAAAGCTAACTAAAAAGCAGCATTCAACAAAAGAGGACAGCTTTCACTTCAGCAGTGATAAATTCATTAACTTCTTTGATGAAAAGATCACGATCATTACGGACTCCACTTTGAATCTGCGTATTTCTCCAAAGCTCAGTTGTCCTGATCTGCACAGAACTCCCAGGACCTGGATCAATGGAGACACTCAAGTTTTTAAAATCCTGTATCTCTTTACACATTCATGAAAGTAGTCATGGCCTCTAAACTGTCATACTGGACCCTATTCCAACTAAACTACTGAAAGAGATAATTCCTGTGCTTGGCCCTCCTATGTTGAACATAATAACACATCCAACGGATGTGTACCAAACTCACTAAAAGTATCAGTAATAAAGCCTTTCTTGAAAAAGCCAAACCTTGACTTGGAAAATGTAAAACGCTATCGGCCTATTCAAATCTCCCATTGCTCTCAAAATGTTTTGAACAAGCTGTTGTGCAGCAACTCACTGCCTTCCTGAAGACAAATAATGTATATACGAAATGCTTCAGTCTGGTTTTAGACCGCATCATAGCACCGAGACTGCACTCGTGAAGGTGGTCAATTACCTTTTAATGTCGCCAGACCAAGGCTCTGCACCTTAATGCTGCTATTGACACCATCGATCACCACATTATTTTGGAGAGATTAGAAACCTTAAGTGATCTACACGGACATGTTCTTGCCTCTGTCTGAAAGATATCAGTTTGTCGCTGTGGATGGTTTGTCCCCTGACAAATCAATGGTAAGTTTCAGCATTCCTCAAGGTTCCGTTTTAGGACCACTATTGTTTTCGCTATTTATCTACCTCTTGGTGAGTTCATTTGGAAACACAATGTCAACTTTCACTGCTATGCGGACGACACACAGCTGCACATTTCGATGAAACATGGTGAAACCCCAAAATTGTCTACCCTGTAAGCCTGTGTTTCAGACATGAGGAAGTGGATGGTGGCAAATGTTTTGCTTTTAAACTCGGACAAAACAGAGATGCTAGTTCTAGGTCCCAAGAAACAAAGAGATCTGCTGTTGGACAATTAATCTTGATGATTGTACAGTTGTCTCAACTGACATTTACTCTTGGGGTACTGACCTGTTGCACCCTCTACAACCACTGTGATTATTATTTGACCCTGCTGGTCATCTATGAATGTTTGAACATCTTAAAGAACAATCTGGCCTTAATGGCAATGTACTCTTATAATCTCCACCAGGCAAAGTCAGAAGATGACTGGCCACCCCCATAGTCTGGTTCCTCTCCACCCGGCACAGCCAGAAGATGACTGGCCACCCCTATAGCCTGGTTCCTCTCTAGGTTTTTTCCTAGGTTTCTGCCTCTCTAGGGAGTTTTTCCAAGCCACAGTGCTTCTACATCCACATTGTTTGCTGTTTGGGGTTTTTAGGCTGGGTTTCTGTATAGCACTTTGTGACATCTGCTGATTTAAAAAGGGCTTTATAAATACATTTGATTCATTGACTGATTGATTGAGTGTCCACATACGTTTGACCATGTAGTGTATTTCCCGAGCTTTCTTATATCTCCTAGATATAGGACAGACACTTCGAAACCTTATTCTTTATAATATATTTTTTTACTGTCTTTTTTAACATTCATGAATGTGCTATTCAATGCCTTTCTATGGGCTTGAGTAGTAAAGGCCCAATTCAATGTTTTATATAGATCATTTTTTAATACCTAAAGGAGTCCTAAAATTCAAGGTGATGTTGCTCTCCAAATGGATAACTTGAAATAACATGATGTAGGTAGCTAAATAATTGAAAGAAAAACATGTTTATTTATGAGCCTGAGTATTTGTGAAATAGGCCTCATGTGAAATCATTGTCAAAAGCGCGAGAGGTACTTTTGCATGTAGGTCTAGATTATTTATGGACTGATCATATAGAAATATCAAAACAGTCTTATAACAACTCCAAAGCAATTGTATGTGGCGCATGAGGAACCACTGACTCACTGCATTGTTCTATTATCAAGACATCTGCTGGTAACTCGTAGCTGGTTACGAGAGATCATGTGGTCTCCTAAATATCTGTTTAACTTGGTGTGACACTGCATAGCTTTTATTTTTAACCAGAAGAGTAGGAATAAAATGTCTCTATTCTCAGCCCTAGATAGCCACCCCTGAGTCAACCTCTACCATAGCCTCCCCTCAGTCCTCTCATAGTGTTTCCTCTGTGGCCTGGGTGATCCTGGCATCTGCTTTTCTCCGAGCCCTGTGCCTCCAGAGCAGGACAGCCAGTGAGAGGAGCAACAGGAGCCCCAGGGCCCCTCCGATCAGCCCAGCTTTGAGGGCCACACTGCTGTCCCCGGGGGGCTCGTACATCGTACAGGACCCCTCCTGACGCTCACTGACTCCTGCATAATTCACCGCCACCACACACACCTCTGCCCCCTGCCCCATCCCCATCACAGTACCACTCCTCTGGTCTACACCAAACAGCAAGGGCTCCAGCGCACCCACCACCACCTCATAATGGGTCACGAAAGAAAAGGGTGCACACCACTGAACCACAACTCCTGAGCCGTCCATAGACAGTCTCTTCAGGTAGGGAGCCTCTGGGGCCGCATGGGGCCCACTCACCCCCGGACACAGGCAGCCGCTGGAGGATGCCAGCTGGGCACAGGGAGGCTGTAGCTCCCGGCAGGGGTCATAGTCACAGGGTTGAGGATTGGTGCCCTGTGAGGGGGCAAGTGGGGGGTGACTGGGTGGATCAGTTAACATATCATAGTAGTCATCTGAGTGGAGCTGCAACAGGTCGTACATGTCTCCGTTTGGCCTCAGAGGCAGGGTGGCTGTGTGGTTGGTCCATGAGACGTCAGAAGGTGCGGCAAAGGAGGAGGAGCCATTAAGAAGGGCCAGTAAGAGGATTATCAGTAGAGGTGGACAATCCTTATTGGCGGACATGGTATCTGAAGATGATAGAAAATAACACTCCATTAGAGATGGTTTGACAAAGGATCTGCTTATGAAAGGTATTCGGATGGAGACACACATTTGTATGTATATCTGTACAGTACCAGTAAAAAGTTTGGACACACCTACTCATTCAAGGGTTTTCTTTATTTTAAAAAATGTTCTACATTGCAGAATAATAATGAAGACATCAAAACTATAAAATAACACATATGGAATCATGTAGTTACCAAAAAAGTGTTAAACAAATCAAAATACATTTAATATTTTTCAAAGTAGCCACCCTTTGCCTTGATAACAGCTTTGCACACTCTAGCCATTCTCTCAACCAGCTTCACATGGAATGCTTTTCCAACAGTATTGAAGGAGTTCCCACATACAGTTGAAGTCAGAAGTTTACATACACCTTAGCCAAACACATTTAAACTCTGTTTTTCACAATTCTTGACATTTAATCCTAGTAAAAATTCCCTGTCTTAAGTCAGTTAGGATCACCAATTAATTTTAAGAATGTGAAATGTCAGAATAATAGCAGAGATTGATTTCTTTCAGCTTTTATTTCTTTCATCACATTCCCAGTGGGTCAGAAGTTTACATACACTCAATTAGTATTTGGTAGCATTACCTTTAAAATATTTAACTTGTGTCAAACGTTTCTGGTAGCCATCCACAAGCTTCCCACAATAAGTTGGGTGAATTTTGCCCTGACTCAGGGCTTTGTGATGGCCACTCAAATATCTTGACTTTGTTGTCCTTAAGCCATTTTCCACAACTTTGGAAGTATGCTTGGGTTCATTGTCCATTTGGAACACCCATTTGCGACCAAGCTTTAACTTCCTGACTGATGTCTTGAGATGTTGCTTCAATATAATTGACATAATTTTCCTCCAACATGATGCCATCTATTTTGTGAAGTGCACCAGTCCCTCCTGCAGCAAAGCACCCCCACAACATGATGCTGCCACCCCCGTGCTTCACGGTTGGGATAGTGTTCTTTGGCTTGCAAGCCTCCCCATTTTTCCTCCAAACATAATGATGGTCATTATGGCCAAACAGTTGTATATTTGTTTCATCAGACCAGAGGACATTTCTCAAATACATGATCTTTGTCCCCATGTGCAATTGCAAACCCGTAGTCTGGCTTTTTATGGCGGTTCTGGAGCAGTGGTTTCTTCCTTGCTGAGCGGCCTTTCAGGTTATGTTGATGTAGGACTCGTTTTACTGTGGCTATTGATACTTTTGTACCTGTTTCCTCCAGCATCTTCACAAGGTCCTTTGCTGTTGTTCTGGGATTGATTTGCACTTTTCGCACCAAAGTACGTTCATCTTTAGGAGACAGAACACGTCTACTTCCTGAGCAGTATGACGGCTCCGTGGTCCCATGGTGTTTATACTTGCGTATAAATGCTCATGTTTCTTGGCCCAAGCAAGTCTCTTCTTCTTACTGGTGTCCTTTAGCAGTGGTTTCTTTGCAGCAATTCGACCACGAAGGCCTGATTCACATAGTCTCCTCTAAACAGTTGTTGTTGAGACGTGTCTGTTTACTTGAACTCTGTGAAGCATTTATTCGTGCTGCAATTTCTGGTAACTCTAATGAATTTGTTCTCTGCTGCAGAGGTAACTCTGGGTCTTTCAGTTTCGTCATAGAGCTTGATTTTTTTTGTGACTGCAATTAAAGAAACTTTCAAAGTTCTTAACATTTTCCGGATTGACTGACTTTCATGTCTTAAAGTAATGAGTGACAGTCGTTTCTCTGTTCTTGCAAAATATGGACTTGGTCTTTCTTTCAAACAGGGCTCTGTTCTGTATACCACCCCTACCATGACACAACACAACTGATTGGCTCAAATGCATTAAGAAGGAAAGAAATTCCACAAAATGTACTTTTAACAAGGCACACCTGTTAATTGAAATACATTCCAGGTGAAGCTGGTTGAGAGCTGTAATCAAGGCAAAGGGTGACTACTTTGTATAATCTCAAATCTAAAATATATTTTGATTTGTTTAACACTTTCTGGGTTACTACATGATTCCATATGTGTTATTTCATAGTTTTGATGCCTTCACTATTATTCTACAATGTAGAAAATAGTAAAAAATGAAGAAAAATCCCATGAATGAGTAGGTGTGTCCAGACTTTTGTCTGGTTCTGTATATATTCCAAATGTGTTGTTATTCTTACATTTGTGAATAATGCTTGATTTCATGTGCTGTATGGGATATCGCACATGATCATTTTTTTCCCTCAACCCTTTTTATAAATCAGACCAGCGTAGATTCACACAGGGAAGTTGGTAGCCTAGCAGTTAAGAGAGTTGGGCAAGTAACCAAAAGGTAGCTGGTTCGAATCCCCAAGCCGGCAAGTTGCAAAATCTGTCTGTGCCCTTGAGCAAGGCACTTAACCCTAATTCTTCTAGATAAGATTGTCTGCTACAATGTGAAAGTGGTTACTGGCACCACCATCATTTGGGATTTAAAATGCTAATCTGAAACCCAATGCTTTGTAATGTTAAAAAAACAGACCCAATCCCACAATGAATCCCCAGACTCCATGAATGTAGAAATTGTAACATCAAGTTTTATGTTATTCATGATGCTTCAGTTTAATATTCATCATACAGTATGACCATACTGTACAAAAGTTCTGCACACACAGTTACCCTTTTATGTTGAACATTTTGGGAACATTAAGAAGCACTGAGGAATACATCTGCACAGTGGGTTCGAGCCAGGATTTACACATCTAGCACACAGAACAGCCCTGTCAGCTGCTCCCACTTACAGCAGCAGAGCTGCCAGTGCAATCTCCCCATGATTCTATACAAATATATCTACCTGACAGATTCCCTAAATAAACAAGTATGGATTAATAAACATACTAATCTAACAGCAAGCAGCACACACCAAACAACCATAGGTAAGGTTCAGTAGAACTACACTAACAGAGAGAGCGAGACAACCCGACCCAACCCAACTGTATGCCAGTAGTTACAGAGTTAGTGTGTCAATAGACTTCAAAACATTGTAGAAATGTTTTCTTTAGTAATACACATAGAATAAGGACTAGACAATAATTTTAGATTCATATTCATAAAAATATCAATTCACCTGATTTTTCGATAGTCCTTTATTGCTTTCGAAATCTTGCCACCAATGTTTCTTCGCTCTCTTTCTGTCCATTCACTCTCTCCCCCTCTCTCTGGCCCTTGTTTTATACATTCTTCCTAACTCCCCAACAATCACCTCCTTCTTTTCTCCCTCCCCCATCCACCCTTCCCTGCTTTCTCTACCCCCCTCGCTATTATCCCTCTCTTCCCACTGCACCTCTCTCTCTGTTCCATGGGGGTTTGGCAATATGTGTGTGTGTGTGTGCGTGCGTGCGTGCGTGCGTGCGTGTGTGTGTGTGCCTCTCGCTTGCTGCCCCTGTATGTGAGGTAACTGCCAGATTAACTCCTATTACATTCCATTGGCATGTGCAGTTTTTTTCAGAGCAGGCCCTGTTCATTAATAGTGCTCTTTCTGCCTGTCAGGGCTGGAGCACAGTGAATGGTTGGGGGTGATTCTGTCTGCTGCCCAGGGTGATTCACACACATCTCTCAACCTCAGACACGCGTCAGTGCTACCAAACCCTTCCCCTCAGTGGTTTACCTCTCCTTCTCACCCTTTACTGGCTGTATGACTGTCCCAAACACTGGCTGGTTAAGAATGTGTTCAGGATTTGAACGAGGTCAGATCACCAAATAACTTGACTGGACTCGCCCACCTGCTGCTCTGAAATCAAAGCTCAACAGAATAGAATACTTACTTATTTCCACTGAGGAGATAGGCTGAGCTTAACTGTCAAAAGAAAGCAACACTTTGAAACAGTTGCACAAGCTGGACCAAGAGAAGGATTAAGGTAGAATAGCCAATCAGGTTGAGTGTATTGTTTTCTTCTATATGTTGGCATTGTTCTATAAAAAACACAAAACCAAAATGTTAACTAATGCCCCTATACACTCTTACAAGTAAAGGTGTCAAGAAGAACTGGGAGTTTAAAGTTTACTTACAAGTGTAAGTAAAATCGAATGCAGATAAGTTAGAAATTGTGCTACTAATGCACATGACTGCACAAACACGTCTTGTAAAAAGTAAATATGTTTCTGTTTGGTTAGCTTTTGGAAATTGTAGAAATAAAACATTTTCCTTCTTCAGAAGTTCCAGCTATGCAGGCTAACGTATTCATTTGCTAGCTATCATACAGTATGAGTATATTAGTATCATGTCATGTCATAACGCAGACGTTAGTATCATGTCATGTCAGTCAGACACGTAACGCAGGAGTCACGCAGACGTTAGTATCATGTCAGTCAGACACGTAACGCAGGAGTCACGCAGACGATAGTATCATGTCATGTCAGTCAGACACGTAACGCAGGAGTCATTTAGCGCGAAATGACTTAAATGTAATGTAATGAGTCACGCAGACGTTAGTATCATGCCATGTCAAGTGGTATGGTTGCCTAGGCTTATATATGTCTCTTATCACCCCCCCATACCGTTCTGCCTTGCCCTGCATGTTCTCGTCAGACGTCATGATAAGTCATCAGAAGTGTCCACTTTTTTTAATTTGGGGGGATAGGGTGTGTCTTTTAAGTGTTTGAACCGCACCCATAGACTGACCCAGTGAATCCAGGTGAAGCTATGATCCCTTAATGACGTCACGTATACAAGCTTTATATGTCTGAACTCAGAATCAAATATGCTTCCTAAAATAACATGTGGGAGAACGTTTATTTTGATTGGCCATTTTCTGTATTTGTCAGAGTGCCTGATTTCAGATGTGTGCATGTAAACAGTATTATAAAGGAAATCGTTCTTGCGAAGCATGTAAATGTTTTGATCAAACTATTATATTAATCTGAGTACCCAGAGTAATCACATTATTGTGGACATGTAACCATACTCAGTGTAGATGAAGGGGACGCGACAGGTTAAAGAAGGATGTTTCATCCTTGAGATGCCAGGCGCACTGGTCTGTGTCAAGAACGGCAACGCTTCTGGGTTTTTCATGCTCAACAGTTTCCCGTGTGTATCAAGAATGGTCCACCACACAAAGGACATCCAGCCAACTTGACACGACTGTGGAAAGCATTGGAGTCAACATTGGCCGGCATCCCTGTGGAATGTTTTTGAGTAGAGTCCGTGACCTGACAAATTGAGGCTGTCCCGAGGGCAAAAGGGGCGGGGGAACTGAATATTAGGAAGGAGTTCCTTATGTTGGATTTATTCAGTGTAATATTAATATTGTTGATTACAAATAGTAGATAGTAACTTTTCAAACTTTGGAAGTTGCATAGGCTCTTGGGGAACTCCTACACCTCAGTAAGCCTCATTGAAGCTACAAAAATGTCAGCTTTTAACCTTAACATGACAATAGAAATTAACAGGAATGACATTTACTCTAATGGGAAGCCAAAAAATATACATTTAAAAGCCACTCCCCTATTAAGCCACGCTTCCAGTCCAGGGTTCCTACAGGAACCCTTTGCTACATAGAAACATTAAATGTTCCTCTAAGAACCCCACGACTAACCAAAGATGCAGCTGTGAACATTTTACTAGTGATGGTTCCTTGAGGATATCCAGGGTTCCTCGAGTCACCACTAATTATAAGAATGTAGGGCTGAGATTGCAGAGCCAAATGAAAGTGGTTTTGTAAGAATTGCGATGTGAAAATACGTAACTGGTGAAAATTGAATTTCTTTGAGACTATGAAGGATTAAGCGCTTTACAATGGTTACAGTTGATCCCACTTCTCTCATGCCCTCTTCCTCTGTTCTTTGGTGCCTGCAATGTCTAGAGACACTGTTCTACTCAGCAACTGGAAACAAAAACATCAGTTTGAGTCAGAAAGTGTTCATACCCCTCGATCTATTCCACATTTTATTGTGTTACAGCCTGTATTCAAAATGGATTCAATCGATTTTTCTCTCTCACACAATACCCCATAATGACAAAGTGAAAACATATTTTTAGAAATTTCTGCATATTTATTGAAAATTATATACAGTAATATCTCATTTACATAAATATTCACACTTTGTAGAGTCAATACTTTGTAGAAGCAACTTTGGCAGCGATTAAAGCTGTGAGTCTTTCTGGGTAAGTCTCTCAGAGCTTTCCACACCTGGATTGTGCCATTATTATTATTTTCAGGATTCTTCAAGCTCTGTCAAATTGTTTTTTGATCATTGCTAGACAACCATTTTCAGGTCTTGTCATAGATTTTTAAGTAGATTTAAGTCAAAACCGTAACTTGGTCATTCAGAAATATTCACTGTCTTCGTTGTATACAGCTCCAGTGTAGATTTGGCCATGTGTTTTAGGTTATTGTCCTGCTGAAAGGTGAATTCATCTCCCAGTGTCTGGTGGAAAGCAAACTGTACCAGGTTTTCCTCTAGGATTTTGCCTGTGCTTAGCTCTATTCCGTTTATTTTTATCCTGAAAAACTCCCCAGTCCTTAATGATTACATGCATACTGCTAAGATAATGCAGCCACAATTATGCGTGAAAATATGGAGAGTGGATCTCGGTAATACTGTGTGTTGGATTGGATTTGCACCAAACAAAGCACATAGTATTCAGGACATAAAGTTAATTTCTTTCCCGCATTTTTTGCAGTATTACTTTAGTGCCTTGATGCAAACAGGATGCATGTTTTGGAATATTTTTTATTCTGTACTGGCTTCCTTCTTTTCACTCTGTAATTTAGTTTGTTATTGTGGAGTAACTACAATGTTGTTGATCCATCCTCAGTTTCCTCCCATCACAGCCATTAAACTGTAACTGTTTCAATGTCACCATTGGCCTCATGGTGAAATCTCTGAGCGGTTTTCTTCCTCTCCAGCAACTGAGTTAGGAAGGATGCCTGCATCTTTGTAGTGACTGGGTGTATTGATACACCATCCAAAGTGTAAGTTACCCATCTACCCTTCTGTGGAAAACCTCCCTGGTCTTTGTGGTTGAATATGTGTTTGAATTTCACTATTCGGCTGAGCTCAATTACAGATCAATCAATCAAATGTATTTATAAAGCCCTTTTTACATCAGCAGATGTCACAATGTTCTATACAGAAAGATAATTGTATGTGTGGGGTATAGAGATGAGGTATTCATTCAAAATCATGTTAACCACTATTATTTCACACAAAGTCGATGCAACTTAATACAGTTGAAGTCGGAAGTTTACATACACTTAGGGTGGAGTCGTTTTTCAACCACTCCACAAATGTCTTGTTAACAAACTATAGTTTTGGTAAGTCGGTTAGGACATCTACTTTGTGCATGACACAAGTAATTTTTCCAACAATTGTTTACAGACATATTATTTCACTTATAATTCACTGTATCACAATTCCAGTGGGTCAGAAGTTTACATACACTAAGTTGACAGTGCCTTTAAACAGCTTGGAAAATTCCAGAAAATGATGTCATGGCTTTAGAAACTTATGATAGGCTAATTGACATCATTTGAGTCAATTGGATGTGTACCTGTGGATGTATTTCAAGGCCTACCTTCAAACTCAGTGCCTCTTTGCTTGACATCATGGGAAAATCTAAATAAATAAGCCAAGACCTTAAGAATAGTTTTTTAGACCTCCACAAGTCTGGTTCATCCTTGGGAGCAATTTCCAAACGCCTGAAGGTACCACGTTCATCTGTACAAACAATAATACGCAAGTATAAACACCATGGGACCACGCAAGTATAAACACCATGGGACCACGCAAGTATAAACACCATGGGACCACGCAAGTATAAACACCATGGGATCACGCAAGTATAAACACCATGGGATCACGCAAGTATAAACACCATGGGATCACGCAAGTATAAACACCATGGGACCACGCAAGTATAAACACCATGGGACCACGCAAGTATAAACACCATGGGACCACGCAAGTATAAACACCATGGGGGTATAAACACCATGGGATCACGCAAGTATAAACACCATGGGATCACGCAAGTATAAACACCATGGGACCACGCAAGTATAAACACCATGGGACCACGCAAGTATAAACACCATGGGGTATAAACACCATGGGACCACGTATAAACACCATGGGACCACGCAAGTATAAACACCATGGGACCACGCAAGTATAAACACCATGGGACCACGCAAGTATAAACACCATGGGACCACGCAAGTATAAACACCATGGGACCACGCAAGTATAAACACCATGGGACCACGCAAGTGTAAACACCATGGGACCACGCAAGTATAAACACCATGGGACCACGCAAGTATAAACACCATGGGACCACGCAAGTATAAACACCATGGGACCACGCAAATATAAACACCATGGGACCACGCAAGTATAAACACCATGGGACCACGCAAGTATAAACACCATGGGACCACGCAAGTATAAACACCATGGGACCACGCAAGTATAAACACCATGGGACCACGCAAGTATAAACACCATGGGACCACGCAGCCGTCTCCTAGAGATGAATGTACTTTGGTGCTAAAAGTGCAAATCAATCCCAGAACAACAGCAAAGGATCTTGTGAAGATGGGGGAGGAAACAGTTACAAAAGTATTTATTTCCACAGTAAAACGATTCCTATATTGACATAACCTGAAAGTCTGCTCAGCAAGGAAGAACCCACTGCTCCAAAACCGCCATAAAAAAAGCCAGACTACGGTTTGCAACTGCACATGGGGACAAAGGTTGTACTTTTTGGAGAAATGTCCTCTGGTCTGATGAAACAAAAATACAACTGTTTGGCCATAATGACCACCATTATGTTTGGAGGAAAAAGGGGGAGGCTTGCAAGCCGAAGAACACCATCCCAACCGTGAAGCAGGGGGTTGGCAGCATCATGTTGTGGGTTGCTTTGCTGCAGGAGGGACTGGTGCACTTCACAAAATAGATGGCATCATGACGAAGGAAAATTATGTCAATTATATTGAAGCAACATCTCAAGACATCAGTTAAAGCTTGGTTGCAAATGGGTCTTCCAAATGGACAATGACCCCAAGCATACTTCCAAAGTTGTGGCAAAATGGCTTAAGGACAACAAAGTCAATCTATCGGAGTGGCCATCACAAGGCCCTGACCTCAATCCTAAAGAAAAAGCGTGTGCGAGAAAGGAGGCCTACAAATCTGACTCAGTTACACCAGCTATGTCAGGAGGAATGGGCCAAACTTGTTGTGGAAGGCTACCCGAAACATTTGACCCAAGTTAAACAATTTAAAAGCAATGCTACCAAATACTAATTGAGTGTATGTAAACTTCTGACCCACTGGGAATGTGATGAAATAAATCAATCATTCTCTCTACTATGATTCTGACATTTCACATTCTTAAAATAAAGTGGTGATCCTAACTGACCTAAGACAGGGAATTTTTACTAGGATTAAATGTCAGGAATTGTGAAAAACAGAGTTTAAATGTGTTTGGCTAAGGTGTATAAAAACTTCAGACTTCAACTGTATGTGACTTGTTCAGCACATTTTTACTCCTGAGCTCGTTTAGGCTTGCCATAAGAAAGGGGTTGAATACTCAAGATATTTCATCTTTATTTTGTAATTACTTTGTCAAAATTTTGAAAAACATAATTCTACTATGACATTATATGGTATTGTGTGTAGGCCAGAGACAAAAAATCTTAAAAAAAATCTAAATGTAATTCAGGCTTTAACACAACAAATGTGGAAAAAGTAATGACGTGAATTCTTTCTAAAGGCTCTGTAAATGACAAAAATGTGGATTCCAAAGGTCAACCTCAATATTAGCACGTCATTATGCTCTGAGATCAACACACCAGTGTTCTACATGAATAGGCTTTCTGAAGGGTTGAGAGGTGGATTTTGTTTCTGAAGCTTACATTGGCACGTTAGCAGTCATGTCAAGACTGTCCGTGCCAGCTTCCACCACTCCCTGCCTCAGTTTTATAACACTATGCTCTTTGCTCTCATCCTTCCTTCCTCTCTCTGCTCATCTGCTCCCAGGGCCGGTTTCAGGCATAAGCGGCATAAGTGGTCACTTAGGGGCCTCAGGCACTAGGGGGCCCCTGATCCTCTTTTTCTTTTAGGAACTCTGTCAGAGTCTTAGCTTACTGAATACACAAGCTGCAAGTTCGAAATTTTGTGCATCGGCAGTTTTTATCTTATGTTAGTCACTAACAGTCACTCTATTAGCCATGTCAGCTAACAATGTTTTGATTTGCCAGTTAGTCTAGCCAGCCTACTAAATGTGTAGTAATCATGGTTGAATACTGACCGGGCATGCAGGTCACATGCCCAGGGGCTCTGACCTCCGGGGGGGGGCATTGATTTTTGTTAGTCACTTTAACTCAGATATCCTTAACATGGCATAAGTCATGGCAAATGGGTAGAATTGCAGGAAATTAGCTGTAAAACGGACATTTCCCCTCTTTGCCCCATGGCAAAATTAGTAGAATTACAGTACCTGACATGTTTTATAACATTTCAAAATTCTCTCTACTCACCAGGAAAATGTGTAGAACTGCAGAAAACATGCTTTAAAACGGCAACATTTTCTTTAAACCCCATGCAAAATATGTAGAATTGCAGGAAATTAACTTTAAAACTTCAAATGTTCTCTCTGCTGTCAAGGGGGGGGGCACTAAAATGTTTTGCCCAAAAGGCTAGGGCCGGCCGTTTCTGCTCTACACCCCCTTCATCTCTGCACTCCTTCCTTTCTCCATCTCTATTAGTCCCTCCCTCCTCTCTCCACATCTGTTTACGGTTACATTGTGTGGTAATATGGGCCGAGACCAGCTGTCGGGAACACCAGCCCATATTTCCTATATTACATTTCTGAGAGGTTGCTAGGAACATAGCAGCACCCTATTCTACACACTTTCCCCTGTCAAAATCCTTTCAATTATATCATCACTTGTCTCAATATGTGTTCAGTTGGGGTATTTTCTTTAGCGAGTAATGGGTAACCACCAGGTTACTAGAAAACAGTGTTGAAGAGTAGTGAACTACATGTAGTTCAACTAGTAATGTAACTACATTTTGCAGTAACTTTGGTGATAGTTTAATTAAATTCAAATCTAGGTAGTTTTCAGTAGTTAATTACTTTGTTGCCATGCAGCTGTGTAGCTAACTACTGGAACTACACACTACTCTTTGCAAAACAAAAAGAAAATATGGGTGAAGTAGGCAATAATTTCCTTTCTTTTTTGGCACGAGACCCACCTTATTCTTGTTTTTGTATACTTCTTGTTTTTGTGTTTAATAGGCTCAACTACACATCCTGTTAACATCTGACCCCAAAGTGATCTGTCCTTGCAATTTGAAGTTTATGACATTTCAGATTTACATATGATATTTTTTCACAAAGTAGTTTGGATGTAGTGAACTACATTTTCAGCTAAAGTGTAGCTTAACTTCTTACAGTGTGAAAAAACAGCAGCCTGATAAACTGTATATTTCAGAGTAGCTTCACCAACATTGCTAGCTAATACTGCAGATTAGTATGAGTAGCCTGACAGGAAGACGACATGCTCAACCGGGTGGAATGCACAAGCTGTCATAGAAACACCCTCCTCCCCATAAACATAGGCCAGACACTGCTTCATCACATACACAGTGCTTTATATAGGCTTTAATTGGCTTTAGAATTACACTCAATCTGAAAAAGAACAGCTAAGACAGTAGACACTCCCAGATGTGAGTAATGCAACCAGTCAATGTAAGGTCTGAAGGATTAGTCAAGACTGGGGTAGAGTTTTGATCAGGTATTTCTCTGTCAGAGTAATTTGCACAATGTTCATTGTTCAGTTAGTGTTAGTTTACAGAGTTAGACAGAAGAGGTGGACTGTTATTGTAGCTGCTGACCAGTTTATTGATTGCAGTGGATCAACAGGGATGAATGTTGACAGGCTCCGGCCTCCAGTCTTAACTAATTCGGTCAAGTTGAATCACTCCAATGAGCCCCACACACACTGACTCCCTAACTCACTGCTCTGACACCCTGGAAAACATCCGGAGAACATTCAGAAGAAGTCCGCTCCTTACAGTAACAGCGATTCAAATCAAATCCAATTTTATTTGTCACATACACAAGGTTAGCAGATGTTAATGCGAGCGTAGCGAAATGCTTGTGCTTCTAGTTCCGACAACGCAGTGATATCCAACGAGTAATCTAACCTAACAATTTCACAACGACAACTACCTTATACACACACGTGTAAAGGAATGAATGAGGATATGTATATTCCAAAGAATATATGAATGAGTGGTGGTATAGAACGGCAGTGGGATGGTTCAAGAAAACCATATTTCTCAAGCTAGGAGTGTCTGGGAGTGGTCTGAATTGGAAGGAAATTCACATTTTTGACTGCACCGGGTCTTAAAAAAACAACTTCCAGAGCTCATTCCTGGTGTGTGCCGGTGCCGGGCCACAAAAAAAACCCACAGCTACCATTTGGAATGGGTTGACATCAGACTGAGACTGTGCGATCAGTCACTGAGAGAGGGACAGGGACAAGAAGCCGGTGCGTTTTGTCGATCTGCTCTTGCAGTGTGTAACATTTCTTCATGCAGTTCAGTATACAACCTCCTGGTGTCTCTTTAGTCACCAGTTAGGGGTGATGAGAGAAGCACAAGAGAGAGAAAAAACGATGGCTAATTAGATATTAGCTCAACTAATTATGAACACTACAAATGCACACATCAAAGCCGTACAGAGGGAGGAAAAAGGACTTAGGGGGAATGAAAGCTTTTGAACACCGGGGCCCTGTGATGTATCGTTTTCAGAGGCATTCCAGAATGCAAATATTATGGAATGCCTTACGATTTTGAATAACCACACACATGACATCACAGCCATAAAGTGACAGCCTTTGGCTCTATGTCACATAAACCTCCCCGTGGCTCGGCGATGTCACCTGCAGCTTTCAACATGCAGAGCAATGTCATGACAGGCATTGTGGTTGCAGGAACGTGCTCCTACAAGGCAATGAGAAGTCACGGAGCAAATGTACAAGGTGTGCCGTAAGAAAAAAAGAGGAGTAAAGTGGAATTCAAATGAAATTGGATTCATGCTCACCGGAAAGTGTCACGCTCTGCACGCATCAGTGAGGTAGTGTTACAGTGTTGTATCTGACACCTGCTTTTCCATCCACCTGTTCAGCACAGACCGTAGCCCCAATTTGAAGGTGTTGTGGCCGCACGGCTTCTTACTCACTAGTCGCCATGGAAAAGCCAGCTATTGGGCTGAGGAAGTTCCGCGTCTTTGGCAGACGTTCAAATCAACTCATCAATACACAAGACTGGAGACTTCAATTGGTAATATTATTTCTGTCAGATATGAAATGATCTCCGCTATTTGGTGGATGTGCGCTTCAATGCTACTTATGGAATGAATACGCTAAAAGTAGTGGAACACAGCTTTCGTAGAACGTTCTTTAACCTTCCCACCCCTGTCCCAGGCCCCTGGCAGTAGGAGCCCCGTAATGACATGGTCACATGATTTCTGGGAGGGCTTTTCAGTGTAATTCTACCCTCAGAGCCCAGTGAGCAGAGCAGGTTTAGACTGGATCCCCGGGTGGGCCACTCAGGGGCACACAGCTGGCCCTCCCAGAGACATGTCACACAGCAGACTGAGGGTCTCCACATAGGAAATCCTGGCATGGATGGAGGGGAAGGGGAAGGGAAAGGGGATACCTAGTCAGTTGCACAACTTAATGCATTCAACCAAAATTCTGCATTTAACCCAACCCCTCTGAATCAATGTTGTGGATAACCGATCCTCAGGCATTCTATCCTGCTCTGACTTCCTGTGCGGTTTAGGGCTGTTTATCCCGTTGGTCTCTCTTCTAACACGAACCACTTCCATAGTGCTGTCTCACTAATTCCAAGAGGAAACAGTCGCTCTAACAGCGACATTTGAAATGTTTAAAATGTTGACTAAGAATAAATTATCAATTCAAATGTACTAATTTCTCATAAAGAACATAATTTACTGCATTGTAGACCCCAGGTCACAATCATAAATCATTTAGTATTTTGTTCAAACAAATCAGAGATATTGCAATAGTATGTGTTTTACTAGTTAGTATAAGAAAGGTCTTCAGTATCCTTTATGAACGTTACTGACTCATGGATGTACCAGCGTTCTCATGATTATCCTACCACTAGATGTCATCATGTTCTGCATAAAGAACAGATTTGTACATTCAACATACCGGTTAATCCTCTCTCCTTAGATCCTATTGATTGGTGTGTTCATTAAAAAGAAGAGTTAAATGGGAGAAAAGCAAACAAAAGGACTAAAAATAATTTCCTTTTTAACCGGTAATATGAGGAGCTTGGTTACCACGGCAACCAGCGGCACTGCACAGTTATGCAGAGGAGAGCTAAGGAGACTGATTTTGAGTACTGCCAGGACGAGAGCAGTATAAAGCACTATTGCCCACACTCTCACACTATGTCAATTTACATATCCTCTATCTAACCCTCTCGCTCAGTTCTCCCTCTCAGCTCTCTCTCGCTCAGCTCGCTCTCTCTCGCTCAGCTCTCTCTCTCTCGCTCAGCTCGCTCTCTCTCTCGCACAGCTCTCTCTCTCTCTCGCTCAGCTCTCTCTCTCTCGCTCAGTTCTCCCTCTCAGCTCTCTCTCGCTCAGCTCGCTCTCTCTCTCGCTCAGCTCTCTCTCTCTCGCTCAGCTCTCTCGCTCTCTCTCAGCTCAGCTCAGCTCACGCTCACTCAGCTCTCTCCCCATGGTGACGCTATGAATGAGCCCATCCTGTCTGTTAGATGCCTTTTCCTTATGGATCCATCACATGCCTGGGAGCATGCCAATATAGAACCATGTTGTTAATGCCCTTGTCAATAACAACCTAAACCACTCTTCTCCAGAGAGGGATAGTCAGCCTCCCCAGCTGATCAGTACAGTGACCTGGAGAGGGGTAGGGGGTGAAGTTAGGAAGGGGTTGGACTGGAGCACAGACCTGGCAGATACCTTGGCGTGTTCTGGGCACCAACACACTGTCTGGTTTGAAAATAAAGCCCCTCTGAGTGAAGCCAGGGTTGTTGTGATGCCCTCTGTCTGATAGGGGCGGCAGCAGGTAGCCTAGTGGTTAAAGCGTTGGGCAGGTAACTGAAAGGTGACAAGGTAAAAATCTGTCGTTCTGCCCCTGAACAAGGCAGTTAACCCAATATTCCCCGGTAGGTTACTGAAGTAACCTAAATACAATTAACAATGGTGTGTGTAGTCAGTAATCAGTAGTGTTAATGAGTGGTTGCGTGCATAAATGTGATAATGAGCGGCGTTGAAAGGTGCCAACGAAGGCAAGCAAACAAACAAACAAACAAGCAAACAAACAAACAAACAAGCAAACAAACAAACAAACAAACAAACAAACAAACAAACAAACAAACAAAAAACGGCCACAAAAATGCCACAAAGAAAATCTAACAGCGTGACTGCATGGAGAGAGTCTTCTCAATGAATGGGGAAGAGGTATATTTATCCCAGGACCCACCCAGGCCCAGGTGTGTCCCATGTCGCTGACGACCCTCCCAGCTCTGCCCACCGACATCCTGTTAAGGAAAACAAGAGCAAAGAGAAAAGCAGAGAAAATTGCAGGTTTTCCTACTTACATCAGAAAAGCAGAACTTAATATTTGGTACAGAAACCTTTGTTTGCAATTACAGAGATCATACCTTTCCTGTAGTTCTTGACCAGGTTTGCACACACTGCAGCAGGGATTTTGGCCCCCTCCTCCATACAGACCTTCTCCAGATCCTTTAGGTTTCAGGGCTGTCACTGGGCAATACGGACTTTCAGCTCCATCCAAAGATTTTCTATTGGGTTCAGGTCTGGAGACTGGCGAGGCCACTCCAGGACCTTGAGACGCTTCTTACGGAGCCACTCCTTAGTTGCCCTGGCTGTGTGTTTCGGGTCGTTGTCATGCTGGAAGACCCAGCCACGACCCATCTTCAATGCTCTTACTGAGGGGAGGAGGTTGTTGGCCAAGATCTCGTGATACATGTCCCCATCCATCCTCCCCTCAATACGGTGCAGTCGTCCTGTCCCCTTTGCCGAAAAGCATCCCCAAAGAATGTTTCCACCTCCATGCTTCACGGTTGGGATGGTGTTCTTGTGGTTGTACTCATCCTTCTTCTTCCTCCAAACACGCGAGTGGAGTTTAGACCAAAAATGCTTTGTAAGTAGGAAAACCTGCAAAATCGGCAGTGTATCAAATACTTGTTCTCCCCACTGTATATGGTGGAATCTGGGTTGACTTGGTTGCAGATCAATACTCAGGCTGACAGGAAGAGAATGGGCCATACAAGAAGCATTTTCAATACAAAACAAATCATTGCGTCATAGGAAGAGAGAAGAAAAAAAGATCCCTGTGCCCTCACCTGCTTTTGCTGTACAATAACATAGTCAACCTTTCACTGTAGTCTTCAGTGTAATGTGGAACTGTGCAAGTGCTTCTGGCTTTTACCGGGTACAATGCTCATCAACCTCATGCCCAGTTAACTATTGAATAATTAACCACCATTTTGTCACGCAAGAGGGTTGGCAGCCAAGAGCCGGGTGGCCCAGAGGAAGGCGTCAACAGCAACATTTTATTCTGAGAAGTGTTGGCTAACTGCACTGCCCTAGATCCACGGCTGAACACAGCGAGACAGGCCCAGGAGGCTGTGCTGCGCTGCACCCAGGCTGCCACAGTTTAGTCCCAGGGCTAGGTAGCAGTGAAACCGGTATAAGTTGGCCCCGGCACGGTCCAAGTCATGTCAAAGAGTTTTCAACACTAAATATTAAACTGTGAATATTTAGCATGTAGTGCTCCTGACTCTTGTTATTGTCTAAAACATAATTAAGTGATAATGCCAGAGCAAACCCTGCCAATATCCTCCAAACATCGGCTCTGAGGGCATTATCACTTTTATACAATGGGTTACCAGCATATTCAAATAATGATTGAGGTATTTTCATTTAAAACAATGTTAGATGTATTTATTCATACTATTTCATCCTTCCAGGAGATATAGGCCCGACACAAATCTAGGGTTCGCTGCCCAAGCCGGTTGGTTGTTCGTTCGGTTGCCAGAGACACGACCCTGTCGTTCAGTCTTTTCATTTGTTCTAAATGTTATATTGCCATACTGGCTGGCAATGTTCTCATACGTTGCTTGCTAGCTAGCCAACTACGGCCAACGTAAAGATTTCACCTGGCATAGAAAATGTTCTCTCTCGTCAGGACACTGTTGTTCAGAGCAGCTAGCCAACAACACAGCTAACACAACCGCTTCAAACTGAAGCTAGAAAGACTGACATCTGCAACATTGTTTCAACATTGAAATTGGATCTCCAGCTGTCCCATAGTAATGAACGTGTAGGGGTCGGGAGTCGGGAGGAGACGGACAGGCAGGCAGCTTTTCGCAGCCAGTCGAAATCATGAATCAGCTTCCTTTTTATGGACATAGACAAAGAAATGTCAATAGAAAACAGGTAAAACGAAGTGAAATGCAGACAGCAAGGTTTACACAAATCTCCGCTGTTGAAAACCAAATGCTAGTCTCAGAGAAATGGGAGATAATGTCTAGATGCTTTTTACAGTGGAGATCAAGTTCATTAATGTTCTGGCTGGGCTGAGCAGTGGATTGAGCAGTGACATGGAACAGAGTAAATAGGCATTTCGACGTTCTAGATTTAGCCGGGTGGTAACTTGTGGAATAGACACCGCCTTGAATGCGGTTTTAACCAATCATCGTACAGGATTGGACTCACCCGTTGTATAACTTATAAATCATATTCCGGACGCATTTTCTGATTGGAACAAAATGGAAGGAAGAGATAGAACTGTGTCAGATGGGTCTTTCAAATATGATGGAATGAGACAAAAGCTGCTTTTGACTGAACAGAGATGCCAGTTGGAGAGGTAGAAAATCATGACATATGGAGAAATGTGGGTGACACTTGTCAGAATGATTGAAAATCACATGAAACCCCATCTGATTCTGTCATAACATTAGTGCGGCAGGTAAAGTGGTCCCAATGGTTGATGGAAATGTCAAGCAGAGTAATCATCCAGAAATCATGGATTGCAGTCGATCGTCCTACATGCCCCCCCCCCCCGCCCCAGGTACAAGAACGATTAAGCAATACAGACATGGCAGTGAACTGTCACTGTAAGACCCCTGCTGGTTCCTGTGAATCAAAGAATTGTCCAAATGGCTACCAGCATGAGCTGTGTTGTCTGTCAGGGGTACCGCGTACTGGCTGACCCAGAGTGAGGTATCATTGTCAATAACAGCCTCTCTGTAAATATATACAGTAAACCCCTGGTTGTTTATTTAGTTATTCAGACACTGTTCTGCAATCGTCAACTAGCGATCATTGCCACGTTTGCAGACATTACTGAAATCATATAGTCACACTGTATGGGTTGATGAGTGTACAAAGGCTCATTGCATGGTGTGATGTGAGTGATGTGATGTGGGTACTGTACTGGGACTCAGTGGTGGGGCTGATAAATGACTTGGAATAGGTGTTGTACAGCAGGGAGAGACAGTGCTGACGTGTGCAGTAGCTCAGGTTGCTGCTGAAACGGAGACATGACACAGACAGTGGTGGGTACAGACTACAGACAGTGGTGGGTTCAGACTACAGACAGTGGCGGGTACAGACTACAGACAGTGGTAGGTACAGACTACAGACAGTGGTGGGTACAGACTACAGACAGTGGTGGGTACAGACTACAGACAGTGGTGGGTACAGACTACAGACAGTGTTGGGTACAGACTACAGACAGTGGTGGGTACAGACTACAGGCAGTGGTGAGTACAGACTACAGACAGTGGTGGGTACAGACTACAGACAGTGGTGGGTACAGACTACAGACAGTGGTGGGTACAGACTACAGACAGTGGTGGGTACAGACTACAGACAGTGGTGGGTACAGACTACAGACAGTGGTGGGTACAGACTACAGACAGTGGTGGGTACAGACTACAGACAGTGGTGGGTACAGACTACAGACAGTGGTAGGTACAGACTACAGACAGTGGTGGGTACAGACTACAGACAGTGGTGGGTACAGACTACAGACAGTGGTGGGTACAGACTACAGACAGTGGTGGGTACAGACTACAGACAGTGGTGGGTACAGACTACAGACAGTGGTGGGTTCAGACTACAGACAGTGGTGGGTACAGACTACAGACAGTGGTGGGTTCAGACTACAGACAGTGGTGGGTACAGACTACAGACAGTGGTGGGTACAGACTACAGACAGTGGTGGGTACAGACTACAGACAGTGGTGGGTACAGACTACAGACAGTGGTGGGTACAGACTACAGACAGTGGTAGGTACAGACTACAGACAGTGGTGGGTACAGACTACAGAGAGTGGTAGGTACAGACTACAGACAGTGGTGGGTTCAGACTACAGACAGTGGTGGGTTCAGACTACAGACAGTGGTGGGTACAGACTACAGACAGTAGTGGGTACAGACTACAGACAGTGGTGGGTTCAGTGCATACAGACGGATGGGTTCAGACTACTCAGGTCAGACTTGTAACCGTGTCCGAGGCATCCCTGTTCCAGGCTTAATCACCACTACAGACAGGGCTGGGTTCCCCCCAGGTGCTCAGACTTAGTGGTGGGTAGTCAGAACACAGATGGTGGGTTCAGACTACAGACAGTGGTGGGTTCAGACTACAGACAGTGGTGGCCTTTTCCCAGACTCTGACAGTCTCTTAAAGGTTCAGACTTCCATCAATTGGCAAGTCATAATGCTTTTATGCTTTATACATGAGTGAACTATTTAGTGAAACCATAATTGTGTTGTGTTTTGTATTATGCACAATAAAATTATGCAAACATTTGTTTTTGAGCAAATTCAAGGTCATTGTGTAGACTGCAGTGAAAAATAATGAAGATTTTGCGGTTTTGATACCAACATGCATTCATTTGGTGGGTATCAGACTAACCCAGAAGTTTGCCACCTTCTCCTCCCTCCTGGTCCCCCCTCCAGACTACAGACAGTGGTGGGTACAGACCATTTTGGTGGGTTCAGACTACAGACAGTGGTGGGTACAGACAGTGGTTCTGGTCACACTGCCCTACCCAGTGGTGGGACCTCTTACAGACAGTGGTGGGTACAGATACAGACAGTGGTGGGTACAGACTACAGACAGTGGTGGGTACAGACAACAGACAGTGGTGGGTTCAGACTACAGACCGTGGTGGGTACAGACTACAGACAGTGATAGGTACGTCCCAGACTACAGACAGATCCCTCCGGTGTCAGACAATTACAGACCAGTATCCCTTCTTTCTTTTCTCTACAAAACTCTTGAACGTGGTCCTAGGCCAGACTCCAGACAGTCTCTGGGAAGACTATCCAAATCAGTCAGGTTTCAAGACTAGTCATTCAACTGGGACAGCTCTCCTCTGATCAGTGGTGGGTACAGACTACTAAAGCTAACTCTCTCTCCTCTGCTCTCATCCTTCTAGATCTAGTGGCTGGTACAGAACCATCAGATCCTGGTCTCCACCCTCTCAGTGGTGGGCAGACTACAGACAGTGGTGGGTACAGTCCTACCTGACAGTGGTGGGTACAGACTACCAGGTGGGTACAGACTACAGACTGTCAGACTACAGACAGTGCGCTCTCACCACTGGTGTCCCCAGTGGCTCTGTTCAGCCCTCTCCTATTCTGGCTACACACCAAGTCACAGTGGCTCTGTCATAACTACAGACAGTGGTGGGTACTCCTACAGACATTGCTACAGACTACAGACAGTGGTGGGTTCAGACTACAGACAGTAATGGGTACAGACTACAGACCAGATGGTCGCATCTCTGCATGTCTACAGACATATCAGTGTGGATGACGGATCACCACCTCAGCTGAACCTCGGCAAGACGGAGCTGCTCTTCCTGGGGAAGGACTGCCAGTTCCATGTGGTCGCCATCAGGTTGACAACTCCATTGGTCCTCCCAGAGCGCTAAGAACAGTGGTGATCCTGGACAGACACCCAGTGGTTCTCAACCAACATACAGACAGTGGCCCGTTCCTGTAGGTTCATGCTCTACAACATCCGGGTACAACCCTGCCTCACACAGGACAGTGGCGCAGGTCCAACTCCAGGCACTTGTGGTCTGGATTACTGCAACAGACAGTGGCTGGGCTCCCTGCCTGTGCCATTAAACCCCTTCAACTCATCCAGGACGGAGCGGGTCTGGTGTTGTACCTAGGTCAGACTTGTAACCCCGCTCCTCCGTTCATCCCTGGCTTCCAGTTAATCATCCACTCAAGACCATGGTGCTTGCCTACGGAGCTCCCCCAGGTGCTCTGGCCTTATGGTCCACTAGTCTAGAACACAGATGAGCCAAAATGGTATACACAAGACCACACTGGCCCCCAATGGTGGAACAAACTCTCTCACGACGCCAGGACAGAGAACTTCCATCAATTGGCAAGTCATAATGCTTTTATGGAATACCTAGGAAGGATTTAGTGAAACCATAATTGTGTTAAGTTTTTAGATGCACTAAAATTGTAAAACATTTGTTTTGGAGCAAATTCAAGGTCATTGTGTAGACTGCAGTGAAAAATAATGAAGATTTTGCGGTTTTGATACAAAAATGTAAATTAATTTCTTGCCAAGAGGAACATCCCATTAGCATAGCAGCAATGCAGTGCACAACTTGCTTTGAAGTTTCAGTGCAAGTGGACATTTTATTGATTAAGTCAATTATATTGGGAATTAATTGCTACAAGTTCCTTTTGTGTGTTTATCCAAGAGCAGCACGTGTAAATGCACTCAAAGTCCATAACTACTCCTCTAGGTTAGAATTGAATGAGGAAAAAGTCCTGTGGTTTCTCTCATGGGCCTAGAATAACATCCAAACTAGCCCACACTCTTGTGTATAAAAATTATTCTAGGTAACAACTTCTATATGAATGATTGTTGTACTGTTTGTAAATTGTCATTATAACAACCTTGTCCAGAATATCTCTTTCTCATGAAGACCTTAGTGAAATACATCCAGCCAAGCTTACAATATTTTCAAGGAACATTTGACTCAATCCGTTTATTTCACATCAAGTGTACGTGTGATTAATCCACGAGTCTGCAGCCTGGTCTCTGCTGTAAAATAAAGCCTAATCAGTATGTACCCCTGAGACATGAGTTCACAGAGCGACTAGGTTTTCCCCGAGTTCTCCCAGTGTTCTCTCTCCTTTGTGCCCAGGCAGGGTGGCTTCTTCTCATGCCAGGAGTCAGTAGATATGAGATTAATCAGAAGCTTCCCTTGAGGTGACAGAGAGGATTCTCGTAGGTTAAAACAAAAAGAGCAAAGCCAATGAAGGAAACAGAACAGCCCTGTGTGTGTGTTGGTTTGCTTAGCGAATAGCCACAGGGGTCCGCTCCTGTCACAGCAGCACCTCCGCCTGGCCCAGTGTTACACCTATATGCCAGTGGAGTCTGGTGGGAGGAACTATAGGAGGACATGCTTATTGTAATGGCTTGAATGGAATAATTGGAACAGCATGGAATTCACGTTTGACTTTGTTCCATTTATTCCATTTCAGCCATAGAATGAGCCTGTCCTCCTACAGCTCCACCCATTGGCCTCCTCTGCTATACACCCTCTGGGGGTTCTCTGATACATTAGCATGGTGACCTCAGAGGACAGCAACATCATACTCCTCTAATATGAGATAACCAGAAATCTGACAGAGCAGAGTAGTAGGGATTGGAGTGCTGCAGAAGATTTGTGCATGGCTAAAACCCATTTCAGGATTATTCAGGCTATAAGGACACAAGGCGAGACCCAAATGCAGACACAGGAGGCAGATGGTTGAGCTCCGATATTTATTATAACAAAAAGGGTAGGCAAAAGGCAGGTCGGGACAGGCGAGAGTTCATAAACTAGGTCAGAGTCCAAACAGTACCAGGTGATAGACAGGCTCAAGGTCAGGACAGGCAGAGGGGTCCGGCAGGTGGATTCAGCGTCAGGACAGGCAGAGGGGTCCGGCAGGTGGATTCAGCGGCAGGACAGGCAGAGGGGTCCGGCAGGTGGATTCAGGCAGAGGGTCCGGCAGGTGGACAGGCAGGACAGGGTCCGGCAGGTGGATTCAGCGTCAGGACAGGCAGAGGGGTCCGGCAGGTGGATTCAGCGTCAGGACAGGCAGAGGGGTCCGGCAGGTGGATTCAGCGTCAGGACAGGCAGAGGGGTCCGGCAGGTGGATTCAGCGTCAGGACAGGCAGAGGGGTCCGGCAGGTGGATTCAGCGTCAGGACAGGCAGAGGGGTCCGGCAGGTGGATTCAGCGTCAGGACAGGCAGAGGGGTCCGGCAGGTGGATTCAGCGTCAGGACAGGCAGAGGGGTCCGGCAGGTGGATTCAGCGTCAGGACAGGCAGAGGGGTCCGGCAGGTGGATTCAGCGTCAGGACAGGCAAGGGTCAAACCCAGGAGGGCTCGGGAAATAACAGAGACTGGGAAAAATAGGAGCTAGGAAAACCGCTGGTTAACTTGGCAAAACAAGATGAACTGGCACAGAGAGACAGGAAACACAGGGATAAATACACCGGGGAAAACAGGTGACACATGGAGGTGGGTGGAGATAATCACAAAGACAGGTGGAACAGATCAGGGCGTGACAGGCTAAGATATTGAGAAATAGTTCCCCACATGTATAAAATGGCATGGTAAAATGAGGAAACTGTGATAAATGAAACATTTTCCAATAATATATAATAATTGGAGGATGTGGTGGGAATACAGAAAAGAAAATCCACTGAAATACTGTTTATATCTTAATAGATGTGGTAAGGAACTCCGTACTTGTTTTGTGTCTGTTGAGTTACATGGTTGGGGTTCATTATTTTGGCGCACTTTATCACAAATTACATACTGCATCAAGCATAGACACAACTGAATTCAAATAAACAGTCTTTGTTCAGATTAAATGAAATTGGTCATAATGGGATGGGAAAATTATTCATAATGGGATGTATTCCAAGTAAGTGTGTGTGTGTGTGTGTGTGTGTGTGTAAATTGGCTTGTGTGTGTCATGGAATCTGTGTAAAAGACTGTGCCCTTTGATTTAGTGCCAAAAAAAAGCATTCAGCTCAACATTGAAATGGCCTTGGAGTCAATCACCATCAGGAGGAGTGTACTGATGTGTTAAGAGTATTAATGTGACAGTAGAGTGGTGGGTCCTTCACCATCACATTACTACAACTATCAACACAGACCCCCGCAGGATCAATGTTTTATTCACATTTCATCCACACCTCCCAGTCAGCTGGCTGAGGCTATGCTACTGCTGGCTACAGTATGTGATACACTCCCCTTTCAGTTATAGACAAAGGAAGGAGAACTGTCAGCTTTAAAGTCCAGATTCCACCAGAACCCCCCCCAACCTACTTTACTTAATCCAACACAAGCAATATTTTGACTGACAATGTCACCACAGTGTTGTGCACACAAATACATCAGCCGCCTGAAAAATCTGGGTAATTTGTTGCTTGGGACCACAAGTCTCCTGGAGATGTCTCCAGATGTCTCCAGGAGACTTGTGGTCCCAAGCAACAAATTACCCAGATTCTTCAGGCTGCTGGATGTATTTGTGTAAAAACAATAACATTCTTAATATTGATTTGCTTAAAAATCATTTTAACCTGGCTGCTCCCTTTCATCTACACTGATTAAAGTGGATTTAACAAGTGACATCAATAAGAGATGATAGCTCTCACTTTGTCAACCTACGTCATGGGAAAGAGCAGGTGTCCTTAACGTTTTTCAGCTATGAACGCTGTGCTGTAAAAACGTATACACTTCCCTCCATCTCCTCTTAAAGGGAGTGAACATGCCGACAGTGGTGTTGAAATACTGCAAGAGAAGTAAAAGAAAAATCAGAGGGATAGATGGGAGAAACTGCAGTGTAATTTCCAACTCCGAGGCATTCCACTTCTCGTTGCGTTCTGTTCCCGTAACGTCGGATTAGCATTTGGGGCACAGCGGCACTCATTAACAAACCAAAGCTACAGACTGAAGGCTGTGTCTAGTCAGGCTCTAGATGCTGCTGCATCGACTGACTAATAAGAAGCTCAAGATAATGGGACTCTAATTAAACTGTGATAGCTAGATCTAATATCTCCCATTGGAGATTGATATGTTGAAATCACATACACCCCATTTACCTTTTTCTATGTAACTCTAAAGTAGACAGCAGCCTCTCTGATCCTGTCTGTTGTACCTGCAGACACAAAGTAAGGAAGGCAGCACTGAGGGTTTGGGGAGTCAGAACACACATCTCTCCACTCCTCCTTCCCGCTCTCCATGACAACAGCTCATCACAGTCAAACTCTTTTGACCTTTTCACAATCAGTTGTTTTAAGAACGCTGAGTATACATGGATAATGAAGTGAGACAGATGCCAACTGTATTGGATTAGAGACCCTGGATGGCTTGGCATACAGGAGGGTCATTTTCACTGGGCTGGATGGACAAACCGGGAGCTACTGACAAAGACACCAAGGAGAACAAGACTGAAAGATCTTCCCTAAAATTCTGTCATTTCATTGTTTTTTAATTTATGGAAAATATGTTTACATTAGCATATCATTACTACTGTGTTTAACTTTGCCTATTCTCCTTGGAGTAGGCTAAATAGCCCCGAAACAATTATATTAATCTCAGCTTAATTCTTATCACTGCAAAAAAACATCTTCTCCGCTCGCAGCCACTCGTAATCAATTAAGGCATTACCATATCCAGGTCCGCAGAGAATACAAAAGTATAATGCTCAAGCCTGCCTGGCCTCCTCCCTGTCACCTTGGCCCATTTTAACACCATGCAGAGGGGGGGGAGAGAGCAAATTAACAGCCACACACAACCAGGATGAGCAAACAATGCATACAACATTACCGTCGGATGACCCCCCCCCCCCCCCCATAGCTGATCTTAAAGATACAGTTAAACGAATAGAAACAATGGGTTTCCTCTCTCTTGGTTGACATTATGAATACATTTTCCCATTCATGAAGGTCACATCTCATCACACTGTACAACAGTAAAACAAGGACAGAACATGTTACTGTACAGTGCTATGTGATGGGTTAGGATTTTTATTGCTCATCTCAAATATAATGAAAGGATCAAACTAATTTCACAGTCAAGTGAGTGTCAAGTGAGTCTTCTTTCTCAGGGTCCTCTGTGCCCCTCATTAGTGACAGATGAACATTGCCGTTAAGGGTAGGTCATTCAAGCGTAGTGTAATAGAGCACATAATTCCTGAGTAAAGACGACAGGCAATGGCCCTATTGACATCTCTCAGTGAACAACTGCCGGTGCTTCAGCTCGAAGAGTCCCATATGAGTATTCAGAGTGCAGCTGTCGATAAGCGGAAACAACATCTATCAGGAAGGCCAATCCCTCTAGTCCCCCATCACTTTCCCTCAGACCTCCTTCCCCTGTCATCTCTCGTCGTCCCCGGCAGCACCAGCACCTTCCCGTGGTCCCCCAGTCGCCTGCCCTCGAACTGGATGTTGTGTTAAAACAGCCGAGCACATTCCTTGCTTGGAGGTTCAGGAGGAACGAGTGAACAGGACGAGGGTAGGCGGTGGAGATGGAGCACATCCACTGGAGGCTGCTGCTCAGATGCACAAGCCCGAGGCACCACTGGATCTTACAGCACTGACATGTTCTCAGTCATACATTTCTACATGAACAATGGTTTTTGCATGATTCTATGCCCAATCATGAATCCTTACACGCTCCATCATAAACAAAAAAAACACCCACTCACCTGAAATTACATTTCATTACCTTGATTTTCTTGCTCCAGTTTGTAGCCGATTTGTTTGTGTCGGACACCATATGCTGCCACTGAGGTTTTAAATGGGCCACACGCAGGTGGCCAGGTTGTGGGTGACCTTACCGTCTGTCTGTGTGCCAGTTGAGGGGAGCCAGTGGAAGAGGACAACGGTGTGCCCTGAAGCACTGGGCACAGCGGGCAGGAGTCAGCTCAGTGTAGATTAGAATACTGGTTATGATTAGGATTGAGACGGCAGGACACTACGTTTTGACTTCCAATGCCTCTTGAGAACAATAAGCTTTTTCTATTTAAATCAGAGGAAAAATGGTTCATTCTGAGGACAACAATAGCTGAGGGGAAGGAGGTCTGAGGTTACAGCTGCTACTAAAGCAGCATAATGCATGATGTGAGAGATTACTTTCAACCAGTAAAATAGAGAGAAATAAACAAAGTGTTTTTTTCATGTGGAAAAGACACTTTGCAGGAGGTTCTAAAACAGATATTTATACCTCACGTCAGTTGACATTAAGCTCGATATGAAGAGAATGCATCAACCATGTCAGCAAGTAAATAGCAAGATACTTTGGAGAGACTATTATTTTTTCCAAAATCTTGTTTATTAAATTTAGAAAACACAATTTTGTTAACGGTTTCATAGCAATAGCAGGAAAGAACTGAAACTGAAAGAAGAGAGGGGGTGAAGGGCCGACCCCTGAGTTTAAAACCATATCTGTGTGGAGCTCAGCTGCCAATATTTTGTCCCTGTGGGGGGTCACCTGCCTCTAACCTGGCACAAACTAAGAGGGTCAGTATGGTCATCAACAGCATGGTTTTTACCCGGGAACACGTCTAAAGAAACAGGACATAGTAAAACTCCAAAGACATCAGGTAGAAAAGTTGAATTGCACTCTTCAGTCACTCTTCAAGTCAAGGTATTTCCTGCCAAAATATACCGAATATGCAACATTAACATTTAATTAGGTTGCCAAACCATATCGGTATGTGGATTTCATCACTAGGGAGGGGGGTTCTGCACAGCTTTGGGGGAGGAAGGGGTGTATCGGGATGCAGTACAGATGTAGTCCAAAAGTGCAAACAATGTCTATGGAGTGTGGGGGGTTGTGGGGGTGTGAGCGGAGCGGGGTGGACTCCCCCCCCACCCCCATTCTTCAAGGTGCTGAGAGGGGTGACTCTCTGGAGGGGGAGCCCATCATGTCCTCTGGGGGAAACACGGTCAGTGTGCAGGCTCGGATCCCGCCCAGCGACTCAGGCAGGTCAAACACTTTGTGCCACTCGTCCTTCTCCGGGTCGTACTTCTGCACTATCTCCACCATGCAGCGGTTGTTCCATGAGTAGCCACCCACCACGTAAATCTTGTTCTCGAACACGGCCACGCCCACGTCGCTCTGGCCCCGCAGCATGGCGGCGATGGGCGTCCACAGGTCCAGGGCCGGAGAGTAGTATTCACAGCTGAGCACATCGTCGTAGTCGCTGGTGCCCCGGAAGTGATTCCCCCCGATGACGTAGAGGCGGTCGCCCACCGTGCACATACAGTGCAGGCCACGCACCGTGGTCATGGGCGCTTTCTGAGTCCATTTGTCTGCATCCGGGTCAAAGCACATCAGCTCTTTCTGAAACGTGTCGTGAGTGATTCCCCCTGCAACACAGAACAAAACAGGACCATGTTAAATAAGGTTGAAAACAGCCCTGGGGTCTAATCAAAAGCATTTAACGGACTGATCCAATGGTACTGTACCGGATGGTAACTCAACTGCGACCTACATTCAGCCCTGCCACGTTGGGTAGCATGGGGGTGTCGGGTCGGCCTTGACCAGGCCCTGTTCTTTCATGACAGTCACAGCACTGCGACTGGCCACGCAGAGCATGTTGTAATCCTGAACCCCCAGTTCACTCCCCCCAACCCCTCCTCAGAAACATCAGCCTGCTCTGCCCAGCAACACACACACACACAATAATCCCCATGCTTAGCACAACTAACAGACTGCACACATTTTCTCAGCCACATACTTGCAATAAAAGATAGATGCTACTATTTGTAACAAATTCAAAACACTATTGCAGTGCATGTGTACACACATAGGTACTGTAGTGGTGGAAAAGGAGGAATAGACAGGACACACAAAGCTGAGGAAAAGTGGGGAGAAAAAAAAACAGGACATGTCCACAGGGAAGGCTCAAAATAAAGAGGAACACAATCCCAGCATGCATCTGGGTGGGAGCCAGGCAGCCCACCCCTCCCTGTGCTGTGCAGTGTGCGCAGCGCACTGAGGATCTGAAGTACATGCCAAATGGCGCCCGAATCCCTCCAATGCTTCTGCCCAATGATCCCGCTCGCTCTCTCTTTACCCATTTCTTTCTTTTTCGACCTCCCTCCCTCATTAATCTACACCGGGCTAGTTTTAAATCAGTGGCCCAGACTAATCAGAAGTCTATAACATCAACCCCCTCCTCCTCCACCAATAGATTAAACACAGAGGCAAAGTTAGATCCATTATCTTTATTAAAGTATGTGTGTGTCATTAAAATATTCTCTGAGACAAGAAAGACATGTCAAACCCACTGATAGAATAGCAGCTTGATATGGGGTGTGGTTATTTTCTTGTTGAGCTGCATCTGACTGCCCAAGGTTAGTAGCAGCTTAGAGTAACTGATGTCTCTGTCCAGCAAACTTCAGGGCTTATAATGGCTGAAGGATATGTCTACTGCAGACACATATTTGCAGTGGTGGAAAAAGTACCCAATTGTCGTACTTGAGTCAAAGTAAAGATGCCTTAATAGAAAATGACTCAAATAAAAGTCACACAGTCAAAATGACTTGGTTTTAAATATACTTAAGTATCAAAAGTACATTCTATTGCTAAAATATACTTAAGTATCAAAGTATAAATCATTTCAAATTCCGTATATTAAGCAAACCAGACGGCACCACTTTCTTGTTTAATAGGGGCTCCAACACTCAGACTTAATTTACAAACGAAGCATGTGTTTAGTGAGTCCCCCAGATCAGAGGCAGTAGGAATGACCAGGGATGTTGTCTTGATAAGTGTGGGAATTAGACCATTTTCCTGTCCTGTTAAGCATTCAAAATGTAAAGTGTACTTCTGGGTGTCAGGGAAAATGGAGTATGGAGTATGGAGTAAAATGTACATAATATGCTTTAGGAATGTAGTGAAAAAAGTTAAGTACAGATACCCCCAAAAAATACTTAAGTAGTACTTTCAAGTATTTTTACTTAAGTACTTTACACAACTGCATATTTGTACAGCAAATGTGGAGAGAGGGTAGATTTTGTTTCCATAGACGGGTTGGTTATATAGCCACAAAACCGACACGTGCGCAACTATGGGGCAAAACAGACACGGTTGGCTTTGATTGTTAACATGTAAACTATATTTTGTCTCCAATGTTTGTTGAAATCCTAAATAAATATGTACAATGAGAACATCTCTCTCAAATACATCATTACAGTTGTTGGTTAGCTAGCTAGCATTTTTGTTGTTGTTGCCATATTAGCGTTGACATGAAATCAGTCCAAACACCTCAGAACAAGACATGGTATCAAGAACAAGATGAAACAAGCTGAAACGAGTCACTTACGTTTCCCCATATGGCAGTTTCTTGTCATTATTGGTAGCTATCTGGCCATCCAGAATCACAACAACTAACGGACTTCTGCCCCATTGAAGCGTGCGCATCGTTGGTGACACTGTCAGCTAACCCATCTATATATCTGCTAAAAGACAATCTCAGAGACACAATGTTCACTTTCTTTCCTTTCTTTCTTAGGGTGCAGATCAGCTTTAATATTGCAGATAGATTGTAGCTTCCGTCAATGTAATTGTCTTTGTTATAATTAAACATTTATCATGACAAGTCATTACTGCCGTTAATTAAGTTACTCGTATGATCTCAGTTTAACGATAGTAGCTTTCATTTAGAACAAAGACAAAAGAGTTGTCAAAAGGCAATTGAAAGCATTTTGAGACGTTAAAAGATCTTTTTTTTTCTACCTTGAAGACAGTAAATGGTTGTCCTTTCAGAGACACTTAAAGGCACCTGAGCTCATTGGTCGCGCTGTCTGGCCCGCTAGATAATATCTCACCATGATTGCCATACACTGGCACATTCATTGATCATTTTATGGCGGGGCTTTGACTCGTCGTAAAAAGGTATGACCTGTTTAGAGGAAGCACAGTGCTGGCACAAATGAGACCCAAACAACCGAGGCAGGGGAACACAGAGGAGCTAGACAAAACCAAGGGGTCAGCAAGTTCCAGAAATGATGATAAATACAAAGGATGGCCAGATGTGAGCTTTAATGTCATTCCCCGGAAGATCTAGCCCTGGTCTTTGAACTAGGGCTGGGTGATATGGTCCAAATATCTTATCATGATATATTTTGAAACTGGATGTGCTTTATGAGTAGTAAGTACCTAGGGTGGCAACACATACATTCTAAGTGATTTCAATGGGTCTTTCTCCATTCTGATTGTTTTATACTGTTCAAATTCAACGCAAAATAATTTTCAGCCTTTTCATAAATGTCTGCATTTATTGCACTCGTTTGAGATCATTTCCACGTAGGGTTGCACGATATGGGCAAACAATCTAAGCCTTATTTTTAACCAAATGTTGCAATTGCAATTAGACTTGCGATTTAGAGTGAAACACTTGGAAATAGAATGATTATTCTAATTCTATAGTTAGAATATAATAGTGGGCACTTTGAATACAGCGTTTGACACGAAAATAGGGGCGGCAGGTAGCCTAGTGGTTAGAGCATAAGATTAGTAACTGAAAGGTTGCAAGATCGAATCCCCGAGCTGACAAGGTAAAAATCTGTCGTTCTGCCCCTGAACAACGCAGTTAACCCACTGTTCCTAGGCCGTCATTGAAAATAAGATTTAAGCCCAACATGGTAAGAAAAACTAGCTGTTTGCAGATAGATGTAAGAAACACAAACTAATTATAGAACGCAAGTTGATTTATATTAAGAAGCAATGTGAAAACTGCTTCGGTGTCATCAACATTGTTGCAGGTGCTGCATTGACCATGCAGACTGAACGCACGTTGTCTTGTGGTCGAGGAACAAAAAATGTGCTCCTTGAGTAACGGGCGGGGCTGGGTCTGTGTGGAAAGCAGCATGGAGAGAGACAGAGCGGAGAGAGATGACTCAAGTATCTAAGTAAACTAGAGCAATGGACATTACAGACGACATATCACATTTAACAAACCAAACATTCAAATGCCATTATGGAAGGTAAAGCAAAAACCCAAACCGGTCCGTGCATCAATACCGGTATATCGTAAAATACGTTATAACGCCCAGCCCTACTTTGATTAGGCCGGTACAGTGGGGCTGGGCGGTATACCGTATAAGGGTATTTATTGTTTGATTTGTTAAATGTGATATGCCGTGTGTAACGTCCATTTTTAGTTTAGTTTAAACCGCTACTTGAGTCATTGCTCTCTAGGCTCTCTCGCCCTCTCTCCATGCCACTTTTCACACAGACATAGCCCCGCCCCGTCACTCAAGGAGCGCATTTGTTGTTGCTTGACCATGAGACACTTGCGTTCAGTCAACATGGTTGTGTCACAGTAGTGGTAGTGTGAAGCCGTGCTAGCTGAGTGTCTGAGCCCCCCCCTGGGAGTGGGAGCAGAGCTGTGATGGACTATGGCTTGACTCAATGTGTCAGCTCCATTCACCTGACAGGATGCCTTCAGACAACACGACAGCACGGCCACCGCCCAGCACCTGATCTGGAATGACTGCAAGACACGGCCTGCACCCCCACGTGGGCCACCTTGCACAGTGAGGTCGTGACCCCTGAGACATGGGGTGGAGCAGGAATGCCGATCCCCAACAGAGACACGCTGGCTGATGATGTCTCCGTTCCACCCGACTTCCATCACGAGTGAGAGTTTATAAACATGTGGGCTGTCAGGAAAGCTAATCTCGGCATGTGTCCAGTTTCCCTGTAGGAATGCAGCTTGCCCCGGTGCTTGAGGGGAGCTTGTTTAATTAATAAGCTTTACAGTACAGACCTCTATCTGGAATGGTGGAGACACACTACATTCAGAAAGTATTCAGAGACCTTCCCCTTTTCCACATGTTGTTATGTTACAGCCTTATTCTAAAATGGATTAAATCAAATAAAAAATCCTCATCAATCTACACACAATAAAAACAGGTTTTTAGAAATGTTAGCAAATGTATTAAATTAAAAAGAGAAATACCCAATTTACATAAGTATTCAGACCCTTTGCTATGAGACTCGAAATTGAGCTCAGGTGCATCCTGTTTCCATTGATCATCCTTGAGAGGTTTCTACAACTTAATTGGAATCCCCCGTGGTAAATTAAATCGATTGGACATGATTTGGAAAGGCACACACCTGTCTATATAAGGTCCCAGAGTTGACAGGGCATGTCAGAGCAAAAACCAAGCCATGAGGTCGAAGGAATTGTCCGTAGAGATCAGAGACAGGATTGTGTCGAGGCACAGATCTGAGGTACCAACATTTTTCTGCAGCATTGAAGGCCCCCAAGAACACAGTAGCCTCCATAATTCTTAAATTGAAGAGGTTTAGAACCACCAAGATTCTTCCTAGAGCTGGCCGCCCGGCCAAACTGAGCAATCAGGGGAGAAGGGCCTTGGTCAGGGAGGTGACCAAGAACCGGATGGTCACTCTGACAGAGCTCCATAGTTCCTCTGTGGAGATGGAAGAACTTTCCAGAAGGACAACCATCTCTGCAGCACTCCACCAATCAGACCTTTGTGGTAGTGGCCAGACAGAAGCCATTCCTCAGTAAAAGGCATGACAGCCCACTTGGAGTTTGTCAAAAGACACCTAAATGACCATTCTCTGGTCTGATGAAACCAAGATATCTTTAGCCTCAATGCCAAGAGTCACATCTAGAGGAATCCTGGCACCATCCCTACGGTGAAGCATGGTGTGCCAGTCTGACCATAAGCCACATGCCAAACATCGACAGAAATACATAAAGGTTGAGGCGGTAAGCGCCATCAGCCAGGAAGCTAAAATGCCAAAGCTATAGCCACCAGGCCCATGTTGTTCTTCTACTGGAGTCTGAGGCTGGATCAGAGCAGGTGAGGTGCCACTGGGTGAAGGAGGGTTAAGATGTTAGTAGTAGGCTATGAGGTGTCTTTGTTATGCTTATTAACACTGTGCCCAGAGGCCGGGGGAGATTAACATAACCTCACCTGTGTGTTGGAGCTGCACCTCCTGCACAGTCATCAACCCCTCCCTCTTTTCCTCTCACTCCCTCCCTCTCTTTCTCTCTGTACAGAATCACTTTGTATTAGTCACACATCTCCATAAGGCAGGATTTGTTTTCAATCCTATGAAGTGAACAAGCACTGGGCTGACTCCTACAGAGAGACAGGGGATTAGTCGCACCCAAGTCTACCACACAATCACTACTTCCAACCATCTTTACAGTACCCCCACCCCGAAATAGCACAGAGAACTGGACTCCAGTGATGAGATATAGGAGGGAGGGAGGGGTGAGAAGGAGCAGGGTCTGCAGGACTCCACTGTATGACCTTGTAATGAAGGATGCTTTACTGACACCACAGCCCGCTGTTTGGCGACGGACGGATGGCCCACTCTCTGCTCCATCTTATGGCTAATGTGGGACTGAAACGATTAGGAAGCGTGACTGTCAAACATGTGAGGCTTTAGTCACCCACAGAAAACCCACACATCTATCTTGTAGGACACCAGTCACTCTCTCAAAGAGAGCACTGCCATCTGGTACAGTCAGTGGCTCTAAAATATAAGTACAGTCAAATGGGAAAAGAGCCTCCCTCCAAGCCCTGGATCTAATAGGACTAAACTACCCACTGGCATTAGTAACTTGATTTGGAGCCACGTACGTACCCGAAATATACATGTAACCGCCGTACACCGTCCCTGCGTGGCCGTAGTGTGGCTCGTTCATTTTGGCGACGTACGTCCACTCGTTTGTCCTCGGGTTGTAGCACTCCACCGTGGCTGCATGGGGGAGAAAGAGATAGCAGAAAAAAACGGAGTATTGAGGAGAAAGTAGGTCAAGAGAGAACTAAGGAAAACAAACAGCTGCAAATGAGGCCTTGGAGGGTCTCAGTGTGGGAGCTGCTGAACTAGAGACGTAAATAGAGATCCCCCCCACCAACCACCACTCCACTCCCAAGCCCTTCAGTGTTCACTGCAGTAACTCTAGTCTACACACAGACTAGAGAGGTTCTGGGGCATATTCACTCCCCATTACACAATTAAGGCCTATACAGTAGCAATATTTTTGTATTATGGATCCCCATTAGCTCTTCCAGGGATCCAGCAAGAACTAGAAGTAACGTACAAAAACTAAGGCAGTAACACACAATATTCAAACATTTGGACACACCTATTCATTCAAGGGTTTCTCTTTATTTTTTACTATTTTCTACATTGTAGAAAACTATGAAATAACATATGGAATCATGTAGTAACCAAACATTTTTAAACAAATAAAAATATATTTTATATTTGAGATTCTTCAAAGTAGCCACCCTTTGCCTCGATGACAGCTTTGCACACTCTTGGCATTCTCTCAACCAGCTTTATGAGTTAGTCACCTGGAATGCAATTTTCACTAATGCTCGTGGCTGAATGGAAGCAATTACCCGCAGCAATGTTCCAACATCTAGTGGAAAGCCTTCCCAGAAGAGTGGAGGCTGTTATGGCAGCAAAGGGGGGGGACCAACTCCATATTAATGCCCATGATTTTGGAATGAGATGTTTGACGAGCAAGTGTCCACATACTTTTAGACATGTAGTGTATCTATATATATATTTTTTACATTTGATTTTAATGCTTGTGTGAGGTACTTTATGGATAATAGAGTTCCATGTAGCCATGGCTCTGTGTAGTACTTTGCACCTCCCATAGTCTATTCTGGACTGTGAAGAGACCTCTGGTGGCATGTCTTGTGGGGTATACATGGGTGTTCGAGCTGTGTGCTGGCAGTTTAAACAGACAGCTCGGGCATTCAACGTCAGTACATACAAAAACAAATCGTGTTGAAGTCAATTTCTCCTCTACTTTGAACCATGAGAGATTGGCATGCATATGATTAATGTTAGCTCTACGTAAACATTTAAGGGCCAGTTGTAATTTCCCCAAGTCCATCTTTGTGGCACCTGACCACACGTCTGGGCAGTAGTCTAGGTGCGACAAAACTAGAGCCTGCAGGACGTGCCTTGTTGATATTGTTGTTAAGGCAGAGCAGCGCTTTATTATGGACAGACCTCTCCCCATCTTAGCTACTGATGCATCAATATGTTTTGACCATAACAGTTTACAATCCAGTGTTACTCCAAACAGTTTAGTCTCCTCAACTTGCTCAATTTCCACATTATTCAAGATTTAGTTGAGGTTTAGGGTTTAGTGAATGATTTGTCCCAAATGGTTATAGTTTGAAATATTTAGAACTAATTCCCTGTCACCCATTCTGAAACTGACTGCAGCTCTTTGTTAAGTGTTGCGGTAATTTCACTCGGTGTAGTAGCTGATGCGTATAGTGTTGAGTCATCCGCATACATAGACACACAGTCTTTCCTCAGAGCCAGGTCATTAGTAAAGATTGAAAAAACTAAAGTGTCTAGATAGCTACCCAGGGGAATTCCTGATTCTGTTTGAGAGGCTACCATTAAAGAATACACTCTGTGTTCTGTTAGACAGGTAATCTACAACATAGCAGGGGGTGTAAAGCCATAACATCTACGTTTTCAAGCAGCATACTATACATCGATAATGTCAACAAAACAGCTCCCACAATCTTTTTTAAAATAAATTTCTCTCAGCCAATCATCAGTCATTTGTGTAAGTATTGTGCATGTTTAAACTGTTGAGTGTAGGGGGCAGTATTTTGATGTTTGGATGAAAAACGTACCCAAATGAAACTGCCTATTTCTCAGGCCCAGAATCTAGAATATGCATATAATTGTCAGATTAGGATAGAACCACTTTAAAGTTTCCAAAACGGTCAAAATATTATCTGTGAGTATAACAGAACTGATATTGCAGGCGGAAACCTGAGGAAAATCCAACCCGGATGTGCTGTTTTTCCTGAAAGCTCTCTGTTCCATTGCCTGCCGTCGCTCCATTTTAAAGGGATATCAACCAGATTCCTTTTCCTATGGCTTCCACATGTTGTGAACATTTTTTAGATAGTTTCAGACTTTTATTTTGAAAAATGAGCGAGAAAGATAACATCGCGTCATTGTATGGCTGTGTGACAGCAGCGTTTTGCATGGGCAACAGCTTGGAGCAGACATTTTCTCTCTCTCTCCTATTGAAGAAGCTACAGTCCCGGTTGAAATATTATCGATTATATATTGTAAAAACAACCTGAGGATTGATTATAAAATGTTTGACATGTTTCTACGAACTTTACGGATACTATTTGGAATTTACGTCTGCTCCGTCGTGATCACTCGAGCCTGTGGATTTCTGAACATAACGCGCCAACCAAATGAAGGTATTTTGGATATAAAAATAATCTTTATGGAACAAAAAGAACATTTATTGTGTAACTGGGAGTCTCGTGAGTGCAAACATCCGAAGATCAAAGGTAAGCGATTCATTTTATTGCTTTTCTAACTTTCGTGACCAATCTACTGTCATGACGTTAGCCTGGGGGTAGGTTTATGACAGTCATAAATACCTCTTCCTCCCCTTTTTCCTTTCTCTACCCTACTGATGTTACATTTGAAAACCCCTTGGTTAACATTCCCAGAGATTCTGGGAACATCAGAAGGTGGGGGGGGGGGGGGAGAAATGAACTATATTCTGGTAATCCGACCAATTGAACATATGCGGTGGTACTTAATGAATATGATGTCAGTTCGGTTGTCATCTGAAACATTCTCATCAATGGTAAGATGACAATCTCTACAGTGGAAAGCCTACACATCAGAGTTATCGGATTCACATGGAATTGTTGTTCAATTTAAGTGATTGAATATGAAGTTATTTGTGATGGGATGAAATGTGATTTTAGCTTCTAAAATGTGAGATTTGGGTTTTCATAAGGTTAGGGCTCTGCTCAATCAGTGGCCCGCCCCTGTGAAGTGACAGGGGTTATAAAACTTTTCAGACACACCCTTTTCAGACACACTCGCTCCACTATATAAAGCCTTGACTATATAAAGCCTCCTGTTCCGAGGATGTGAGGACGACGGTCTGATGTCAGAAGGGTTCAGATAATAACTACAGAACGAAGCCAACATCAGTGTGAGCTTTGGTTGGGAATGGTATGAATTTTGAACTCTTATTCACTACAGAAGTGATACCTCCTAGCCGTTGAGTTAGCAACAGCAGCTGCAAACGAGGGTTAGGAAGGAACAGACAGAGTATCCCGTCTATCACACAACGATGTTACTACAACGTATCCAATTGACCACCAGAGACATTCTTCAAAGGACAAAGGACTCGGTTTGGCAACACGGCCTTCCATCTACCAACAACCTACTGAAGCGCAGCTCAGAGTAAATATTTATCGCATTTTCCTTTACCAAATGGGCGGTAATTTAGAATGCATAAGATACTCTATTTACGATAGCACAGCTCCTTCCTTTGTTACTCAGTCTTCCCGCTCTTTCACTCAAACCCAGCCCTTTTCTTTTGTGTAACAAGCTGTCATATCTGTTCCGCCCGCTAGGGCCGTTTTCCTTTATGACGTAATTTGTAATCATGTTATGATTAATTATGTGTACGTGTAATTATGTGTGATTAGTTAGGTATTTAGTAAATAAATAATTAAACCCAATTTTGTATTGCTGATTCAATTTGTTAGCCAGGGTTTGTGAAGATAACCAAGAATTTACAACTTTCAGATGAGACCAACTTAAGATGACGATTAATATTGACTGCTAGTGATGTAAAATATTACTAGGTCTTTAAGAGTTTATTCGGAAGATAACAGCTCTATAAATATTATTTTGTGGTGCCCCGACTCTCTAGTTAATTACATTTACATGATTAGCTCAATCAGGTAATATTAATTACGTATAAATTATTTTATAGAATAGCATGTCATATTACTTAATCCGGCATAGCCAAAGACACGACACTACTTGGCTGCTAGCTGTTTGTAATGTTTCGTCTGCTGAGAGATGTCGTTACATAAACGCTTGGTATGCTTTCGCCGAAAAGCCTTTTTGAAATCTGACACGCCAGGTGGATTAACAACGAGCTAAGGGATGGGTGCATCAAGAAGTTGATGCCCTTCTCTATAAGCGTGCCGAAAGTTTGTTGTTAATTTATTTACTGATCCTCAACACTGGGGCCCCACAAGGTTGCGCTCTCAGCCCTCTCCTGTACTCCCTGTTCACCCATGACTGCCTGGCCATGCCCGCTTCCAATTAAATCATCAAGTTTGCAGACGACACTGCAGTGGTAGGCTTGATTACCAACAATGACGAGACGGCCTACAGGGAGGAGGTGAGGGCCCTAGGAGTGTGGTGTCAGGAAAATAACCTCACACTCAACAAAACACAGGAGATGATAGTGGACTTCAGGAAACAGCAAAGGGAGCACCCCCCATCCACATCGACGGGAGAGTGGTGGAGAAGGTGGAAAGTTAAGTTCCTCTGCATACACATCACAGATAAACTGAAATGGACAGCGTGGTGAAGGCGGAGCAACAGCGCCTCTTCAACCTCAGGAGGCTAAAGAAATTTGGCTTGTCACCAAAAACACAGCAAACTTCCTCACACTTGACACTGGGGGCAAAAGGCACTTATAATTATTTAGTGATGGTGTAGGCTAGCCTGAGGGCCAGACTGGGATGCTCACTCTGCACTGTCTGGGCACTCGATTTGTTAGGTCAGAAAAAGATTTGTCCAATCATGTTTCCAGACAGAGTTAAAAGCTGATTTCTCAAGCTGGCTGGCATACAGGCGGACTGGTAGAGGAGTCTGCATATGTCAGTTAGAAATCATAATGTAGCCTAAAGGAGAAACTGGGCTGTCCAGGCGATAAGGTCAAACACTCAATCCTCCTATTTCCTGGTCACAAGAGGCAATAACCCTGACCTCGCAGTATTGATAGGTTGACCCAGTTAGTGAGTATGTGTTCCTGCCTGTGGCAAATGGCCCATTGTTCGTGAGGGCCCCAGGTCTCCATAGGTGATCTCCTATTGCTCTGATTATATCATAGTCAAGAGGATCTTCCTGGACCCTCCACTCTCTTCACTGATGTGCTTTGTGTGCCGAATGTGAGAGTAAACATATCCCAAGAGTAAAATCAGCACCATGTTGGCACAAAGAGACTAATTCCTGGCTGAGATTCAATATGGGCTTACTTTGGGTCTAATCCAGGCCCAAATAGAAAGAGCTCTGGCTACAGCTCTGACATAGAAGTCCCAGTGAACCAAATGGATGTACTCCAATTCAAAGCATCAACAGCGTAGGGCCATAGCGTTCACATTAGACCTACATCACGTTTCATCGTTCTCACGTCACAGATATTTGATGGGAGAACTTGTCAAAGGGTAGGCAACCTAGGCCTTATTATCAGTCCAACTCATTCTAAGAAGAACAAATATATTTAAGGAATTTTACTGGGAGACTAAAATAGCAGCAGCAGGCATTAGTGATTCTTTAGAACAACAGTAATTAGTCTGCTGTTCTTTCTCTATCCCCCACTAAACAATAACTGATGACGTGCAAGAATGCATTCTGAAAAATATCCAAACCTAATACATGAAATAATAGGTCTGTCTCGCTACCAAGTACATTTGCACTCGTCTCCAGAGTGCTTGGTATAAATGCAAATGAGTGCAAATCAAATTTATTTATAAGAGCAGCTGATATCTTGCTGTTGCAAACAATGCAGGTGTAAAAGCACCAAGAGCTATATTTACAAGAGCTTCCTACATTATTGAAACAGAGAAAGCAGTGCTGTCATTGTTCCTCCCATGTTTGTACTCTGGCTGTCCTAGTAGATTGGATTAATATGACAAGCTTCCACATGGACAGTTATGGAGAGTGGCCATAGAGGTATTAACAGGATGGTTGGCCCGTAAACCTGCAAATATAACCATGTCATCCATCATAACTTTGGTTTAACAACACATATGTTTGTGTTTGTGTGTGTCACAGCCCTGACCGAGAGGGGAGCCTTTTTGTTCTTTAAATCTTTTCAAATAAGATGACAGAACCTGTCACAAATCGAGGTTTCAAAACTCTCCTTCCTCCGCATGGTTACATCATCAGGATGTACAAAAGGATCAAATCTGTGCTGCTAAAATCTGAAACAATTGATAGAATGTCTGAGTGCCAGACTGGCTTCCGGAGGATAACAGGCAGTGACCAGCACAGGAGACTGGTGCTGCTTTTCACTAGTATACACCCCTGGGAAATGGGTGTTTCATAGGTAGACACTGAGGACTTGTGAAGAGCAGAATCAACAACCTCTGCATAATCAAACCTGTTGCTTTGTGAGATGTTAACCATCGAAGACGTAAACCCGTGTTCACAGTTAGTCATTGTTATGTAAGTGCAACCCGAAAAGTAGGTTAACCGATAAATCGGTCAGGTTCTACCAAAAAGCCCCAGCGGTCTTACTTTGACGCCAAGTCAGAGCAGGTCCACTGAGGCTATAGCACAGTGAGTCCCAGGATCCAGGCCATGGAGGTGGAAACACTAAACTCTGAAGACTTTCGGTAAAGCACTGGTGTAAATCCTCGAGGAAATGCACCATGGGTGAGTTGAGTGAATATCCATTCTATCCGTTCAGAGTGAACTAGTGCACACACACACACACACGCAGGTGGGCCATGAGAAGCCACGCCCACTGTGGTAATTACAGACCAGACCCCAGAGGAGAAGAGAGGATAGCATGACCTGGCCAGCCTGTCCCATGGGCTCTACAATTAGAGGGTGGCACCACTCTGTGGTCTGCACTCTGCAATTAGGTGCTGACTAGGTGCTGGGCTGGGCACTGACATCAGCTCAGTGTTCTGGAATGCTACTTACAAACATTCCACTTGCCTGTCTCCCTGGCTCTGATTTACCTCCCCTTTCTCCTCTCCTCTTCCTGTTGTTGCTTCTGCTGCTGCTGTTCACAGGGTCTGGCTGCAGCTAGTCCTCCCTCATCTCATACTACATTCTGGTCCAGGGCTATAATCACAATCACACAGCCATGCCACATGTGCACCTGTGCTACACCATTTTGCTGTGAATTGGTTGGCATCTATGCTGATACAATGCTACATTGTTACAGTGTGCACCTTGTGCTTGCCTATGACCATTTCCCATGAAATGTCCTTTCAGAACATACCCAGACACCTATACAGAAGTATGTGGAGTTGGCTGTTTCAGCCACAACCGTTGCTGACAGGTGTATAAAATCGAGCACACAGCCATGCAATCTCTATAGACAAAAATTGGCAGTAGAATGGGCTTACTGAAGAGCTCAGTGACTTCCAACGTGGCACCGTCATAGGATGCCGCCTTTCCAACAAGTCAGTTTGTCAAATTTCTGCCCTGCTAGAGCTGCCCTGGTCATCTGTAAGTGATGTTATTGTGAAGTGGAAACATCTAGGAGCAACAATGGCTCAGGTAAGGCCACACAAGCTCACAGAACGGGACCGCCGAGTGCTAAAGCGCGCAATGTGTAAAAATTGTATGACCTCGGTTGCAACCTCACTATCGAGTTCCAAACTGCCTCTGGAAGCAACGTCAGCACAAGAACTATTACTTGGAGCTTCATGAAATTGATTTATATGGCTGAGCAGCCACACACAAGCCTAAGATCACAATGCGGAATGCCAAGTGTTGGCTGGAGTGGTGTAAAGCTCGCCGCCATTGGACTCTGTAGCAGTGGAAACGCCTTCTCTGTAGTGATGAATCACGCTTCACCATCTGGCAATCCGACGGACAAATCTGATTCCGGTGGATGCCAGGAGCAGTGGCGGTTCTAGCTTGTGTGGATCCCTGGGCCCCCCCAAAAGCACCATTCCGCACTAACTGAAATTTTTATTCAGACATTTGGAACACAAATAAATATTCATAACACAAAAAACTATTTAAATATCAAAATAAACTCAGCAAAAAGTTAACATACCTTTTTCAGGACCCTGTCTTTCAAAGATAATTCGTAACAATCCAAATAACCACAGATCTTCATTGTAAAGGGTTTAAACACTGTTTCCCATGCTTGTTCTATGAACCATAAACAATTAATGAACATGCACCTGTGGAACGGTCATTAAGACACTAACAGCTTACAGACGGTAGGCAAATAAGGTCACAGTTATGAAAATTTAGGACACTAAAGAGGCCTTTCTACTGACTCTGAAAAACACCAAAAGAAAGGTGCCCAGGGTCTCTGCTCATCTGTGTGAACGTGCCTTTGGCATGCTGCAAGGAGGCAGATGTGGCCAGGGCAATAAATTGCAATGTCCGTACTGTGAGACACATAAGACAGCGCTACAGGGAGACAGGATGGACAGCTGATCGTCCTTGCAGTGGCAGACCACGGGTAACAACACCTGCACAGGATCGGTACATCCAAACATCACACCTGCAGGATAGGTACAGGCTGGCAACAACAACGGTCCGAGTTACACCAGGAACGCACAATCCGTCCATCAGTGCTCAGACTGTCTGCAATAGGCTGCGAGAGGCTGGGCTGAGGGCTTGTAGGCCTGTTGTAAGGCAGGTCCTCACCAGACATCACAGGCAACAACGTTGCCTATGGGCACAAACCCATCGTCGCTGGACCAGACAGGACAGGAAAAAAGTACTCTTCATTGACGAGTCGCGGTTTTGTCTCACCATGGATGATGGTCGGATTCGTATTTATTGAAGGAATGAGCGTTACACTGAGGCCTGTACTCTGGAGCACGAGCAATTTGGAGGTGGAGGGTCCGTCATGGTCTGGGGCGGTGTGTCACAGCATCATCGGACAGAGCTTGTTGTCATTGCAGGAAATCTCAACGCTGTGCGTTACAGGGAAGAGATCCTCCTCCCTCATGTGGTACCCTTCCTGCAGGCTCATCCTGACATGACCCTCCAGCATGACAATGCCACCAGCCATGCAGCTCATTCTGTGCGTGATTTCCTGCAATCAGGAATATCAGTATTCTGCCATGGCCAGCAAAGAGCCTGGATCTCAATCCACTTGAGTACATCTGGGACCTGCTGGATCAGAGGGTGAGGGCTTGGGCCATTCCCCACATAAATGTCTGGGAACTTGCAGGTGCCTTGGTGGAAGAGTGGGGTAACATCTCACAACAAGAACTGGCGAATCTGGTGCAGTCCACGAAGAGGAGATGCACTGCAGTACTTAATGCAGCTGGTGGCCACACCAGATACTGACTGTTACTTTTGATTTTGACCCACACTTTGTTCAGGGACACATAATTCCACTTCTGTTAGTCACATGTCTGTGGTACTTGTTCAGTTTATGTCTCAGTTGTTGAATCTTGTTATGTTCATACGAATGTTAAGTTTGCTGAAAATAAACGCAGTTGACAGTGAGAGGACGTTTCTTTTTTTGCTGATATTTTTGATATATTCACAGTATTACAGTATTACGAATGAACTGTGGTTTATTTGGTAGCATTTCGTAGTGTGACTGATTTTACTAATTGCATTAGTACTGTACAAAGTTAAGAGGTGAGGTATTTGATAGATTTCCCCAACCTACCTCGGGCTTCCAGTGGGGCGACCTGAGGTCACAAACTAGAATCAGGGCGCCCACTCTGACAAGGTTAATTGACCCACAGTCCCACATGGTGACATGATATCATGACGTGACGTGCAAATGAGCGATAGAAAACAGATTGCGCAAATATCACAATTTTTTGGTGCAGGCGTGCCGCCCTGAGCAGCTGCCCATGTCGCCACTGGCCAGGAGAACACAAGCTCCCCGAATGCATAGTGCCAACTGTACAATTTAGTGGAGGAGGAATAATTGTCTGGGGCTGTTTTTCATTGTTTGGGCGAGGCTCCTTCATTCCAGGAAAGGGAAATCTTAACGCTACAGCATACAATGACATTCTAAATTATTCTCTGCTTCCATCTTTGTGGCAACAGTTTGGGAAAGGCTCTTTCATGTTTCAGCATGACAATGCCCAGCGTGCACAAAGCAAGGTCCATACAGAAATGGTTTGTCGAGATCAGCGAGGAAGAACTTGACTGGCCTGCACAAAGTCTTGACCTCAACTCCCTCAAACACCTTTGGGATGAATTGGAACCCCAACTGTGAGCCAGACCTAATCGCCCAACATCAATGCCCAACCTCACTAACACTCTTTTGGCTGAAATGGAAGCAAGTCCCAGCAGCAATGTTCCAATGTCTAGTGGAAAGCCTTCCCAGAAGAGTGGAGGCTGTTACAGCAGCAAAGAGGGGACCACTTCCATATTAATACCCATGATTTTGGAATGAGATGTTCGACGAGCAGGTGTCCACATACACTACATGGCTAAAAGTATGTTGGAGCATTAGAGCAGGACTAAAAGCAGAGTAATAAGCTGTGCGTAATCATTTCAACTCACCCAGCTCCCCCGCAGCGTTGCGGCCGCCCACGGCGTAGAGGTGTCCTTTGAGAGCGCTGAGGTGGAAGAAGGTGCGTTTCTCGTTAAGGCACGCTACCTGCATCCACTTATTATAGCGCGGATCGTACCGGAACACCGTGTCCACCGCCGTCTTGCCTTTGGTGTCGTAGTTGCTCTGGCCCCCCACCACGTAGAGGAAGTTTCCGATGACGGCGATGCCATGCTGGTAGCGCGGTGCGTCCATTGGCGCCAGCGCCTTCCACTCGTGGGCCTTCTCGTCAAACAGGCGCAGCTCCTTACTGACCACCAGCTGCTGGCGCAGGACGCCGCCCAGGGTGACCAGGTGGCCGCTGTCTGAGCGGATGGCCGTTCTCTCTGACTGCATGACTGGCTGCATGTAGGGCATCATCTGGTAGTTACTGGCCTCCAAGAGGAGGTTGACGCAGGTGTTGTCGGTGCGCATAAAGTCCACCGTTTGCACGTGGTTGATGAGCTCCTGGGGGTTCATGAGGGGGAAGCGGATGTTCTTCATGAGCTTGGGGGCGTGGTCCATACGTCCGTCCTCATAGCGGAGCCAGCGGCATGCAGCCTTGAACAGGTCCAGCTCGCTGCAGTGCTTCAGACTGTTACTGGACAGAACAAAGGCCAGCCGCTCAAAGGGCAGCTTGACAAAGTCCCCCGTACCCAGCAGCGAGGGGAAGTTCTTGAGGATGAAGTTGTTGACGTATTTGTCTACCTCCGTGAGGTTGTATGCGTTAGCGATGCGCCCTACCTCCACACAGTTATCCAGGGACACCTGCAGCCAAGGAGAAAGGGAAAGCAGTGAGAAGCAACCACTCGTAATCACACACCAACCTTTGCTTAGACCCATGGTTTAAAATGGAAAAAAAGCTCCACTGCAGGTCCCCACAAGCGAAATAGGGCAAATGTGAACACGCAATTTTAGACCAGGTATAATAAACCTCAGGTCTAAGCAAAAGTTGACAAGTATGGCCCCAGTGTTTTTATCCCAGATCAAGTCCAAATATAGAGTGGGGAGGGCTGAGCAGGCTGTATGAGCAGGCTGTGTTAGGCTCCTTACCCCAGATATGAGAAAGACCTTGCAGAAGTCGAGCACAGGTAGGATCTGGAGGAAGCTGGCTGCCTCCAGTGTGTCCTGCAGGTTCTCCATGTTGAGAGACAGCTTGGCCGTGTAGATGAAGTCTATGATCTTCTTCAGGCCTATACGGTTGACACCATGAAGTTTGATGCACATTAAATCCTGTTCCTTCATTCCACCTGCGTGATGAGGAGAGAGAAAAGACTAAACATATTACATAAAGTAGGGATGTGCATCTATCCCTTTCAAGATTATTTGATACATATCTAGATACATGGGCTCCGATACAATGCAAGAACGATACGTTATAGTTGAGAAATTATTATGTGCGATTCGATTTGTTGCATAAACATATTCATTTTCCCATTCTAAATTAGAGTTCATGAGCTGGGCCTCTCTGAGCTGGATGTGTCTGAGCTGACTTCTCTGTGTGTGTGTTTAAATGATGTATGTCTATGGTGTATACTATGTAGGCACCTGATCTGAGCCGTAAGGGAGGCTAAGCATCTACCACCCCACTACCGCTATCAGATTGGGGTGCCTACAATTCAAATGACAGTTGTCTCCGGTAGCTTACTTTTAAGTAAAGCACAATTTTTACAGTGCCTTTAATATGACTTTTCGTCTGAACTTTCGCCTGGAACTGCCCACGCCTCATGAATTTGGGTACTAAACGCGCAAACAAAAATGAGGTATTTGGACATAAATTATGGACTTTATCGAACAATACAAACATTTATTGTGGAACTGGGATTCATGGAAGTGCATTCTGATGAAGATCATCAAAGGTAAGGGAATATGTATAATGCTATTTCTGACTTCTGTTGACTCCACGACATGGGGGTATCTGCATGGCTTGTTTTTGTGTCTGAGTGCCTAACTCAGATTAATGCATGGTTTGCTTTTTCGAAATCTGACACAGCGGTTGCATTAAGGAGAAGTGGATCTAAAATTCCATGCATAACACTTCTATCTTTTAGCAATGTTTATTATGAGTATTTCTGTAAACTGATGTGGCTCTCTGCAAAATCACCGGATGTTTTGGAACTACTGAACACAATGAGCTTATGTAAAAGATTTTTGTAAACATACATGTATTGTTTAACATGAAGTCCTATGAGTGTCATCTGATGAAGATCATCAAAGGTTAGTGATTCATTTTATCTCTATTTCTGATTTTGTGACTCCTCTCTTTGGCTGGAAAATGGCGGTTTTTCTGTGACTAGGTGCTGACCTAACAATCGTTTAGTGTGTTTTCGTCGTAAAGCCTTTTTGAAATCGGACACTGTGACTGGATTTACAACAAGTTTCTCTTTAAAATGGTGTAAAATACTTGTATGTTTGAGGATTTTTAATTATGTGATTTCTGTTGTTTTGAATTTGGCGCCCTGCAATTTCACTGGCTGTTGGCGAGGTGGTACGCTACCGTCCCACATATCCCAGAGAGGTTAACATGATTTTTGAATGACTACCTCATCTCTGTACCTCACACACACAATTATCTTTCTAAGCTGCATCAGTGGATTTTAAAAACAACCCTCACAAAGGGCACCTATTGGTAGATGGGTAAAAAAATAAAATAAAAAACAGACATGGTATATCCCTTTGAGCATGGTGAAGTTATTAATTACACTTTGGATGGTGTATCAATACACCCAGTCACTACAAAGATACAGGCGTCCTTCCTAATTCAGTTGCTGGAGAGGAAGAAAACTGCTCAGGGATTTCATCATGTCCTTAACGATTAAAAGCATATCCATAACATGATGCAGCCACCACTACGCTTGAAAATATGGAGACTGGTACTCAGTCATGTGTTGTATTGGATTTACCTTGTTGCTAACAGGATGCATTTTTATTCTGTACAGGCTTCCTTCTTTTCACTTTGAAACAGTTTAATGGCTGTGCTAGGCAAAAACTGAGGATGGATCAACAACATTGTAGGTACTCCACAATACTAACCTAATTAACAATGTGAAAAGAAGGAAGCCTGTACAGAATAAAAATGCATCCTGTTTGCATCAAGGCACTAATATTATACTGCAAAAATTGTGGCAAAGCAATTCACTTTTTGTCCTGAATACAAAGTGTAATGTTTGGGGCAAATCCAATACATCACATTACTGAGTACCAGTCTCCATATTTTCAAGCATAGTGGTGGCTGCATCATGTTATGGGTATGCTTGTAATTGTTAAGGACTGGGGTGTTTTTCAGGATAAAAAAAAACTGAATGGAGCTAAGCACAGGACAAATCCTAGAGGAAAACCTGATTCAGTCTGCTTTCCACCAGACACTGGGAGAATTCATCTTTCAGCAGGACAGTAACCTAAAACACAAGGTCGAATCTACACTGGAGTTGCATACCAAGAAGACTGAATGTTTCTGAGTGACCAAGTCACCATTTTGACTTTAATCTACTTGAAAATCTGTGGCAAGACCTGAAAATTGTTGTCAAGCAATGACTAAGAACCAATTTGACAGCTTGAAGAATTTTGAAAACAATCCATGTTAAACAATATAGGTGTGGAAAGCTCTTAGAGACTTACTCAAAAAGACTCACAGGTACAATCACTGCCAAAGGTGATCCTAGCATGTATTGAACTCAAGGGTGTGAGTACTTATGTAAATTGATTATGTCCGTTTAATTTTCAACACATATGCAGACCTTTCTAAAAACATGTTTTCACTGTCATTATGGGGTATTGTGTCAATTTAATTATTTCTGAATTCAGGCTGTAACGCATTAAAATGTGGAATAAGTCAAGGGGTATTAATACTTTTTGAAGGCACCGTAGATAACAATAATAACCTAACAAATTACATCAACTCTAAAAGCCCAGTATCATGCAAGGCATTTTAGCATGCTAAAGGTGCCGCACAGATGTGCAAAATCAGGAACAACGCGTCAAGCTGGGCACAGTGCGCATTTAAAAAAATGCTTTTCTTTATTTTACCCCTTTTTCTCCCCAATTTCATGGTATCCAATTGTTTTAGTAGGTACTATCTTGTCTCATCGCTACAACTCCCCTACGGGCTCGGGAGAGACTCAGGTTGAAAGTCATGCGTCCTCCGATACACAACCCAACCAAGCCGCACTGCTTCTTAACACAGCGCACATCCAACCTGGAAGCCAGCCGCACCAATGTGTCGGAGGAAACACCGTGCACCTGGCAACCTTGGTTAGCGCGCACTGCGCCCGGCCTGCCACAGGAGTCGCTGGTGAGCGATGAGACAAGGATATCCCTACTGGCCAAACCCTCCCTAACCCGGACGATGCTAGGCCAATTGTGCGTCGCCCCACAGACCTGCCGCTCGCAGCTGGTTACGATAGAGCCTGGGCGCGAACCCAGAGTCTCTGATGGCACAGCTGGCGCTGCAGTACAGCGCCCTTAACCACCACTGATATAGGGTTGTTCGGGAATGCAAAATTACTTGTGAATCAGTGACTGTCAAAATAGTTACATACTTATTTTGACACTAAAGAAGAGGACACATCAGTTGTCACAATAGAGGTATTTTCTGAAGGTAGAAAGAAAGCAACATGAGTAGAAATAAAATGTGGATCATGGATCGATTCGTAACGTTTGAATACATTTTCTGACTGTTGCATGCTACATTTGGATCAGTTTGGGGTCCGCGGACCGATGCAGTCGTGTCTTCAACATTTGAATCGGGGAACGATGTGTATCGGTGAATTGTTTACGTCCTTACGATAAAGGCACCAGTCAGATAAAAACGTAATAGCATTCCATAACAGAATCAACAGGAACCATTCCACTGAGCTTTCACATACCTACCATTATGGCTGCATGTAAAGGAAATGTATTCACCAAAGCCTGGCAACTGTTGTATAATTTAACCAGAGAGGGCTGTGGGTCGCAGTGAAAAGCCTTTGCTCAGCATCTGCAGCAGAATATTATTACCGGCTTAAACAGTGACCTCACTTCCCTCTAAACAAATCTGGGTCATTCCACCAATTCGGGTCCTTTTGAGAAGTGCAATTTGGTAAAAAAAAAAAACATTTGATTTCACCTAATTGTAACAGTTTTGGACATGTAGGACAAAACTAATAAGACCAACTACAATCCATTATAATCTCATTGATGCCTGGCGAGCACATAATCCTAAAAGAGTACACCTTCTACTTAAACAGGCATATATCATTTCACAAATCGATTTCCGACACCTCTATTTTATTTAATCAAGAAAATGGCTGACCACTTCAAATGTCAGAATTTCCTAAAAGAGCAACAACATGGTGTTTTAACATTTCATTACTACAATATCCTACATTCTGTGATCATTTGAAATTGAAATCAATGAATTCATAAGTCAATAAAAATGTTGAGGACCCCCGGATTTTATGGGATGCCACCAAAGTTTTTATTGAAAATAATGCAACTGCATTTGCTCCCGAGTGACGCAGTGGTCTAAGGCACTGCATCTCAGTGCTAGAGGTGTCCCTACAGACCCTGGTTCTATTCCAGGCTGTATCACAACTGTCCATGATTGGGAGTCCCATCGGACGGCGCACAATCGGCCCAGTGTGGTCCAGGTTAGGGTTTGGCCGTTGTAGCCAATCATTGTAAATAAGAATTTGTTCTGAACTGACTTGCCTAGTTAAATAAAGGTTTAAAAAAATTGTGCATCTGAGTTGAATAAATCACAATTAAAGAAGATATCTGAATTGGAAACGTTAACTGCATTCTGAACAAACACTCTTCAGACCAGGTAGCTCTTACTCTTTCCAAAGTCAAGACAGAACTTAAGTTATTGATAAGACAGAGAGCAGAGTTTGCCATCCATCAAATTAGACTCAACCATTACTTCCATAGTAATTGTCCCAGTTGTTTATTGGCCATCAAGATATCCAGTAATGTTCAATTAGCTGACATAGCGGCTATTGAATATGAAACAGGAATTACAATCAGAACCCAAAATAATCAAACATTCTCCTGCATCAATAAAGAGCTGTACACCTCTGATTGTAAATCCACACCATGCCAGACTAAGCCCTTTCTAAAATAATTAAGAAATCCACTTTTCTCAACAGAGAAATCAACCTCGCTGGGAGCCCAAATCTCTCTAAATGAACTCAAAAGGGCATTGTAGCATGAATAAAGGCAAATCACCTGGTCCATTTACATTTTTGGAGCCAATTAGGTCCACTATTGCACGAAAGGATTAAAACAGCCATTCACAAAGGTTAATTTGGGAGAGATGTGAATACAGCACTAGATTTCCCTTTTAATTAAAAAAGGTAAGGATACCATCCAGTGTTATCACTCTCACTCCTGATCTTGGATAAACACATATTAAACTGTTTTCCAAAATGTTGTTTATTTCGAGACTTACTTCACAAAATTGGTCCACACGGACCAAAGCAGTTTTGTTAAAAAACGTCCATTCTTGGATAACTTCCGTCCATTATTACCCATCTTAAATATGGTGTCTCCTACTGCCCTGGAAAAGGGTGGTCTTCACTGATATATCCCTTAAACAATGCAGTTCTATTATTGCTCACCTAATTTCTATTTGGGGCAAAATTGAAAAACAATGTAACTAGGAATCAAAATGGCATGCCCAATATTTCACAATAATGCCTTGCGATCTGGAGGGCGGCCTTTTGCATAACCCCAATGGTCCAAAGGTAGAATCAGTACCTTTGCAGATATCATGGACAGTAATGGTTTGAGAACATTATAGGATTTGAAAGACACATTACAAGCAACTCCTTGTTTTCTATATTTACCATTTGAGTCAGCTATGCTGGATATGGAGTCCCTTGGGAAACCCAACTACCGAACCATCCAATGATAGAATTTATAAATAAATTATCTGGGTTCCCGAAAGGACTGATCTCTAAATTATATAAACAACTTTTGGAAAGCTCAATCTGGGCTAGCCATAAAAAAGTATGATCCACAGAAAATAAAAAAATAAAAATCAACTTAAAACGAACCATCAACTTGTACATTTTAAGTTTGTTCACAAACTTTATAACACTAAGGAAACATTTTACGATGAAATTGGCCCCAACTCTCAACTGTTCACTGTGTCCCTTAAATCAGGTAGGCACAGTCCTTCATATGATGTGATAGTGCTCTACGGTTAAATGCTTCTGGGACAGAGTTACAAAATTAATTAATGTAAATATTCAATGCTTTGCATCTTATGCTACTTAACGATGATCGCTCCTAGAATATCTCAATCAATCAGAGATAACTACTGCTGGCAGGCAGCACTGTCGCAAAAAAAATCTTGGCTCTCACCTCACTCTCGCAATTCGCCAGCTCTAACAGAATTATTGACAGCGAGAATTAATGGTGCTAGTGAAGGAACAATTGAGGCCTGGACAAATATATTTGACTCTGTAAAGAATAATCTCAGCTAAATCTCATAACATGCATACAAACTACACTACCGGTCAAAAGTTTTAGAACACCTACTCATTCAAGGGTTTTTCTTTATCATTACTATTTTCTACATTGTAGAATAATAGTGAAGTCATCAAAATGATACAATAACACATATGGAATCATGTAGCAATGAAAGAAAGTGTCAAACAAATTGAGATTCTTCAAATAGCCACCCTTTGCCTTGATGACAGCTTTGCACATGCTTGGCATTCTCTCAACCAGCATTGAGGTAGTCACCTGGAATGCATTTCAATTAACAGGTGCGCCTCCTGAAAAGTTCATATGTTTGAGATAATAAGTTGTTTTGTGACAAGGTAGGGGTTGTATACAGAAGATAGCCCTATTTGGTAAATGACCCAAGTCCATATTATGGCAAGAACAGCTCAAATAAGCAAAAAGAAATGACAGTCAATCTGGAAAATGTCAATATCTTTTCAAGTTTCTTAAAAAACGTCAAGGACTGATGAAACTGGCTCTCATGACAAACACCACAGGAATTGAAGACCCAGAGTTACCTCTGCTGCAGAGGATAGGTTCATTAGAGTTACCAGCCTCAGAAATTGCAGCTCAAATACAGTGGGGCAAAAAAGTATTTAGTCAGCCAACAATTGTGCAAGTTCTCCTACTGAAAAAGATGAGAGAGGTCTGTAATTTTCATCATAGGTACACTTCATCTATGACAGACAAAATTATATATATTTTTTCTCCAGAAAATCGCATTGCAGGATTTTAATGAATTCAATTGCAAATTATGGTGGAAAATAAGTATTTGGTCAATAACAAAAGTTTCTCAATACTTTGTTATATACCCTTTGTTGGCAATGACTGAGGTCAAATGTTTTCTGTAAGTCTTCACAAGGTTTTCACACACTGTGTTGCTGGTATTTTGGCCCATTCCTCAATCTCCTCTAGAGCAGTGATGTTTTGGGGCTGTTGTTGGGCAACACAGACTTTCAACTCCCTCCAAAGATTTTCTATGGGGTTGAGATCTGGAGACTGGCTAGGCCACTCCAGGACCTTGAAATGCTTCTTACGAAGCCACTCCTTCATTTCCCAGGCGGTGTGTTTGGGATCATTGTCATGCTGAAAGACCCAGCCACGTTTCATCTTCAATGCCCTGATGGAAGGAGGTTTTCACTCAAAATCTCACAATACATGGCCTCATTCATTCTTTCCTTTACACGGATCAGTCATCCTGGTCCCTTTGCAGAAAAACAGCCCCAAAACATGATGTTTCCACCTCCATGCTTCATAGTAGGTATGGTGTTCTTTGGATGCAGCTCAGCATTCTTTGTCCTCCAAACACGACGAGTTTTTACCAAAAGGTTATATTTTGGTTTCATCTGACCATATGACATTCTCCCAATCTTCTTCTGGATCATCCAAAAGCTCTCTAGCAAACTTCAGACGGGCCTGGACATGTACTGGCTTAAGCAGGGGTACACGTCTGGCACTGCAGGATTTGAGTCCCTGGCGGCGTAGTGTGTTACTGATGGTAGGCTTTGTTACTTTGGTCCCAGCACTCTGCAGGTCATTCACTAGGTCCCCCGTGTTGTTCTGGGATTTTTGCTCACCGTTCATGTGATCATTTTGACCCCACGGGGTGAGATCTTGCGTGGAGCCCCAGATCGAGGGAGATTATCAGTGGTCTTGTATGTCTTCCATTTCCTAATAATTGCTCCCACAGTTGATTTCTTCAAACCAAGCTGCTTACCTATTGCAGATTCAGTCTTCCCAGCCTGGTGCAGGTCTACAATTTTGTTTCTAGTGTCCTTTGACAGCTCTTTGGTCTTGGCCATAGTGGAGTTTGGAGTGTGACTGTGAGGTTGTGGACAGGTGTATTTTATACTGATAACAAGTTCGAACAGGTGGCATTAATACTGGTAACGAGTGGACAGAGGAGCCTCTTAAAGAAGAAGTTACAGGTCTGTGAGAGCCAGAAATCTTGCTTGTTTGTAGGTGACCAAATACTTATTTTCCAACATAATTTGCAAATAAATTCATTAAAAATCCCACAATGTGATTTTCTGGATTTTTTTTCTCATTTTGCATGTCATAGTTGAAGTGTACCTATGATGAAAATTACAGGCCTCTCTCATCTTTTTAAGTGGGAGAACTTGCACAATTGGTGGCTGACTAAATACTTTTTTTGCCCCACTGTATATGAAACTGTAGTTGAAGGATATTTACCCTCACTACATCTATCCAAGTCGTTTCTATTTGCGTCATCAGTGAGGCAGTTACTAAGCTACAACAATATGAAATACAGAAATGCATTCTGGGAATAAAAAAAGTATGTTCACCAAAGTGATGAATGCAATAATTGTGATGTCTTATGAAAAACAAACCTTATTATAAAAAATTTTAAAAGCACAAGGTAAATCAAAACCTTAACCCCTTGGGAAAATGAGCATGTCTAATTCAAGGTATGGTAGCTTATCAGAATGTAGAGATGACAGGGAAAGAATCCTGGAGGATTCACGCTGTGCTTCAAGAAAAGGAGCACTTTGGGAGAAGACAACCAGACAACACAATGCTATCAGCTGCAGAGCCCCAGAGTAGAGATTGATTGACGGGCGCGTGACAAGCAGGCTAATCCTCTGATTACTCAGTCTGTTAATCAACATTAAACACAGTATGTGGACGTCCCATCCCGTGCATGCTGCTGTGGGTCAGTGAGAGGTGGTGAGAGAGATGGAGGCATAACAGCTTACCTGTGAACATGGCTTTGAAGTAGTCGCTGGAGGAGGCCATCATGGCGCGATGCACTGGGAAGGCTTCGTCTCCGTCCCCCGCCACCAGCGTGACATCACACAGTAATCCCTCTAGCCTCAGCTGGTCAAATCCCTGGGAGGGGGAGAGAGAGAAAGAGGAGAGACCAGCCTGTTAGAGAGCTGCATCTCTAGAGGCTTCCCGACTGCAAGCGGTGGCCAGCTGGATGGTGCACATGCAGCTGGGGAGGGTTTGTGTTTCTGAGACATGGTGACTTCACCTTGTAGGGGACCATCACACTCTATTCCCGATTCCTTGTGGAGAGACCATGGGAACCGTATAAGGCCTATCCAGACTGGTACACAGACTGGATTAGCCTAACTCAATCACTTCATGAAAAGACAAAGAGAAAAATACAGCATTGTTTCCAGCTGGATGGTGCAATATTTAATTTTAATTTTTTAATTTTCCTCCAGTTAAGAACACATTGGCCTGGGAACAGTTAACTGCCTGTTCAGGGGCAGAACGACAGAAGCCGGGGGTTTTCCGGTTACTAGTCCAACGCACTAACCACTAGGCTACGCTGCCGCCCCAATAAAAACAAATAGGTTTGAAATGTATACCAAAAAGTAATTATTTGTCTATCTTTATACAACGTATAAAAATGTATACCCAAATATGTTTTTTTTGTCTATCTTTGTACAGCGAATGTTACAATACATTTGTAAGTTCATATTCTGGTTTAATAAAAATACTTGGTAGAATAATTTTGGCTTAAACCAGCCAAATACATACATCTTAAATTAATTTCCCACAGAACTATAACGCTCACCAGCCTTAAAAGCAATATGTAGCAATGCTATTACATTTTCTACTTGTGTTTTTAAGCCCAGTGTTCAGTCACAGACTGAGGTCCCTATAATGAACACAGTGGAGACCAACAATGGCATCACTATGTGCATTGACGACCCTCACTGCTTAATTAGCATTCACTTAAAATGGTCAACAGTCGGTGTTTCATACACATTTGAATGATGTTTTTCTCCTATGCAGCAACCGCCTGATGAGCATGTTAGAAGATGTAGCACTGACAGTGAAGAGTCTTCTCTTGGTAAAATCAATATCTAGAGTCCTATGCAGGCGTATTTACAATATGTCCAGAGAGCAAAAGAAAATAGATGGGCTATAATAGATGACTGCTAACAAGGGATAGCAAGATGTGCCTTTTTCTAATGATCCAACAAGCTTTCAAATCATAACAACTTTGAATTTACCTCAGTGATAGTTGTTGTTAAACTCTGAAAATGTTCAGCCACGGACAGTTGGTAGCAAGCCGACAGCTGTCAATCGATAGAGAAACTTTGCAGCGACGACAGAGATTGGCACAATCTTATTTTCTGACTTGAGCAATGTGCTGAATCACACGTGTACACCCACCCAGTGCTGTGTTCCTAAAAAGATAAATCAACACTCTTCAACAGCAGGTATAAAAACTATTCCACCAGTTAAAAGGCTATTACACCGTTGAATCGGGTCCTTAGAAGCACTCTGCCTAACAACACGTCCACACAACACACCTCCATCATACTAACAGGTTGTGGAGTACACACAGTGTGAACAGGTCACACATTGATGAGTCCAGTAGCTTTCTGCCAGCTCCTGCCTGGCAGCCCCCATCTCTGTGACGACCTTCACGTGTGGACAGAGACTGGCATGGGCCAAGCGGGCCAGGCAGGGCACGGAGGCTGACTCACTGGTGCTGATGCTTCATCAAACAGCTGGAGCCCAACACGCTGAGCGACTGTCTGTCTGCACTGAAGGAGTCACTACCATCGCTCTATCATCCCCTTCAAAATTATAGCTAGCTAGCCGACATAAATAATAAGGGATATCATCTCCATTTCAATTGTCATCACATTTTATTTTTATCATATGCAGAAGACATCTTGTTCTATGTGTGCGATGAAAAAAGTAGGCCATTTCAACTAGAGGGAACAACAGTCATTTCCATTATTTTAATCCAACTTCATGAAAGATATCCGTTTGACAACTCTTTGTCGAGAACATAACCGTTTTCAATGTTCTTAGAACATAATTCTCTTCCTCCGCAGTGAATCAATTGAATAATTCACTGATCATTTTCCTCAATAAATGCAGCGGATAGGTTTGAAAGGCAAGTCTTATCTCTTAGACAGCTTGCACACACGACCCTGATTTATTCCACTGTTTACGTGCTTTGCCCTCCACGCGCATCGCATTCTGACTTTAGATGTGCCAGTGATTAGAGTGGGAAAGACCTTGATTTTTATAAGATTTGTTGGTTTTTAAACAGGATAGTGAAGGCTAAACCCTGATGTGCTTATAACAAGTTTGACATTAGTTGTAAAGATTCCATAATGTTAGGTAGAGCAAAGGAAGAAATGTGTGCAGTGCTTGAAGATTGCAAGTGTGAAGGAGAAGGAGAAACGACGTGTGATTAAGAGTTGCACACAATAGCCTAGAAGAGATTGTTTGAGACAGATGCGCATGATTGGTGCTGCACATCGTTGAAGATCTGCACAGGAACAACTTTTCCATGTTTTAAAACAGAATTTTGAGCAGACAACCTGACTGAAACAAAACCAGGGTAATTTGTGTAATTTGTTTTTGTTGTGTTCAGAAATGTCTAGATATTTTTTCGAGTTGGGTAAAGGCCCTTAGTATCTTTGTCTGGCAAAGTTTCAGACACCATACAGACATATTCAGGTCCCTAATTATCACGAGCCAAAACAACTGCATAAAAAAATACAACTACTGAGCTATATTTATATTCAAATTATTTTATACTTATACAATTGCTCAGAGAAAGCGATTTTGTTTAATAAGCAATTTTTTTAATCTAAAAAGGATAGGGGTGACAATTTTGACCCCCATCTTCATTACTCTAGCACCCTTCCATTGCGAGGAAAATGTCCTCTTCAAACCACAGGTTTCAATGGGGCTCAAAATCTGGACACAGAGATGCATTATTTTTTTGTTGTTGTCAACTAACCATTTCTTTGTGGATTTTGATGTGCGCTTGGGGTTATTGTCTTGATGGAAGATACACTTGCGGCCAAGTGTCAGCCTCCTGGTTATCTTTGCAAACTACTTTAATTACATTTTCATTGGCAAGATAAGCAAATTTAGGGATGACATGACGGCAACAAACGCTGACACTACACAAGTATATCGGACCAAATTATGAATGACAAGAATTGTACTTTTGAAATCCGTAAAGTCAGTGTGGAAGAGGCAAAAAAATGAAGGTCTATCAACAATGACAAGCCACCAGGGTCTGACAATCTGGATGGAAAATGACTGAGGATAATAGCAGACGATATTGACACATCTTCAATAGAAGCCTACAAGAGAGCGTGTGCCCTCAGGCCTGGAGGGAAGCTAAAGTCATTCCGCTACCCAAGAATAGTAAAGCACCCTTTATTGGCTCAAATAGCCAACCAATCAGCCTGTTACCAACCCTTAGTAAACATAATGGAAAAAATTGTGTTTAATGCAATGCTATTTCACAGTAAACAAATTGACAACAGAATTTTAGCATGCTTATAAGGAAGGACACTCAAAAAGCACAGCACTTACACCAATGACTGACGATTGGCTGAGAGAAATTGATGTTATGGCTTTACACCCCCTGCTATAATGTCGATATAGAGTTACTTGTCGAACAGAACACAGAGGGTGTTCTTTAATGGGAGCCTCTCAAATATAATCCAGTTTGAATCAGGAATTCCCCAGGGTAGCTGTTTTGGCCCTTTGCTTTGTTACATTTTTACTAATGACAAGCCAGAGTGTCTATGTATGCGGATGACTCAACACTATACACGTTAGCAATAAGTGACAGCTACTAGTGACAGCTACTAAGTGACTGCAACACTCAACCAAGAGGTGCAGTTAGTTTCAGAGTGGGTGGCAAGAAATTAGCCCTGAATATTTCTAAAACTAAAAGCATTGTATTCAACTAAATCTTGCAATAAATAATGTGGAAATTGAGCAAGTTGAGACAACTAAACTGCTTGGAGTAACCCTAGATTGTAAACTGTCATATTCAAAACATATTGATGCAGTAGTAGCTAAGATGGGGAGAAGTCTGTCTATAATAAAGCGATACTCTGCCTTCTTAACTTCTTGATGACAGGGGGTCAGTAATTGAGTAGCTTGTATGAATAAGGTGCCAAGAGTAAACTACCTGCTACTCTGTCCCAGATGCTAATATATGCATATTATTAGTAGTATTGGATAGAAAACACTTTGAAGTTTCTAAAACTGTTTGAATTATTTCTGTGAGTATAACAGAACTCATATTGCAGGTGAAAACCTGAGAAATATCCAACCAGGAAGTGGGAAATCTGAGGTTTGACTCTTTGGGGTCATATTGCACTTCCTAAGGCTTCCACTAGATGTCAACAGTCTTTAGAACTTTGTTTCAGGCTTCTACTATGAAGGGGGAGAGAATGAGAGGGGATTGAGTCTACAGACAATGGAATTCTCCGGTTGGAACATTATTGAAGGTTTATGATAAAGACATCCTAAATATTGATTCTGTACTTAGTTCGACAAGTTTCTACGACCTGGACCCGAATGCGCGTTTGTATTTGTTAACCAAACGGCCAAACAAAATAAGCAATTTGGACATAAATTATGAACTTTATCGAACAAATCAAACATTTATTGTGGAAACTGGGATTCCTGGGAGTGCATTATGATGAAGATCAATAAAATGTAAGTGAATATTTATAATGATATTTCTGACTAATGTTGTCTACACAACATGGCGGATATCTTTTTGGCTGCTTTGTTGTCTGAACGCTGTACTCAGATTATTGCATGGTTTGCTTTTTTTCCGTAACATTTTTTTAATATAATAAATAATAATAATATATGCCATTTAGCAGACGCCTTTATCCAAAGCGACTTACAGTCATGTGTGCATACATTCTACGTATGGGTGGTCCCGGGAATCAAACCCACTACCCTGGCGTTACAAGCGCCATGCTCTACCAACTGAGCTACAGAAGGACCACTTCTGACCACAGGCTGTTCCCAGGGAGTCCCATAATTGGCCCAGGAGGAATGAATGACTCCACCTTTGCCTCTCCTGAGCCCGTTGGGGAGTTGCAGCAATGAGACGTGATCAAACATTTTGGGAGAAGAAGGGGGTACAATGCGCACACACACAAACACCTTCATTGTTGGTTATGGGCTTAGAAGTAAGTATTTCACTGTATGGTGAAATGTTGCACATTATGACAAATACAATTTGATTTGACAGCAGTCCCTGTGAGGATGGAACTTTGTCATCAGAATAGGAAACAGATGACTCAAAATGCTGTGGCACCTTGAGGCTTTATCATAGATATTGTCTGTAAGTATATGTCTGTTATCCATAGGTTGGTAGTTGATATGAGTGGAAGTTGTGTTACCGCAGTCAGGCTCCCGCCCCTCTGCGGTCTCCTCCTGGCAGAGTGTGGTGAGGGGTACGTGGGCATAGCCACAGAGACAGCGATGGTCACTTTGCGTCTTCTGCTGCTCGCTTGCTGTCTCAGCTGGTAATCTCTGTGGCTTTAAATCTGACAGCGGTTGCATTAAGGAGAAGTATATCTCTAATTCCGTCTTTAACACTTGTATTTTCATCAACATTTATGATGAGTATTTCTGTAAATTGATGTGGATCTCTGCACAATCACCGCATGTTTTAGAACTACTGAATGTAACGCGCCAATGTAAAATGAGATTTTCTTTAGCGCTTCCGTCCCACATATCCCAGAGAGGTTAACACTATCAACAAGGCAGTTCCTACAGGCCCTAGTTTTGTCACACGACTACTGTTCAGTAGTGTGGCCAGGTGCCACAAAAAAGGACTTAGGACAATTGCATAGCTGGCCCTTGGATGTACACAGAGAGCTAATATTAATAATCTCTCCTGGCTGAAAGTGGAGGAGAGTGACATCATCAATGCTTTAATTTATAAGAGGTATTGACATGTTGAATGCACCGAGCTGTCTGTCTCAACTACTGGCACACAGCTCGGACACCCATGCATACCCCACAAGACATGCCACAAGAGGTCTCTTCACAGTCCCCAAGTCCAGAACAGGCTATGGGAGGCACACAGTACTACATAGAGCCATGACTACATGGAACTCTATTCCACATCAAGTAACTCATGCCAGCAGTAAAAAAAAACATTAAAAAACACCTTATGGAACAGCGGGGACTGTGAGGCAACACAAACATTGGCACACACACATGTACACACACGGATTTAGTACTGGAGTAGGGGCCTGAGGGCACACAGTGTGTTGTGAAATATGTGAATGTATTGTAATGTTTTTAAAATTGTATAAACTGCTTTAATTTTGCTGGACCCCAGGGAGAGTAATAGGGATCCATAATAAATACAAATTCAGGTAGAATTGTATGAATTTTTCTTATCGTTCTATCGGAAAACGGATTTAAACATTAAGACATTCTTCCCATAAAAGTTGGACAAATCTCTAATCATTAACTTTACCGAGTAACTGGACATTTTAGCCAAAAACATGGTTGCCTCTGCCAGGAGGCTGACACTTGGCCGCAAGTGGATCTTCCAGCAAGACAATAGCCCCAAGCATTAAAAATAAACATTTTGCAATGGCCATCTCAGTCTTCGGACATGAACACCATTGCAAACATGTGGTTTGAATTGAAGAGGGCAGACCATAAGAGGAGACAAATTATATCAAGGATCTAGAAAGATTTTGTATGGAGGAATGGTCTGAGATCCCTCCCAATCTCATAAAACATTTTAGAAAAAGGAGCCAGTAATTTTGACCCCTCTCTTTGAGATTTTGTTTTATTACTTGTTAATAAAATCTCTTTCATTGAGCAATTGTAATAGTATAAAATAATAATATATCTATAATTTACAACTCAGTATTTTAATTACTTTATTCAGTCTTTTTTGCTAATCTTTATAAAAGGCTGACAATATTTATGGACCTGCCTGTATAGCTATCATTTCAATCAATCACAGGACCTCTGAAGGCATATTAAAATGACCCTGGCATATTTCATTAGGGCTTTTAAGAGGTTCATCAATCTGTCCATCCTCCCCAGCAGCACCATCTCTCAGTCTCTCTCCACTACTACTCACCTGAAGGACCACTGAGCTGTGCGTGTTGCTCGTAAAGAAGCGAGTGTTTCCGGGTTTTGAAGCCTGTAGGTGGGCAGAGATGCCCATGTCACCACACCCCTGCGACACTTTCATGTGAGGGTCGTCGTCCTCCACGAGGGATCTTTAGGGGAGGCAGAGGGAGGGGAGAGAGGGAAAGGGACTTTTAGCTTACAATCAAGCAGTACAAGCACGGATTTACATTAAAATCAACTCATTGAGTGTGGTTTGTATGCAGATTCACGGGCCTACATGATGAGAGAATGTTGAGATTTTCCTGATGATTCATGCACATCGGCTGAGGAAAGGGGTTTTTGGAAAAAGGTCAATAAATACACAGCACAACAAGGAGAGAGCTTAGCTAAGACATTTGCATTCTCCTAATCAGGCACATAAAACATGATTTAAAATGTCTACATTAACACCAAACAATACACAAGGACGCTCACACACACCTGAAAATGGTGCTTATATCCAGGGACATAAGGACAGACAGTCAAGCTACAAGGCAAAGGTAACTACGAGCTAAGAGTAAACATCCCCAGCATGGTCCATCCCTGCAGCAGACCATGCTCTCAATGGGACTGTGAGAGAATAACACGACTCAGGCCAATCATAGTGGTGTCCTCACCTCCTCCTCTGCCACATTACACTCAGTTCCATCATCAGCTCTCCACTCCAAACCTGATGAAGTCATACTGGTGCTCTATGCCAGGGCTTTCCAAACTGTTTTTAATTTGGGACCTACCAATTGAGGTGTCTTGAGTCGCGACCCACAAAAAAGGTTTGAGCATTTGAAAAAAACATACACAGACCAAAGAATAAGTAAACAATATCATCATGGCAGCAGAGAAAACATTTTGTAGTTTTAAAGCACATTTTTCTGCCATTCTATACATTGTCCCGTGGCTAATGCTGTGTTCTTATACTTAAATAGTATAAAATCAATAGGGGCCTCATTGTCCAGCTTTATTGTTGTTGATGGCAAGTTCTCAAAGTGCTATAGCTAGGCTATTGTAAAAATATATATATGTATCTTTTTTTATAGGCAAGTCAGTTAAGAACAAATTATTATTAACAATGACAGCCTGTATAGGTTCATTATCATTTCTACATACTTTAGATTTGGTTTTAAGTTTAAGTTTATACTAAAAGCATTTTTCCCCCTCCCAAAAATGTGTATGATGTATATACACACACACACATGCACAGTATCAGTCAAAAGTTTGGACCAACCTACACAAGGGTTTTTCTTTATTTTTTACTATTTTCTACATTGTAGAATAATAGTGAAGACATCAAAACTATGAAGTTAAAAAAAAGAAGTGTTAAACAAATCAAAATATATTTTATATTTGAGATTCTTCAAAGTAGCCACCCTTTGCCTTGATGACAGCTTTGCACACTCTTGGCATTCTCTCAACCAGCTTGGCCAAATTGAGCAATCGGGAGAGAACGGCCTTAGTCAAGGAGGTGACCAATAACCCGATGGTCACTCTGAAAGAGCTCCAGATTTCCTCTGTGGAGATGGGAGAACCTTCCAGAAGGAGAACCATCTCCGCACCAATCAGGCCTTTATGGTAGAGTGGCCAGACGTTAGCCACTCCTCAGTAAAAAGGCACATGATGGCCCGCTTGCAGTTTGCCAAAAAATAATTTGCACCTAAAAGACTGACTATAAAAAAACAAGATTCTCTCGTCTGATGAAACCAAGATTGAACTCTTTGGCCTGAATGACAAGCATCAGGTCTAGAGAAAACCTGGCACTATGTCTATGGTGAATCATGGTGGTGGCGGCATCATGCAGAGGGGATGTTTTTCAGCGGCAGGGATTGGGAGACTAGTCAGGATCGAGGGAAAGATGAACGGAGCAGAGTACAGAAAGATCCTTGATGAAAATCTGCTCTAGCGTGCTCAGGACCTCAGAATGTGGTGAAGGTTCACCTTTCAACAGGACAAAGACCTTAAGCACACAGCCAAGGCAACACAGGAGTGCCTTTGGGACAAGTCTCAAAGTCCTTGAGTGGCCAGTCAGAGCCCAGACTTAAAATAAATAGAACATCTTTGGAGAGTCATGAAAATAGCTGTACAGCAACGCTCGCCATCCAACCTGACAGAGCTTGAGATCTTCAGAGAAGAATGGGAGAAACTCTCCAAATACAGGTGTGTCAAGCTTGTAGCTTCCTACCCAAGACTCGTTACTGTAATCACTGCCAAATGTGCTTCAACAAAGTATTGAGTAAAGGTTGTGAAAACTTATGTAATTGTGATATTTCAGTTTTTCATTTTGATCACTTTTGCAAACACGCACACACAGTGTATTCAGAAAGTATTCAGACCCCTTGAATTTTTCCACATTTTGGTATAAATGTAAAATAAAATCTAATATATATTTTTATGCACAAAAAAGTCATCCCAAGACCCACCTGAATTTTTCCCACAGATTGGGAACTAATTGCTCTATGCAACACCAACACAACATCTCGTTAACTAAATCAACTTTAATTATGCCTACAATTACTGGAGACCGGTGTTATCCACTGGTTATTAAAATAAATCTAATATATATTTTTATGCACAAAAAAGTCATCCCAAGACCCACCTGGACACCTGCCATGACCTACAAGTGGGTCCGTCCCACAGATTGGGAACTATTGCTCTATGCAACACCAACACAACATCTCGTTAACTACAGCAACTTTAATTATGCCTTCAATTACTGGAGACCAGTGTTATCCACTGGTTATTAGGGCATGTCCACTAACTGACCATGAGGGTCATATTAACTTCAGAGTTACGGCAGAGTTGAAAATAAAAAGCCATCTCTCACACTGGCCAATAAAAAGAAAAGATTAAGATGGGCAAAAGAACACAGACACTGAACAGAGGAACATTGCCTAGAAGGCCAGCATCCCGGAGTCGCCTCTTCACTGTTGACGTTGAGACTGGTGTTTTGCGGGTACTATTTAATAAAGCTGCCAGTTGAGTACTTGTGAGGCGTCTTTCTCAAATTAGACACTAATGTACTTGTCCTCTTGCTCAGTTGTGCACCGGGGCCTCCCACTCTTTCTATTCTGGTTTATCAGTTTGCGCTGTTCTGTGAAGGGAGTAGTACACAGCGTTGTACCAGAACTTGAGTTTCTTGGCAATTTCTCGCATGGAATAGCCTTTATTTCTCAGATCAAAAAAAGACGGATGCGTTTCAGAAGAAAGGTCTTTCTTTCTGGCCATTTCGAGCCTGTAATCGAACCCACAAATGCTGATGCTCCAGATAATCAACTAGTCTAAGGAGGGCCAGTTGTATTGCTTCTTTAATCAGCACAAAAGTTTTCATCTGTGCTAACATAATTGCAAAGGGTTTTCTAATGATCAATTAGTGTTTTAAAATGATCAACTTGGATTAGCTAACACAACGTGACATTGGAACACAGGAGTGATGGTTGCTGATAATGGGCCTCTGTACGCCTATGTAGATATTCCATTAAAAAGAATCAGCTGTTTCCAGCTACAATAGTCATTTACAACATTAACAATGTCTACACTGTATTTCTGATCAATTTGATGTTATTTTAATGGACAAAAAAAGGATTTTCTTTAAAAAACAAGGACATTTCTTAATTCTTAAGTGACCCCAAACTTTTGAACGATAAGTGTAAATCTTTAAAAAATAAAAACAATTGACCACAGTGGCGGCCATTGATTGGCTGAATACCAGGGCGCGAGGTGGTTGGAGTTGTCAATAAAGCAGCATGACAGAAATATGAAGTTTTAAAGAGGTCTGTGCATTTGAATAAGAGCATAAATACACCTATTTGTCTTTTGCATATCAACAACCGAATGACCACTACTGCACATGCTGCCACTGTTTTGAACAGATTATATTATATTATTTAGAACGAGCAGCCAGTTCACAAACGAGTGCACCAGGGAGAACGCAACAAGCAGATGCAATAAGTGAACCCCCCCCAGCCCCTCTTGGCAATGGACAGAAATTCTTTACATTTTAAAGTTAATTCCATGCAATTCTACACGTTATTTATTTCATTTCAGGGTCTCTCTCACGACTCCATTTTCAAATCAGGTGATCCCACATGGGGACGCGACCCCTAGTTTGGGAAGCGCTGTGTTAAACACACATGATGATCATCCAGGACTGCTAAGTCTCTAACGAATGGAAGTCGATGAGCCAGTCAGGGGGTCAGGTGATACTATCAGGTATGTTTCTAAAGGGAGGGGGAGATGGATGGCCTAGTGGGCTCTAGATAGCGGTTGTTCAGGGTCAGCACCACCACAACTAGGTGTGGAGGAGTATTCATGGCTACAGGATCAGGAGCAACCACACTGACACACAGCGTACTGGTACATTTACCCTGTCAGGTGGTAAGTCGGAGAGGCAGCGAGGAGAGAGTGGGTTGTCCAAACCACAAAGGAGTGTTGGTGGCTGCCGGAACGAAACAAAGAGAACAACAGCTAGAGCAACCCAGTCATAAAATACATAACTCGGACTCCAACCAACAGCACGAAACAAACAAACACAGACATCATCGGAAGTTTCATTCATCAACAGCCGATTTGTAGTGAAAACACCAAACACACACACACACACTGACACGCTATGCTACAAACACGTCCGTATGTGACTAAAAATATGCACTGACTAGGCTACACAAATGTTTCACAGAAATAAATACACAACAGTCAGTTAGGCCTATATCAAATCTTCTGCTGTGTGTGTGGGTGGTGGATGGCAGTTTTCTTTTTTATTAACAAGATGCTTAAACATGCCAAGAATCATATGCTTTATGGAATGGAGACCGTGAACCATTTCTTAGTAATACATCAGGGAATAATTAATTAAATTGGTTAAATTGGATGGGGGTAGGCATGCGATGCATCTTAATTGCTTTTGTAAATTGGATGATGACTATAATGAAAACTTGCATCTTAAAGGCCCAATGCAGTATGTTTTTCTCAATAGCTAATCATTTCTGGGTAACAATTAAGTACCGTACTGTGATAGTTTATTTTTGATCATTTTAATTGAAAACTAAAGTAGCTTCTTAGCAAGAGCAATTTCTCAAGTGAGAATTCTGCTAGGACTGTCTGAGCATGGTCTGAGTGGCGAAACTGAAAACTAGCTGTTATTGGCAAAGTGGTTTGGAACTCTTTCTTATTGGCCTATAAACTAATTTGTCACCAGGCAGGTAAAACCTCTATCCCAAGCCTCCCGAGTGGTGTAGCGGTCTAAGGCACTGCATCGCAGTGCCAGAGGCGTCACTACAGATCTGGGTTTGATCACTGGCTGTGACGCAGCCGGCCGCGACCGGGAGACCCATGAGGCGGCGCACAATTGGCCCAGCGTCATCCGGGTTAGGCTGGCTGGGTTGTCCTTCGCTCACTATCCTACCAAAACAGGCTGAAATTTCAGGTGGTCTTTTCAAACAGCCGTTACACTAAAAGGGCATTATCATATTTTTAACAGTATTATTCAAACCTCATAGTGTGCTTAGAAAGACGGAAATCCGCACACTGGCAAAAAATAGGAAATATCCAAAACCTCAGTGTGGAAAGACTATATATAAAAACACAGGAAATCTAATTTTTGACTGCACTGGGCCTTTAATAGCAGCAGAATTTTTATCAAATGGCTGTTAGTGAACAGTGTCTATTTCCTCTCATTCACGCATCTGGTTGAGGGATTATTTTTTTTTAGAAGTGGGATATGATTGGATTAAAACTAAACCTACAGGAACAATGGCAGGGAACCAGGAAGTTGTCAAACTATCTAACTACTTAATGGGAATCTCCATCTACAATGAGGAAATAAAACAAATTGACAGACGCTCATTCATCAAACTGAATGTTTGGTAGGCCATTTCTGCACTTCCTGTTGGTGAGACAATCATTAGAATTAAGAGCCTCTTCACACTTACTACACTTTTCGTAAAAATACCGTCAGTTACACATATTACTCAAATGTAAACATGAGTACTTGCTACGTGTCGACACTCGGCCAACAGTCGCCCCCCTTGAAGCAGGGCAGTGTAAACAGAATAGTCTCGTTTAGCCAACACTCCTACAGTATAAATGCTAACAACAGAGCAATGTTTTTAAAACAACTTAAATGTTTAGACATTTTCCTAATATTTGAGACTTGTTTTATTGAGTTTATACCTGAAATTGCTTTAACAGGCTGTTACATTCTGAAAATGTTGCAGTAGCCGCCAGCTGCACTGAGCCACATTCATCTATGGAAGCCCATCTCCACAAACAAAAACTAAAAACATGTCAAATGCAGATCATACAAATAGGAGATGTTTTTTCATTTGTAACATTGTGTGGTGATTTCACAGGTGGCACCACAGGGCTCAGAGTGGTGGGTGGGTAATTATTTTCCGGGGGGCACCAGCATTTTCCTGGTCTGGTAGTAGGCTCACCAAATAAGGGCAACCAACTCTGTTCGGCCTCCCTACCCTAGTTGTACATGGTCTCTCCTATCGCTATGACAAATAGTAATAAATCACAAAAAAAAATGTTTTATATGGGCTATGTATTTTTTTTCTATATGGGCTATGATGGGACCAGATTCTTTTTCTAATCAGGTCATATGGTTTTAAAAAACTCCTGACCCTACTGAGGATGAAAACATTAAAACCCTTTTTGATTTAGATTTTATTTAACTAGGCAAGTCAGTTAAGAACAAATTCTTATTTACAATCACAGCCTAGGAACAGTGGGTTAACTGCCTTGTTCAGGGGCAGAACAACAGATATTTTGCCTTGTCAGCTAGGGGATTCGATCTAGCAACTATTCGGTCACTGTCCCAACGCTCTAACCACTAGGCTACTTGCCGCCCCTTTACACAAACAAAAGAGACCATTTCGATTGGACAGTGAAACCAACAGGGCTGAGCTTGCTGCATGCAGGGTTGCATTGTATATACTCATACAGTTATCAGAATGTTGTCGATGGAATACTTCCAGTCAATCATTTTGGATGAACCCCTAAGGTCGATCTCCGTGCCCCCGCTGAAATCTATTTAGCGTAATAAAAAATAAAGTCACCATAAAAATATGTCTGTTTGAATATAAACGTAAAATAATTGCCTATTTTAGGCTATAAATACATAGCTAAGGCTATTAAAACATGACCTTGAGTTTTCCCTGGCCAGACCCAGAACGCATAGGCTTCTCTAGACTACCTGCAGCTGTGGTTGTTATCAGTAGGCTACAGTTGACCAGACTGAAGCACAGACTAATTGTGCACGTTGACAAACATGAGGCACTTTATGTGTTTTATGGCGGGTATGAGCTTCCATATCAAACAGCTCGTTGCAGTGAATTCACTTATACCCACGTTTTCAGTCGCAACTGTTATAAGTGAATTCACTGCAACGAGCTGTTTTATACGGAAGCCCATGTTAGTCTGTGCTTCAGTCTGGTCAACTGTATCCTGGTGCTGCCTTTTTTATTTTTTTATTTGATCTAATCGAACAACTTCATTCCATTATTTGAATTCCATTTTGTTTTTGGGAGGGAGTGAGCTCAATGCGCACATCCCAGTTTCTCTAGAGAACTGTAGGTAGGGAGCTGTTTCCAAAAGGCCAATATTATACTCAGTTTAGCGCATAAAACGTGGTAATTAACTACAATGACCATAATCCTTTGCGCATCTTCTTGACCGGTCTTTGTTTCTTTTAAGCCTGCTACAGAAGAGAGAAGAATGCCGGATCGTCCGGTGATATAGAGAGCCGCTGTTGCTTCGCGGGCTATCTCAAGCTGAAAATACATGATCTAAAATACATGATCAGTAGTCATAAAAATATGCCTTATTTACTTTGAAGAACTACAAAATAGGGATTTGGTCAGAGAGCATAGGCTGCAGCTCTATAAAGATGAGATGACTTGGAATTAAATCATAAAATAATCAAATAAAACAAACGTAACATACACAACAACTGAAATACTGCATTACAGTTAAGTGAATAAATGATGAATGAATGAATTGTTTTATTGTGTGTTACAGCATTCAACCCACATAATGCATAGTCCCTTTAGTCTTTTAAGATAATCGAAACCAAAAACCGTGATTCTTTTTGAACCTAACCAAAACGACCTCAAAAAGCACTGATCGCTCAGCACTAGTCTCTATGCACACTCACGCACTACAACACACACACATTCATTTGCACACACACGCATAACATGCACACACATTTATATTGACTCTTTTATACTGACTCTACACACACACACACGTACATTCATTCACGATATACGCTGCTGCTACTCTGTATCATATATCCGGATGCCTAGTCACCTTACCCCTCCCTATACATATCTTCCTCTATCACTCCATTATCCCTGCACATTCTAAATATGCTACTGGAACTGACCCTGTGCACATGGCTTAATAACTTCCTTGTTATTATTTCTATTTGGTGTTATTTTCACTATGTTGTTCACTGCATCGTTGGGTTTAGAGCTCGCAAGAAAGGCATGTCACTGTACGTGTGCACGTGGCATTAAAACGTGAAACTTACCACATGTAATGATTTGCATGATATTGATCAAAGTGAAGCCTGGTTTGTTGCAATGTTCAGAGGTAGACCTACTGTACTTTGTATTTGCATGAGCGGGTCAATCGTTCATTTTTGATAGGATAACGTTACTTGATGAAGACTTGCTTTTAGCAACTCTGCGCTTTTGTCTTGAAGCTAAAATGTAATGAGTGTAGCCTACAGATGAGAAAATAAACCCTTCAATTGTCTGCACATGCTTGTGAATTATTGCTTTATTCAAGAGTGTAATATGATTTGGTTGCATTATTCAATAGCTTAGTGTAATATGTTTCAGAAGAAACTGTCATTGTTGAATAGTTTGTGCTTGCTGGCTAGTGGCTACTGTGATATTTAGTCATTTAGAGCTGATGACCAAGAATGTCGCGTTGCCAGCGACAACGACATGTAAGGCAAGGATGTAATGTGAATTTAAAACTAGAAATCTCTTTCGCCACTCCGCTCCTCAGACTCTCCTTCATATCTCTTATTGTGAATAGGGCCTTAGAATATCAAAATAGAGACAATCCCTTTACAGAACTGCAACAAAGAAACACACAACGCCACTACCACCACAAACACCAACAAAAGATAGCTAATTGTCTCCCCCCAGGGAGCTGGTTATCAGTATAATTAAATGGCTCGATACTGTGCAGCACACCACACCAACCAAAGCTGCAAGTTGAGTTTAAAAATGCTGTAGTTTGAGCATGGTTCCCCCAAAACCCAAAACACCAAAACAGGTTCAAATCAAATCAAGCTTTCATTATCCAGCAGACATGGAACGCAACGCAATGTGCTTTACAGGAAAAAAACAATGATACCATTTGCTACCTGGGCTGCACCTCATGATGGAAAAAGCCAACAATTAAACCCTGCCTGTGTCATCCTGTGCCATATGACTTCCAGTCCAACAGTACCACAAAGGATGGAAAAATACCCTGGGAAACCCAAATAACCTCCGTTCTCCTCTACTGTATCAACGTTACAGAGGCAGACAGTGCACCACTTTATAAAACCAGGACTTTGTTTCAGACAGGTGAGAGAAACAAGCAGCACAGTACTCAAAATAGAGAATTAACATAACATATTTTTTCAATCATTCATAATGATGAACGACAGCGTGTTCCAGGTACTGGTGAGAGAAGCAGCTGTGATGTGATTTCATGTCGTGCCAGACCTTCTGCTCCCTACGAATGAGATTCACTGAAGAACTTAGCACATCCCAGTCTTTGATTACCCAACATCCCTTTTAACTTTGTTGGACCCGACGGTCGCCTCTTAATTAAGCTTTGAGGGAGCGGCCAGATCGAAACAGAAAGGTGTCTTTTTACTTTTTTTTTAATCCAACTACCTTTAAAACCAGGACGTTGCTGACTAGAACTAGACGGCTGTTAGTATCCATATGCAAAGAAAGCACCAAGCACTCGAATGAAGGGAAAAACAACATTGATTTATTTATAGTGCATTAGGTGCATTACAAAACCAGCTTTGAAGTCACTCCAAATTTTTAACTTAAACAAAAGTAGCTATGGTGTAATATAAACAGCAGACACTCTTACTAATAGGAGCGCAAACAGATGCCACTCCATTGTTAAGACGTCATGGCAGCTACAAACACTGTTGGATTGATCCTGCAACCCTCTGGTATCATCACCTGCTATATCATTTCACTACATGCAATTTGAGTGAAGGTTGGTGAGTATCTATTGAGAAAGATTATGCAAAGACCATTGATATTCCTGATATGAAGGAGAACAGACTTCCTGAGGTTTGTCAGTCGCGCAATACGAGTCATCACATCATGCACCAAAATGTGCTTCCTGTGAAACACCAAGTCCTCCAGCATTCATCCAGCAGTATTATCAGCAGATTTTTGGCTTTCATAATTTAAAAAGTCAGGAAGAAAGATATGCTAATGAAGACACAGAGCTGCCATCCTATCTGAGCGGTGTGGAACATAAATAAACCTTGGGGGTGAGTACAGTTTATGAGCAGGAGCCACACAGAACACACAGCGGCTTATATTCTCAACTGACTGCCTCAGTAGCAGACGGCGCTGCATGCCTTTTTTTACATCTTTTTTTACATTTTCTCGTAAAAGGCCAATTCTATTAAAGAGACTTACCAACGCCAACCCTCTCCAATCTCCCCCACCTGCACAGGCCTATATCCATTCACATCGATAAGACATTCGAACTTGAGCCAGCCTTCTATTTATATTTCTGTAGAAAAGGTTAATTGCAGCCGTTTTGTGAACACAAAGGTATGATTCATCAGAAAACACTGTCAGGAGAGAGAGACCAAGGACTCTGAAATTTAGAGAAACCTTTCAAGCATTATTACTTTTGTGTTGAAGATCCTGAGTATTGTGTAATCACATTTAGATTGGGTTTTTGAGGATGTGTGCTGTTCTCATTGTATAACCGTACTGAATTGACAGGGAGGGGGCACAGATGTTTGTCAAAATCAATGTGGGCCAGAAAAAGGGCAGCTATTTGATATACATACTTTCTATCTAGTTTTAGATTAGTATATTTAGCATTTTTTTTTAATAACTATTTTCCCTCGGATGCTATTATACTGGGATTTTTTTCCTAACCAGGAAATCAGGGTGTTGTGCTTGTCCATACACCATGGGGAACAAATCCACTTCTGTTTAATTTCTTGTCAATAACCTTATAATTAGGCCTAGTAATGAAACGTTAGGCCCATGATGTCATTTCCTGAACAGCTTATACTAATTTGTCTTATGGCCTTGTCTTTCAGTGGTTAACACGGGGGCCGAACAATCCTATGGACATTGGCTGAAGAATACAGATGGGGAAGAATGATTATATAGTGCAAGTGTAAACAACTGAATATCATTGCTGGTTTTACCAGTGTCCTTGAGGCGAGGATGAAACAAACTGTTAAGGACTTGGAATTGCCTTGAATTCCCATTGAACTTCCAGTTATTTCATGGCTTCCGGGCAGTGCACCTTTGCCATTCCTCCCAAGCATGAAATCTGCACCACAGGCAGAGGCTATATTTAGGCCTGAGTGAGATCACTGCAGACGAACACACAGACCAGGCTCCATAATAATCTCCAGCTAACACACAATCACACATTAATACCCACCAACTCCTCCTAAAATACCACCCTGTCCCTGAATCTCTGGTTTTATGTTAGCATACAGACATCCACACATGCTGCTCTCTCCACGTTGAAAACGGCCATATCTAGAGAAAGGGGAGAAGCTACGCACACAGATGGAGGCCATTCCGCTCCGTTACAGTAGGCTACATGGAGGAACCACAGAGGAACCTATAATGAGAGGGCTAATGTCACATCATGCCATCTAAAAACACATCACACAACGTATAAAAGTCAAAATAGTAGCTGGGCAGGGCTGGGCAGGGCATGGCTCAGTATTAAATGTTACAGTTCCACTCGTTATTTTTTCCATTTTTACAGGGGAAAGGCTATTTAGCTGTCGTAATGGAAGAGACAAAGAGCTATACACAATGGTAAAATATGTTGGTTTATAGCCCTAGCCTGTACTTTAATGATGATTGAGAACCTAAATATATCATGTGAGAATTGGTGGCTTCAGCTTAAATTAAGCTTATAAGCAACACCCTATCAGGACTGGGGTCAAGTCCATCTCAATTCAAATCAATTTAGGAAATAAACGGTTTTATATACAATTACGGAGACAGTTATGGTAGACGTTTTTGGAAGAAAATGTTGTAATTGACTAATTGAAAATTATTTTTCCCATGCTGTCATTTTTGGTTTAGTCTCGAGTCAGTGCACGTGAGTGCATTTATGTTCTGGAATGATTAGCCTGAACATATCTCAGGCAGAGAATTGATGTAACAGTAAAACTGTGCACATTTAGACTTAATACATTGTTATTTTACAGATTTACCTGCCATGCCATTTACCTCAAACACTGAACACTGAAGAATGTTGGGTAGTGTGGGAATTTCTCAGTATTCTATATGTTAATATAATGTGTGGATAGGAGAATTCATACATTCCATGCGTCTGTTTACTTAAGGGAGTTTACTCAAACAGGGCATGGACAACTGGAATTTCAACAAAAGGTACAGTATATACATCCACTCAGAAGGCATCTCTCTGGTTAACTCATGATGTGTTTGCTAGTCATGTAGGCTACATACTGCATTCAGAATTGAGACATTTTATGGTAATAATCAGCAATGAATGATACAGAATGCACCTTTCAATATCTAATATAAAGTATGGTAAAGAATATGGAGACCGTCTCAATTCCTCTTGCTATAAAGAACTACAAACAGAGCCTGAAATTCCATTCAAAATATTCTGATAAAATGAAGCCAAAAACCACACACATTCATCAACAACCATGAGCCTTTCAATCTAGCCTGAAGCACGACGCAATGTACCAATGTGAGTTTTCACTTGACACTAGCCAGAATTGGCAGCATTGATATGGTCTTTGCTCCTGAGGATGCCAGTCCTCCAAACCAAATTAAGCCAGGTTACTGTTCACTAGTGAGGAGATAACCTGATCCCCACCATTTACATTCAGCTAGCCTAGCAGGGTGACTGACAGAGGACATGATAGGGGGGCATCTCTCACACAGAAGGGGGAGATGGAAGGAGGAGAGCCTGGAAGCACCTTCCCTATTCTGCCCTCCCCCCTCCAGAGAAGCAGCAGCAGTAGCAGCAGACGACAATAACTCCTAAACCAGGGTGCGCCAGACGCCCTGACAAAGGCATGCAGCCTCCTCCCAAGCTTGCTGTGGCGGCCAGCAGTCTTTGCCGGCGGATAAACACAGCCCCGAGGAGGGCGGAGGGTGGCGGACGTGTTCCTGGCCCCTGAAAAATCTAAATGGGCCACGGCCATGGATAATGAGCCACACTGCTCTAGAGGACAGTGTTCCGCTAGTTGGCCAGGCACAAAGGAGGGTATTAAATCGACCGCTCTCGACACGCAACAATGCTCCCATCATATTCCGCCCAATTAGGCTGCAATGAGAGAGGGGGACAGAACAACTGAAAAAGAAAGCAGAAAATACACCACCACCATAGCATGATGTGCATAACAAATGGTTATTTATTAAGATGTGATTGCCATTTCTGTCTTTACTCACATGTAGGCAGGAGAGAGCGGCGAGGACCTGGATGTCTTAAGAACTGGCACTGGGAATTTCCAGCTGACAGGAGAACCGCTTTTCCATTTCAACGGCATTTTGTTGTCACCAGCACGGAGCTACAGCGCTAACAACGGCAAAGAGCCTTTCCACGAACAGGCTTCCAGCGAGGGCTTCCATCCCACTCTGCCCACTCGGATCAGAGGGAGGGAGAGCAGCAGCGACAGGGGTTGAGTGGTACAGGCAGCAGCAGTGCAGGCTACACACAGGTTTATGACACTAGTGGCAGAAGTGAGAAGAAGCCAATGGATCCTGCCTACTGGGCCAACTCACAGTCATCTCCTGTTAGAGGGGGAAAAGCTCTCCGGTCTTGTCGCCCTTTGAGGCTGTGCCAACTCTAGCCCAGCAGCTCAACAACAGTGCCACCTTGTTAAAGGAGCGGCGACTGCAGTGCTGGGCTTGTTATAGGGAGAGGTGGAGGGAGGAGTAGATAAAGGGAGGGGGGAAACGCTAGCATCTGCCCACCCTTAGAGAGCAGTGCCTAAAATACTACTAGTTTACACTGGGATATAAAAAGGAAAGAAAAAAATTACATTTGGATTTCTTTGAGAAATATCAAAGTAAATTTGGAGTCACGTGATGAAATGTGTTGTCGTCCCACTACGACTGGTCGGGAAAGCATGCAGTTTATAAGGCTACAGACTAAATAAACAGTGAACTTCACAGGGTGGTGAAAGTGCAAGGTGATGAACTTGATGCTCCTTTCCAATAAATATTGAGGTTCTCATTCTGGTGACATGATCATCGATGCTTGGCTGCCGTTAAATAAAAAATAATCTCTCTATTTTGTCCATAATAATGTCATCATGAACGCTATAGGTGGTCTCTAGCTAACAGATAGCGCTGGTGCTAACAGTCTCCAGCTAACAGATAGCGCTGGTGGCTAACAGATAGCGCTGGTGGCTAACAGTCTCTAGCTAACAGATAGCGCTGGTGGCTAACAGTCTCTAGCTAACAGATAGCACTGGTGGCTAACAGTCTCTAGCTAACAGATAGCGCTGGTGGCTAAAAGTCTCTAGCTAACAGATAGCGCTGGTGGCTAGAGCGCACGTGCCACTACCAGAGTGGGTACACTCGCTACACAACGCAAGCATTTCACAAGTCAATTTGATGGAAACATCTCTTGTTTTTAAGCAGATTTTTGAATGTTTGCATGAAAATCTGTCGCCAATTGGATGGAAACCTAGCTTGTGCGACTTCACACACACCTGCATAGGTGTAATTCCAAGTAGGACAAAGAGTATATCATAAAGATATCATTACAGTTCTATGGACTACATGGCCCCCTACATCTTTGGAGGGAATGTATATTCCCCACTCCGATGAGCATAATATGCAAGCATGGCAGATTGTACACTGGTATACACAATGAACATGCCATCTCTCATTCCATTGGACTCATCCAGTTAGATTGCCCCCTCAAAATTTGTCCCCTGCATGGCTGTCATCCACCGAGCACTCTAGCAGGAACACAGTGTGCAGTCAGCCTTGGCCTTGCCTGAGGCAGCCAGCTGATCAAGATGAAACACTGAAACTCTTCTCCTCCTAAGACCAACATCCACCCAAGCACCGAGAGCAAAATAAAAGCCAAGAATAGAGCGTTGTGCAGCTCATTTCCACGATTACAGTTCCTCTTGTCTGAATAGATCTGAAGGCCCTGTCAAGAAATCTATAGCAATATCATGTCCTGTGCGCTACTTCCTTTTGGCAAGCCCACTCTTTAGTCCTTTGTTTCAACACACTTCTCAAATCTCTTCTACTCACAACATCATGAAAAATGACCCCTTGTGGAGCTGTGTCTCAAGATGGGACCCCTATAGTCAATCCTCTCCTGCTCTCTCACTCTGGAGCATTAGGGAATGTCTTCCAACCTGCCCGTAAACACTCCCTCTAGGTTGACTCACTATCTCGTCCCACAATGAGGGAGAATATCACAAGTAGAACCACTGCAGGTATTTTCACAGGAGCCATGATGTCTTGGGCCACTTCTTCACTGTGGAGTTCATTCAACAGAGGACACAGCCAGGTCTGTCAGGCAGGGTGGTCATGTGCTCGGTCTCCTTTTACAGACAAAGGAAACCAAGGGATTAAAAAGCCTTTTGTCAGATGAGTGGGGATGGTGCTGAGCCAGATGTCAGCACATTAATAAAAATATTTAAAAAATGATGAATGGTGTCTGTCTGAGTGAACAAAGAATGGTTGAAGATGTTCATTCAACAAACACCAAGACTGCCTCCGGATCAGAAAACAGAGCTCCACGTGCAGGTTACAGTAAACTGCACTACAGCCTGTTTCTGGAGCACTTAAGCTGCAACTCTTTATTTAGACACATACCTAAATCAAATTGTAGAGGAGAGGGAAAACATCTCAACATGAATTTGTCATGACACGAGATAGTCCTAAATGCAGAGTTGCACATTTAAAAAGACTGCGCTAATTATTTCACAATCATTGCAATGTTTCTTCACGGAACCTATACCTTTTTCAAAAACAGAATATCATCCGAACATCTATTGAAGAAACTGCATCATTGTTACCACCACAAAGCAACTGTTTGACTTCTGCCCTGCCAGCCACAACTGAACAGCACTATAAAGCACAAGACAGGCTGGGAACAAAGAGGGGAGGAGGCAGCTGTGATAACCTGATCCTCCATAACCAAATACTTCCAGTTTTTACAGTAAAGCCTGACAATGGCTGCATTTATCAGAGCCACGGTGAGCATCGATCTGTGGGCTTCTTTCAGAGGCCATTAGGGCCGCGGGCGAGAGTGATAAAGAGTGCACGAAAGCAAAACTCCTGAGCTCTGCAGACACACCAACCCTGGAAGACAGGCCAAAAGTCAGGAACACACCCTCACTGTGCTGGAACACAGCTGTACTCTCTCTGAGTCTCGCTACAACACACACCCCATCACTGTTCTGGCAGGAACACACTGTACTAAAAGAACACATACACTGTATTAAAGGAAGTGTTGACCATCCACACACTTGCTTGTCCATAAGATTGTTGTGCATTGCTTTTTGTGCACCATGCCTATGTCTGACATTTGTACTGGCCAGTAGGTGTGTGTACACGCCTGTATGAGCATAAGAGGAACAAACAAGACAGCCCTCAAGATTCTGACTCTAGAACAGACAAACGTATACCATCTACTGGATGCAGAAGGAACTGTGCCTGTCTAAATACCAGACACACCCTCAAGCAGCTGACCGCACATGCTGTCACCACAGTGTGGTTCCTCATCCCATCTTTTACATTTTAGTCATTTAGCAGACACTCTTACCCAGAGTGACTTACAGTAGTGAGTGCTGTGAGAGAAATTACAAGGTTATGTTATAATACTGTTATTGCATCAAATGGTTGTTTTATGGAATAGAATAGTGGGTTCTTAGAACATTTTCATCTGTGTATGTTCTACTGAGGATGGGCCTCTGGGAGATTTAACACTGACAGGAGATTTACCATGTCTTTGGGTGATAAGCCTAACAAGACCGCATTCCAGAGCATGAGTTAATGTTTCTGTACTGGGGTACCAGGGGAAAATGGCTCCAGAATGGAGTTGGGGTACCAGGGGGAAATGGCTCCAGTATGGAGTTGGGGTACCAGGGAGAGATGGCTCCAGTATGGAGTTGGGGTACCAGGGAGAGATGGCTCCAGTATGGAGCTGGGGTACCAGGGGGAATTGGCACCAGTATGGAGTTGGGGGGCCAGACCCTGGTCTCTACACAACACAAACAGTTTTACAGCAGATACTGTCTGCCTGTGAATTATAAGTATATTTCATACAAATCTTAGCCTTGTGACCCATTCCACACATCTGTTGTTTGTCATGTAGACTGGAGGGGGTGTATCTTGGCTATAAAAGACCTTTGAACCTTTGTCTCGGGGCTCTCAACGAATCATCTGAGAGTGATTTGTCGACCAGCCATCATTATCGTAGAGCACTCAATTGATTCACTTTATGTGTGTGTGCTGTATTGACCTGCTCCCTTATTATTAAGTGAATAAAGATTTAGTTTAAGTATGACTCTGACTTGTTAAGTTAGTCTCTCGTAATTTGATTGTAAAGAAATTAACCACCATAGTTCATACATTTTTTGTACTGGTCCCCCGCGGGAATCAAACCCACAACCATGGTTATTACAAGCGCCATGCTCTACCAACAGCCAAATGGGTTAATCACATCTATCAGTCTATCCAGCTGTCACAGGAATGGAAAAACATTGATGACACCAAAGTGAAGAGCCCAGAGGGCACAGGTGATCAAATCAATCAAAATGTCAGTTATAAGTGATTTAGAATCGCTCTCCCTCAACAACAACACTCTACTGTCTACATTTGGATAGATTCAACTAAGAAGAACCATGTAAAAAACAAAAGCATAGGCCCTAAAAGACATTGATCAGAAAATAATCTGCATTTGGCATTATCAAAGCATTTCTGGGTTGAGAAATAATTCTGCTGAAAGTGCTAGTTGAGAGAAACTCACCCAGCGTAGAAAATCTCAAAGACTGTGGTAGCGAAAGCAGAAAAGGGGCGTTAGCCTGGCATCAGAGGGATACGTGATGAAAGCAGAGGCCCAGCAGGTGCTGAAGACGGAGGAGCTCTGCTGAGGGGTGCAGCAGCAGCAGGCAGCTTAGAACCAAGCTAAAGGAGCCTACCTCTACCCAAGAAACACACGATGAATGCCTTCTCACATTCTCTGTTTTGGAACATCTACTTTTTAGTTATGATCCACTTTTAGTCAAATAACACAAACTCTGGCTAGGCCCAAATAAAACAAACCAAGGAGTAGTGAAATAGTACTGGTACTAGTATTAGGTTTCACTGATTGTTTTACCTTTCACCTTAATGGTCAATGAGATTTATCTTTCTTAAACATCTTTTAAGTGGGATGCAGGGGTGCTATTGGTTAACTGTTAGTCGTTGAAAATACATTTGACCAGTCATGCTTTTCAGTCTATAGGTTAATTTTCATAATTAAATTGGTGCCAGAATTCAACAACTTGAAAAGTGTTGGAGTCGACTGGAATTAGTATTTATCTGAAAACAGTCATGTACAGTGAGTGAGTTTATTGAGTTAGAAAGTAGCTTTCTTATGTCAGCTAATGGCCGTCTCTAGCCACGAGCAAGACAGAGCGGAGACTCGTTGCTTGGCTAGTCACAGACACAGGCTGCAGGGAGCAATAGGAGAGAGAAGCAGCACGAAGCAGCTAACAAGAACAGCTACAGTATTAAGCTAGCAACCAAAAACGTTTCACAGCATTTCTCTCCTGTTCTACTGGTTTTCATACCTATTTTCTTTCGTTGTCCAGAAGACAAAGGCACAATCCTAGTCATATTAACAACCCATCCTAGTTATTGCATATTAACATTCCACCTCTTTTTACGTTTCAAACGGATATCTTCATCTCTGTCACATAAAACGGTTTGAGTCAGGTGCTTCTTTGAGAACAGCGTTTTCCCACATATTCCATTTTCGCAAATGTTTGAAAATGATATAGCACATTGAAGTATTACATTGACTGCTTCATTACAATAGTTCCATGTTCAATAATATGAGACGATAGGCTTGCTATTGTCGCACGGTTTTTAAGCTCTTACTTAAAAAGGTCCGTTCCTTGTACCCATGCATAGCTAATTCAACATCGGGCACAGCATTACTTCAGACACTAGCGAATGGAGGACCAGATCACCTCCAACTTTTGAAAATAAAGTTTTGCAAATAAATACTCCCTTCTAGCTAGCTGACCACCAATTTTCATTACAATTTCAATAAGTAAAGTAAATGTTATGAGAGTTTTCCAAAAAATTATATAAACATGTTGTGGGACACGCGGTATATTGTAAAATTCGACTGCGCGACAGACCACACTATTTAATGTCCAACTTTTCACCCCTGAAATATAGCGAACAGATTTGCTAATGTTGCTAGCTTAGAGTACTATGATGGACACCTTCTTCACTTATGAGAAGCACTTGGAGGAAAGTGGGTGGAGGGAAAACCCCAGACAAATCTAAAAATACAACGAGTCTTGGTTTTGTAGCAACCAGAGCAGGCACAAAGTGCTGGCTCCCCTGTACCAGCAGGTTCCAGCGACCAAGGAGCACATTACAGTGCTGGCCTGCTTCAACGCAACTTGGGAGGACGTCCCCCCCATTTATCTACCCCAAGTGTTTCCCCGGCGGCCACTACACACTGAAGTATAACCCCTTGTATGGACAGTCAAACTGTAGCTACATTGACAGGGACCTGTTCAAGAAGTGGTTTCAACACTTCATTCAGCATGCAGTCTAGGCGCGTCCTCTCCAATGGGCACAAGAGCCACATGGACCCGGAGGTGCTCAAGGCGGCACTAAAGGAGGGGTTATACCTCCACCACACTGCACCCATGTCCTGCAGCCGCTGGACTTGGCATACTTTGGCCCTTTAAAGGCTAAGTTCTTCAAGGTATCTGGAGTCCTCACCCATTTTGACCACTTCCTACATGGTAAACACATCAGAATTTGCCAGAGTATTCCGCTACCCTATCAGGACTGCAAGGACATGCACTCTGTAGTGGAAGGGTTTAAGAAGTGTGGCCTCTTCCCTTTTGTCCCTTCAGCCATAGAAGGGACCCGTTTGATGTAGTCTTGGTCCCAACAGGGTCCTAGCACCGCCTCTCCTGGAACCAGTAGCACTGTGCCGTCCACCAGCACCTCCTCTCCAGCGACCACAGGGGGACCCTCGGCCCTTGCTCCAGTCCCAACCCCTGCTCCAGTCCCAGCCCCTGCTCCAGTCCCAGCTCCTGCTCCAGTCCCAGCCCCTGCTCCAGTCCCAGCCCCTGCTCCAGTCCCAGCCCCTGCTCCAGTTCCAGCTCCTGCTCCAGTCCCAGCTCCAGTCCCAGCTCCTGCTCCAGTCCCAGCCCCTGCTCCAGTCACAGACCCTGCTCCAGTCCCAGACCCTGCTCCAGTCCCAGCCCCTGCTCCAGTCCCAGCCCCTGCTCCAGTCCCAGCCCCTGCTCCAGTCCCAGCCCCTGCTCCAGTCCCAGCCCCTGCTCCAGTCCCAACCCTAGAAGAGCACGCCGTAATAGAGGTGGGGCTGATAGGGATGGACATGGGGTACATTCTTACCTTCCTGAAGTATCGTCCAGACCAATACAGAAGACTCCCTGTGGTCGCCACATGCCTCACTGAGGAGGAATACAAGCACCAGTGAAGAGGGGTGAGTAGGAGAGGGCAGAGGAGAAAGAGTGTTTTGGGCAGCCCTCAGAACACAGAGGGCACAGGAGAGGGCTGCCATGGATGAGAGCGTCAACGTCATTGCCTCTGCTGGAGCCCCCACTGGAACCACTCCTGACAGGTGCATCACCACCGCCAGTGCCTCCCAGTGTGCAACACCTTCAGGAGCCGCCGGAGTCCCCAGCTGAAGGCGGCGGCCACGTGCCTGCTCCCTCAGCCACACCATTGTCAGCCCCTCAACCCCAGCATTACAAACAACAGCTCATCCATGCCATCGTCGGCGGTTTGATCCACCACCAGCCCCCGTCAGTCACCACCGAAGCGGCCTCCTCTGGAACAACTACCTCCTCAATCTCCCCTGGTCAAACCACCACAGCAGCCTTGTCTGGTGCCCCTGGCCCCTGCAATTCAAATACAGCCACCTCCACAGGTAAATAAATATTAAATTATGAACAAAAAGTATACTGTTTGTTGTGTTGTATAAAACTGGTGTTGAAAAAATAAAAATGTCTCTTTACATATCTACGGTCCATAACACCAGCCCACAAGGCATGTCCACCTCCTCAAAAATGTCTGTAGCTTCCTCCAGAGGAGGTATTCACAAACTGGTACCCCCAGGGGTACGCGCATCGGTGTTGGGGGTACGCCAAATAAAAACGTGATTCACATTTATATTTTCCAACTGGGCTATGCATTTGCGTGAGGTTTGTTTCTCGCCTGAGCAGCCTCGTTTCACTGCCAAAAATAAAACATCACATTAACCGTTACTCTCTCATGGGAATTCCACTAACGGTCAGTATGTAGTTAAACGTAGCTGCTGCTCATTTCGTTTGCTCAAAAATGGATAAATAGTTTCAAAAAAGTAAGGCCCTCGTCCATAGACACATACCAGCTCTACTGGTAGTACTGCTACTACCAGCAGTACTACACCTGCATCTGTCGACAACAAGTTGTTCTGCTTCCACGAGCACATCCAATGTTAGCATCAGTAATTCTACATTTGTTGTTAGCCCAGCTAGCATGGACACTGACAGTTGTGAATCTGATGCAGCCGAAGAGCTACTGCCCCCTTACCCGGGAAAGCACCTACATGACAACTACATTGATTTGGGGTTCACTTATATTGGGAGTAGTGCCTTTCCTCAGCCACAGTGTGTTAAATGTGCAAAAGCACTATCTCACAACTCGATGAAACCTTGCACAGACATTTAAAAACATGGCAATTTGAAAAATAAGCCACGGGAGATTTTGAGCGATAATTAAGACGACTTTCGAGTAGTAAGACATGTATAAAAGCAACAGCTACCATTAATAAGAAGGGGCTAGAAGCGTCTTATATGGTGAGCTTCTCTGTCCTGCCGATGCATGGAAAATTCTGCCAGCTCTACATTATTTGTGTTATCGTTCAGTCACGACTCGTGAGACATAACATATTACAAATTTGAATGTCCCGTTGATAGGATATCCTTAATCATAGATCATCCATTTTATTTTCCATTGATTGCAAGTTGGCCAATAGTATGGATGGTAGTTGAATTTTACTCACTTGCCTACGAATACTCAGAAGGCAACGCGACCTCCGCCCCCTTTTCTTCCGTCTATTCTTCTTGCAAATGACATCGGACTCGTCTTGGGCAGGGGGCAGTATTTTCACCTCCGGATGAAAAGCGTGCCCAAATTAAACTGCAGGCTACTCAGACCCATAAGCTAGGATTTGCATATAATTAGTAGATTTGGATAGAAAACTCTAAAGTTTACAAAACTGTTAAAATAATGTCTGTGAGTATAACATAACTGATATGGCAGGCGAAAACCAGAGGAAAATCCAACCAGGATGTATTATTATTTTGAAAGGCTGTTTTTCCATTGAAAGCCTATCCACCATACAAATACTTAGGACCCAGTTCACAATCTCTATGGCTTCCTCAACATGCGACCAGTCTTTAGGCATTGTTTCAGGCTTTCACTCTGAATAATGAGGGAGATACACCATGTTCAATGAGAGGACAGTGGAAATTTCCAGACATGAACCAAGCACGTGATCGGGAGCGCGCATTTCTTGTTTACCTTTTCCATTGAAGAAGCTTTTGTCCGGTTGAAATATTATTGATTATTTATGACAAAAACAACCTGAGGAATGATTTTAAACATTGTTTGACATGTTTCTACTATCTTTTATTGTACTTTTTGACTTTTCGTCTTGGTGTTGAGATTGCCTTTGGATTTCTTATCTAAACACACCAACAAAACGGAGGTATTTGGACAAAGATAAACTTTATCAAACAAAACAAACATTTGTTGTCTAACATGGAGACCTGGGAGTGCCACCAGATGAAGATCGTCAATGGTAAGTGATTCATTTTAATACTATTTCTGACTTTTGTGACACTCTCCTTGGTTGGAAAATGGCTGTATGGGTTTGTGTCTAGGCACTGACCTAACATAATCGCAAAGTGTGCTTTCACCGTAAAGCCTTTTTGAAATCTGACACAGCGGTTTCATTAAGGAGAAGTTTACCTGTATTCGTATGTTTGACACTTGTATCTTTTATCAATGTTTATGATGAGTATTTCTGTTATTTGATGTGGCTCTCTGCACTTTCACCGGATGTTTGTTTGAGACAATGCATTTCTGAACATAACACACCAATTTCAAATGAGGTTTTTGGACATAAAGATTAACGTTATCGAACAAAGCACACATTTATTGTGTAACATGAAGTCCTGTGAGTGCCATCTGATGAAGATCAAAGGTTAGTGATTAATTTAATGGCTATTTCTGACTTTTGTAAGCCCTCTCCTTGGCTCGAAAATGGCTGTATGGTTTTCTGTGACTAGGTGCTGACCTAACAATCGTTTGGTGTGCTTTCGCCGTAAAGCCTATTTGAAATCGGAAACTGTGGCTGGATTTACAAGAAGTTTATCTTTAAAATGGTGTATAATACTTGTATGTTTGAGGAATTTTAATTATGGGATTTCTGTTGTTTTGAATTTGGCGCCCTGCAATTTTACTGGCTGTTGTCGAGGTGGGAACGCTAAGCGCCACACTTGTACCAGAGAGGTTAACCTTTCTGGCGCAGGTGTTCTGCTAGCAACCCAACTCGGCAACAACCGGTGAAATTGCAGAGCGCGAAATTCAAATTACAGAAATATTTAACATTCATGAAAATACAAGTGTCATACATCAAACTAAAGCGTAACTTCTTGTTAATCCAGCCGCTGAGTCAGATTTCAAGAAGGCTTTACAGCGAAAGCATACCATGCGATTATCTGAGCTTCAAAAGTACTGGGGACAATATGTATATGTATATGTATATGCCATTTAGCAGACGCTTTTATCCAAAGCGACTTACAGTCATGTGTGCATACATAAATGAGGGGAGACAATACATCTACATGCCTGAAGCACTGCCCTTAAATACAACCGATATTATGGTCGTGAAAATGACTGGAGGCAGGATTCGGTTAGACGTAACAACAGTTACTGTTATTTATTTTTTTAAACAGTATACTTCGGCAGTCAGAGCTCACAGTCCTAATATACCATAGGCCTAAATGCACTGACGCAGTTCGAGCAGAATCTTTAACATAAAAAGTGTTTCCAGCTGAGGCACTCCACTAAAATCTTCATGAAGTGCTCTGAGAAGACAAAATCCCTGAACAGCTGCAGCAACACACAAAAAGGCACAAATGACAGGGGCTTAGAGAAACCTCGCTGACACTACAGCAATGCCAGAGAGGACACAGAGAAAAGATAGTCAAGAGAACAGCATCATTTATGCAAAAAAATTGTCAACAGTCATGATCTTGTGAGTAATCTCCCATGGCGCTCCACAATCACACAACTTCCTACTTCATTAGCTGACTTGCGAATAAAAACCCACTCACAGCTTAAGGCATTAGTCACCTGGTACAAAAACAACACGTCCTATGGAGGGTCCTGGAGACAGGCCCAAAGAGCAAAGTTAGCCCCACACACACACACACACACACACACACTGAGCTGCATGAACACTGCGTACTTAGTCCATGTCTTTGACTCACTTTTTAATTATTATTTTTTTAATTTTACCTTTATTTAACCAGGCAAGTCAGTTAAGAACATATTCTTATTTTCAATGACGGCCTGGGAACAGTGGGTTAACTGCCTGTTCAGGGGCAGAACGACAGATTTGTACCTTGTCAGCTCGGGGGTTTGAACTTGCAACCTTCCGGTTACTAGTCCAACGCTAGTCCAACGCTCTAACCACTAGGCTACGCTGCCGCCCCAATTATGAATGGTAGTTAACAGGAATGTTCCAGTTCAAATACAGAAACTGAATAATGCAAATTATGTAACCGTTAGTAATTGCAATGATCAAAATAAACACATTATTTTTAGTTTAAAACTAAAATGTCCATCTCTGTCCTTGAGAGAAAGAGAGCAAACCTGACATAAAAGGAACGAATACATTTTTTTTTCATGTTAGTCTAACTTCACAATAGGGTTGGGGCGGTATCCACATTTTGATACCCTTTCTGTACCATAACGGGGTATACGGTATTACCCAATGTGCACACAAGGGGCACCATTTAAAAAATATATTTAAATAGTAACATAATTCTTTGAGGACGCACAAAACAATTGAGGCACATGGATCTTGATCCAGGAGGGGATTCAATGAGTCTGCTGTAACCAAGAAGCTTGATCTTGACAGTTAGCAAACCAAATGCATAGCTGGAGCCCTTAGCTGGATATACACGACCAGTCAAAAGTTTTGAAACAATGACTCATTCAAGCGTTTTTCTTAATTTGTACTACATTGTGGAATAATAGTCATCAAAACAATGAAACAACAAATATGGAAGCATGCAGTTACCAAAAAAATCCAAATATATTTTATATTCTTCAAATAGCCACCCTTTGCCTTGATGACAGCTTTGCACACTTTTGGCATTCTCTCAACTAGCTTCATAAGGTGGTCACCTGGAATGCATTTCATTCATCAGGTGCCTCCTTAAAATTAATTTGTGGAATTTCTTTCCTTAATGCGTTTGAGCCAATCAGTTGTTATGTGACAAGGTAGACAGAAGATAGCTCTATTTGGTAAAAGACCGAGTCTATGGCAAGAACAGCTCAAATAAGCAAAGAGAAGTGTAATTTATTTAACTTAGATTTCTTAGTTATATTTAACTTATAGTTATAAGCAGTGGCGCCACTGCGGGGTGGGAGTGTACCAACACCAAAATAACATTTTAAACGGTATTGAAAATCATACCGTCGGTATTTCAAAATATACCGTTTATACCGTATACCGGGGTATCGCCAAAACCTACTTCATATACTACTTAAGGGATTATAATGGGTTGCTGAAATTGTACAGTGAAGTCCTTTAGTGAGTTGAGCTGAAAAGCAAGTGTTTGAAGTTACACATTCACACATAACATGAGAAAAGCAGAAACTGCTAAAATGAGGCACTTCAGACGAAAGTGAGGAATGTTGATTGATCGTGTATAGATGCAGAAAAAAAGTTGGACATACATTGCACAGTACCTGTCGTGCAGTCCGAGGGACATCGTCTCCCCTCTGTGTACAGGGTGCTCCATGCCCTCGCCAAAACCACACCCCTGAAAACAGGTCAACAATACATTAATGATACTGTCCGGACTCTTCAAAGGAGGGTAAGTGCACCTATTAAGCCCACCAAAATCTTAGGCATTTCTAACATATACTGCCCTAAGTCCTGTAAGAAAAGATGAAAGATGAATCTCTCATGTCAAGTTTTATGACTTGACTTACACCATTTGTTTATGTACAATAAATATATTTGATAAAATATTATATAAAGTCCGGACTGGGCTTAACGGGTACTGAATGTACCTTTTAAGCTCACCTTTAAAAATATATATATTTTAATTCATTTCCAAATGTTGCAAACTTAACCTGACATTTATGTAAACTTAAATTATAATAATGGCCCCTAAAGTTATTTTTCATGCCAACCAGTACACACCTGATTCTACTAATCATAGACTTCAATCAAGACTTGAATAGATGAACAAGGTGTGTTACTGCTTGGTTTGAACAAAAACCTGAACCCGCACCGCCCTCTGTAGATCAGACGCCATGTACAAAGAACATAACACAAACAACTTTTACTTAATTATCACAAAGCTGGCTCACATTTGCTGCAGTCATATTCTTGTTAATTAGTTCAACGTGTCTTCCTAAAGCCTGTCTGAAGACAGTTTCATATCTCCCTCTCTACTGTTGTATAGAAACACCTGTATGTATGAGGGACAACAAGTTATATGCCAACAGTGAACCTTTTTTGTGGGACACACACACAAGGCAATTCTAGGTCTTGTGGCATATTGTGGTTAAACTATCCCCATTCAATGGAATTGCAATCCTCTGCATGCACAGTGCATTCTTCCATCACATGTACAGCTGATTCTCAAGATCTTGCATACTAATGAGATGCTATTGAGCCCAAACTACTACACTGTGAGCCAAGGACTACATGCTTTCTGGTAAATTTATTTATATTTATATATATATATATATATATATATATATATATATATATATATATATTATGACATGTTTTTTGGTAACTAGTAAATAGTAGCCTACAGCAAAGTATTATCTTACAAAGGAGTTGTTTAAACTAACTGCTTAACTATTTATCTGTACATGGAATTGTATTTTTTCCCTAATGTTTACAGGAAAATGCCACATGCATGATCTGATGTGTGGAGACATTTTACTGCAGATAATGTAGAAGGAAAAGCTGTGTACATTTGCAAATACTGTGCCAAATCATATGTGAAGAATGCAACAAAGATGCAGAATCATCTGGCCAGGTGCATAAAGTTCCCTCAGCGCTCACAACAAGCAACCTCTGACAAAAGTCCCTGTACTTCTATTCGAGGTGAAAATTATAAATCAGACACCTTACCGATAGCAACAACTCATGGTCCTCCTGGAATCAGATTTTTTTTTAACTCAATGAAGGAATGTAGTCAGAGAAATCTGATGAATGTCTTGCTCGAGCTGTGTATGCAACTGGTTCACCTCTGACGCTCACAGGCAATGTGTATTGGAAGTAGGGTTGCACATTTTGGGGAATTTTCAGAGGTGGAAACTTTCCATGGGAATTACTGGAATATATGGAAATTAATGGAAATATATGCAAATGTAATATTAATACAATTTAAATGTAGATGTTTTTTGCATTGGATACATTTACCATGTCATATGGAGACCGAAACAAACATTTTACCTTATCATAAGGAGACATAATTGATTAAATCATTGATTAAATCATTCCAATACAAATAAAAATACATTTAGTTACGAATTGATCTTTAATTAAATGAGTTGACATCGCATCTCCCAAAAACATTTTCAACATACATCTGTCAAATGATAGTCTAGAAACTAAAGCTTTGGTTGTCTTCCTCTCTGGCTTCCATGTCTTCTCCCTGGACCTCCTCCATGTCCACCTCTTGAACATCAGACTACGGCCTCATCTTCACGGTCACTTTCCAACCTTGTTGAGGATGGCTCGTTGTCAGGCTCAAAAGCTTCAAATTTGCCCGGGTGGCCACCAATTGTGCAACTCTTATATCAGCCTGTTGCATGCTTTGGTGTGTGTGTTCCCAAACAACGACCAGTTGCGCGCTGAAGCGGCTGATGTTGGTGGGATTTGGCGGATGATGGAAGCCACAAGGGAAAGAGCCTCAGATCCACAATGTCCCTTCCACCAGGTGGCTGATGAGATATTTTGGCACGACTGCCATATTGCATCTCCACCCCAAAGCCCTTGCTTGGTAGTGCACTTCGCCAGACTGCCAAGAACCTTGCCCTCGTCCAGGCCATATTGGTCTCCAATATGTACGCTGCGGCGTGTATGGGCTTCAGGCAGAAGCCTTGACGCTTTTGATGCATTTCAGAACTGCAGTTTCCTCTGCTTGGAGCAACAGTGAAGTGGGCAGGGCAGTACAGATCTCTTACATCTGCAAGCAGAGTCTGAACATCAGACAGGATGGCATTGTCTCCCTCAAATCAGTGCAATGGCTACTCTTATAGGTTTCAGGAGTTTCAGACTGCTTAACACTCTCTCCCAAAATACATCATCCAGGAGTATCCTCTTGATGGGGCTGTCCATATTAGCAGACTGTGATATGGCCATTTCTTGGAGACTCCTTCCCCTCCAGGAGACTGCCAAACATGATGGCAACACCACCCCAACGGGTGTTGCTGGGCAGCTTCAATGTGGTGCTCTTATTCTTCTCACTTTGCTTGGTGAGGTAGATGGTTGCTATAACTTGATGACCCTTCACATACCTAACCACTTCCTTGGCTCGCTTGTAGAGTGTATCCATTGTTTCAGTGCCATAATGTCCTTGAGGAGCAGATTCAATGCATGAGCAGCACAGCCAATGGGTGTGATGTGAGGATAGGACTTCTCCACTTCATACCAAGCAGCGTTCATGTTCACAGCAGTCACCAGCAGTCACAGCAGCACAGCAGCCACCAGTGCAAATACCTTCTGTGGTCCAAGGTCATTGATGACTGCATTTCAGCTCATCTGCAATATAGAGGCCGGTGTGTCTGTTGTCCCTTGTGTCTGTGCTCTTGTTGAATACTGGTTGAGGGGTGGAGATGTAGTTCATTATTTCTTGCCCATGAACATTCAACCACCCATCAGAGATGATTGCAATACAGCCTACTTTCTCTATGATTTGCTTGACCTTCACTTGAATTCTGCATCCAGAAAATGTGTAGATGTCTGGTTGGAGGGGTGTATGCTGGGCGAGTTTGTTGTAGCAAAATGGATGCGGAGGATGTGAAAAAAACTTGAAGTGGGTGAATGTTTACTGGTTGCTCAGGAGGGACAGGGGAAGTCAGATCTGTGGAAGACATTTGACTTTGATACAGAAAAAGGAGGGTATGGCCACCAGAGACTCTGGGTTCGCGCCAAGGCTCTGTCGTAACCGGCCGCGACTGGGAGGTCCGTGGGGCGATGCACAATTGGCCTAGCGTCGTCCGGGTTAGGCCGGTAGGGAAATCCTTGTCTCATCGCGCACCAGCGACTCCTGTGGCGGGCCGGGCGCAGTGTTTCCTCCGACACATTGGTGCGGCTGGCTTCCGGGTTGGATGCGCGATGTGTTAAGAAGCAGTGCGGCTTGGTTGGGTTGTGTATTGGAGGACGCATGACTTTCAACCTTTGTCTCTCCCGAGCCCGTACGGGCATTGTAGCGATGAGACAAGATAGTAGCTACTAAACAATTGGATTCCACGAAATTGGGGAGAAAAAGGAGTAAAAAAAATAAAAAAATAAAAAGGAGGGTATAGTATAGGAGCAAGCATTTCCTATTATGTGTGCCCAACAGTTGCTGTTAATAAAACATTTCTGACCATTTTGAACAGTGTAAACACACCAGGTAGTCTGTTCTAACAAAAACAAGAGATATAAAGCCTTTATTACAGCAGACTAAAAACATTTGCATGCATTATTTATTGCTTAGGATAACTATTTGAAGCTCCTTTTGTTATTTAATTATAAAACTAAAATGCTCGATTGCATTTCAAAGCATGAATGTCTCGTATGCTGTGTGATGGCATGAATGAACAACTTATTAACACAGTAGCCTATATAATAAAATATAGGCCTAAATACATTACGGAATTAAGACTAAACAGGACACACTCTTAGGCTTACAGCTCGGTGGTAGTTATACCAAGGATACTATACAAAGCCTACTAATAATAACGACATCACTTATTATTATAATAATGATCATGATAAGGAGATCAAGAGAAAGGGAGGCTATAGGAGCGAGAGCTGCGTGCATATTATGTATAACAAACAGGTGCTGTTAGATTAAATTTTTCTGTCTGTTTGGAACAGTGTAAACAACACTAAATACATAAGTAATAGCAGTCTGTTCTCATAAAAAGAATTATAAAGCCTTTATTTATATTTATTTTATTTAACTAGGCAAGTCAGTTAAGAACAAATTCTTATATTCAATGACGGCCTACTAAAAGGCCTCCTGAGGGGACAGGGGCTGGGAGTAAAAATAAATAATAAATATAAGACAACACACACATCACCACAAAAGAGACACCACAACACTACATAAAGAGAGTCCTAAGACAACAACATAGCATGGCAGCAACACAACATGACAACAACATGGTAGCAGCACAAAACATGGTACAAACATTATTGGGCACAGACAACAGCACAAAGGGCAAGAAGGTAGAGACAACAATACATCACAAAAAGAAGCAACAACTGTCAGTAAGAGTGTCCATGATTGAGTCTATGAATGAAGAGATTGACATCAAACTGTCCAGTTTGAGTGTTTGTTGCAGCTTGTTTCAGTCGCTAGCTGCAGCGAACTGAAAACAGGAGCGACCCAGGGATGTGTGTGCTTTGGGGACATTTAACAGAATGTGACTGACAGAACAGGTGTTGTATGTGGAGGATGAGGTGTGCAGTAGATATCTCAGATATGGGGGGGGGGAGTGAGGCCTAAGAGGGTTTTATAAATAAGCATCAACCAGTGGGTCTTGCGACAGGTTTACAGAGATGACCAGTTTACAAATGAGTATAGAGTGCAGTGATGTGTCCTATAAGGAGCATTGGTGGCAAATCTGATTGCTGAATTGTAATCTAAAACAGAAATATCTTATTTACATAAGTACTCAAACCCTTTGCTATGAGATTGGAAGTTGAGCTCAGGTGCATCCTGTTTCCATTGATCATCCTTGAGATTTTTCTACAAATTTATATGAGTGGTAAGTTGGTAAATTCAAATGATTGGACATGACTTGGAAAGACACACTGGTCTATATAAGGTCACACAGTTGACAGTGCATGTCAGAGCAAACACCAAGCCATGAGGTCGAAGGAACTGTCAGTAGAGCTCAGAGACAGCATTGTGTCGAGGCACATATCTGGGGAAGGGCACCAAAACATTTATGCAGCATTGAAGGTCCCCAAGACAAGTCAGGATATAGGCAAAGATGAACAGAGCAAAGTGGAGAGATCCTTGATGAAAACCTGCTCCAGAGTGCTCAGACTGGGGCGAAGGTTCACCTTCCAACAGGACAACGACCCTAAGCACACAGCCAAAACAATGCAGAAGTGGCTTCGGGACAGGTCTCTGAATGTCCTTGAGTGGCACAGCCAGAGCCCGGAATTGAACCCGATCTGACATCTCTTGAGAGACCTGAAAATAGCTGTGCAGCAACGCTCTTCATCTAACCTGAAAAAGCTTGAGAGGATCTGCAGAGAAGAATTGGAGAAATTCCTCAAATACAGGTGTGCCAAGCTTGTAGCGTCATACCCAAGAAGAGTCAAAGCGGTAATCGCTGCCAAAGGTGCTTCAACAAAGTTCTGAGTAAAGGATCTGAATACTAAAGTAAATGTAATATTTCAGTTCACATTTTCATAAATTTGCAAAAATGTCTAAAAACATGTGTTTCTTTGTCATTATGGGGTATTGTGTTGATGTGGATAAAAAAATATAATCAATTTTAGAATAAGGCTGTAATGTAACAAAATGTGGAAAAAGTCAAGGGATCTGAATATTTTCCGAAGGGACTGTATATGGCACATTTAATAGTTATGCTATTGATTATAGAGCTAATTAAGTTTGGGTTACCTCGCTCTCAATTAGGCTAAGGCAAGGGCTGTTTCCTCATCTCTGCTGACTCCCACGCATTGTTCTCAATCGCAATATGCTGGTTAATTTTCCTATTATGCACATAGCAACATGGAGAAAGATGCCAATTCTACGGCGCACGGAAGATTATGTTTCAGAACCCCGGATAACGACGGTATCCAACACAGGAGAAAGATCATTTGTTATAAAATATTAGATTTATTGTTGTTGCACCATAATTTTTTACATAATATAACCATATGCAATTTCACTTAGTGATGGACTGTGCCACCCCGACGGCCTCCCCAATGGATTAGTCCACTGAGACAAACGCGAATCTGACAGGTGTCTTATACACCATGGAAATGTTTTGCGACTGCTCAACTAAACAAATCTCGGTCGGCAAACAGCCTATCAACCAAACAATTGACTAAAAAACTAAATGGGGTCAGCCCTAACCTAAACCTGAAGAAAAAACATTTATGCTGATGTTCATTGACACACAATCCCCATGTGTTTCAACGCATACCGGGCTTGATAGGAGCATACTTGGCTTACGTAGAACAATAATGATATGGTATGAAAAGACAGAACTGAATTTAAACATTACAGAATGATTTCAAGTGGTTTAAATCAAGAACAAAATCCATATCCATCTACACATAATACCCCATAACGACAAAGTGAAAACATGTTTTTAGAAACTTTTTCAAATGTATTGAAAATGAAACAGCCATATCTCATTTACACAAAGTATTCACACCCGAGTCAATACATGTTAGAATCACCTTTGGCAGTAATTTCACTCTGTCCTTTAGGTTAGCATTGTGGAGTAACTACAACGTTGATCAATCCTCATTTTTCTCCTCACAGCCATTAAACTCTAACTGTTTTTAAGTCACCATTGGCCTCGGGTGAAATCCCTGAGTGGTTTCCTTCATCTCCGGCAACTGAGTTAGGAAGAAAGCCTGTATCTTTGTAGTTACTGGGTGTATTGATACACCATCCAAAATGTAATTAATAACTTAATAATGCTCAAAGGGATATTCAATGTCTGCTTCTTTTTTACCACCCATCTACCAATAGCTGCCTTTCTTTGCGAGGCATTGCAAAATCAATTTAGAAATCTATATGATTCAATTAATGCTCACGCGTGCCAACGAGCATCTGCGTTGCCAAGAGCTAAAATAGAAGTCAGTTCTATTTGTGACGCAGATCGCACTGCAAGTCCTGCCTCTCCCATATCCTCATTGGTTTATACAAGCAGATACCCACGTGCTATCTCCTCATTGGTTATACCCACGTGGGTGACTGAAAGATGAACGAGATAGGTGGCGGTAATGCACCTAATTTTTTTGCCAATCGCAATATAAAGTCAAGAGAAGAAAAAGCCTAGAAGGAGGAGAGATGACTAGAAATTATTCGGTTGACCGTTTTGTGTGTAGATTAATTGGCGGAGTAGAGGACCTTGTGCATTTCAGGTAAAATAATTCAATGTTTATATCCCAGGACAAATTAGCTAGCAACAGCAAACTGGGTAAATTAGCTAGCAAGTGCAAGCTAGCTAGCTAAATTGCCATAAATGTTTAATACTTTTCAACCTGTCCCCAAATTAATATAATTGGTTCAGAGTTTGTTTTGATATTTTAACCTGTGTGTCATGATCACGTTTGGTGTGGGGGCACAAAATAAATGTATGCACGAAGGCGCGCAGCCGGTTTGGGTTCCGTGTTACTGACTCAAGATATTTCAGCTTTTCATTTTTAATTAATTTGTTAAAACTTGTTAGGGAAGTGCTCCCGCTGTGGGAACATCAATCAGTGGAAATCAGTGGAAATTTCAAGTGCGCCACGTATAGTTTTTGATAAAACTCAAACTTTCATTAAAATTGACATACAATATACTGAATTAAAACTACACTCGTTGTGAATCTATCCACCAAGTCAGATTTGTAAAATTCTTTTCGGCAAAAGCATGAGAAGCTATTACCTGATACCATGCACCCTCAAAATACTGCAACGTCACCTAACACGACAGATTTTGCGTTATCCGTCGCAAACCAAAACGCTGAAATAAAATATAAAACATTCATTAACTTTGACGAGCTTCTTTCTTGGCACTCCTAGATGTCCCATAAACATCATTTAGGGTCTTTTTTCGATTAAATTGGTCCATATATAGCCTAGATATCGATCTAAGAATACTGTGTGATAAACTGAAAAAATAGCGTTTCATAACGTAACGTCATTTTTTAAAATTCAAAAAGTCGACGATAAACTTTCACAAAACACTTCGAAATACTGTTCTAATGCAACTTTAGTTATTAGTACACGTTAATAAGCGATAAAATTCATCAGGAGGCGATGTAATTTCTTTTGCTGTCCGTGTATAAAACTTGTCCGGAGAGAGCTCGATCAAAACATCCGGTCGGAGACCGGAGGGAAGGAGTTCCCTTGAACCGGTTAGAACATGAATCAATTGCGAATCAAATGACAAGACTCTAGACAACGTGTGGAAGCTGTAGGCAGTGTAACCTCGGCCCTATTTAATTCGGTTCACTTTGAACAATTCCTTGAAGTCGCGGAAGGATATATTTTTCCATTTTCAGTAAACAGATTTCCCTGCACTTTTCGATGAAACGCACGTTCTGTTAAAGCCACAGCTGTGATTTAAACACAGCTAAACATACTAATCATATGCATATGCTATATTCCTGGCATGAATAGCAGGGTGCTGAAATGTTGCGCGATTTTTAACAAAAAGCTGCGAAAAGCTGCCTGAATTCTCTACTTCCTTAACATTTCTAAAAACATAATTCCACTTTGACATTATGGGGTAGTGTGGGTATGCCAGTGACACAAAATCCATTTTAAATTCATTTGACAACAAAATTGTCAAGGTGGTGAATACTTTCATTAGGCACTGTAACTGTCACTAACGTAATAATAAAAAAACAATTGGCGTAGAATAAAAACTGGTATAAACTGGTTGAAACATGAAAGGAAAACCTCACCCAAAACCGATATTTTGGTATACGTTTCATTAGTCCATTGTTGATATAGTCTAGAGGTTGGCCGATTAATTGCAGATTCAAGTTTTCATAACAATCTGTAATCGGCACATTTGGACACCGATTATGGCTGATAACATTGCACTCCACAAGGAGACAGGCTGACTAACTGTTACGCGAGTGCAGCAAGGAGTCAAGGTAAGTTGCTAGCTAGCATTAAACTTATCTTATAAAAAACAATCAATCTTAACATAATCACTAGTTAACTACTCATGGTTGATGATATTACTAGTTTATCTAGCTTGTCCTGCGTTGCGTATAACCGATGCAGTGCCTGTTAATTTCTCATCGAATCACAGCCTACTTCGCCAAACCGGTGATGACTTAACAAGCGCATTCGCAAAAAAAGCACTGTGTACCTAACCATAAACATCAATGCCCTTCTTAAAATCAATACATAAGTATATATTTTTAACCCTGCATATTTAGTTAATATTGCCTGCTAATATGAATTTATTGTATTGTGTGTCACTTCTTGAGAAGTTGTGTCACTTCTCTTGTGTTCTGTGCAAGCAGAGTCAGGGTATATGCAGCAGTTTGGGCCACCTGGCTCATTGCGACCATTTCTTCCGAATAAAGACCATAATTAATTTGCCAGAATTGTACATAATTATGACAGAACATTGAAAGTTGTGCAATGTTACAGCATTATTTAGACATAGGGTTGCCACCCATTCGATAAAATACGGAACGTTTCCGTATTTCACTGAAATAATAATTTTGTTTTTGAAATGATAGTTTCCGGATTTGACCATTATGACCTAAGGCTCGTACTTCTGTGTGCTTATTATTTTATAATTAAGTTTATGATCGGATATTTGATAGAGCAGTCTGACAGTCGTGGTAGGCAGCAGCAGGCTCATAAGCATTCATTCAAACAGCACTTTCCTGCATTTGATAGCAGCACTTCACTGTGCTTCAAGCATTGCGCTGTTTATGACTTCAGGCCTATCAACTCCCAAGATTAGGCTGGCAAAACTATAGTGCCTATAAGAACATCCATTAGTCAAAGGTATATGAAATACAAATGGTAGAGAGAGAAATAGTCCTATAAATTCCTATAATAACTACAACCTAAAACTTCTTACCTGGGAATATTGAAGACTCATGTTAAAAGGAACCACCAGCTTTCATATGTTCTCATGCTCTGAACAAGGAACTTAAATGGTATCTTTTTTACATGGCACATATTACACTTTGTTTTTGTATTATTTACACCAAATTTAACATGTTTCATTATTTATTTGAGACTAAATAGATTTTATTATATTAAGTTAAAGTGTTCATTCAGTATTGTTGTAATCGTTATTATTACAAATATACACTGCTCAAAAAAATAAAGGGAACACTAAAATAACACATCCCAGATCTGAATGAATGAAATATTCTTATTAAATACTTTTGTCTTTACATAGTTGAATGTGCTGACAACAAAATCACACAAAAATGATCAATGAAAATCAAATGTATCAACCCATGGAGGTCTGGATTTGGAGTCACACTCAAAATTAAAGTGGAAAACCACACTACAGGCTGATCCAACTTTGATGTAATGTCCTTAAGTCAAAATGAGGCTCAGTAGTGTGTGTGGCCTCCACGTGCCTGTATGACCTCCCTACAATGCTTGGGCATGCTCCTGATGAGGTGGTGGATGGTCTACTGAGGGATCTCCTCCCAGACCTGGACTAAAGCATCCGCCAACTCCTGGACAGTCTGTGGTGCAACGTGGCTGATGGAGCGTTGGTTGATGGAGCGAGACATGGTGCCCCAGATGTGCTCAATTGGATTCAGGTCTGGGGATCGGGCGGGCCAGTCCATAGCATCAATGCCTTCCTCTTGCAGGAACTGCTGACTCATGAGGTCTAGCATTGTCTTGCATTAGGAGGAACCCAGGGTCAACCGCACCAGCATTTGGTCTCACAAGGGGTCTGAGGATCTCATCTCGGTACCTAATGGCAGTCAGGCTAACTCTGGCGGGCACATGGAGGGCTGTGCGGCCCCCCAAAGAAATGCCACCCCACACCTGACCCACCGCCAAACCGGTCATGCTGGAGGATGTTGCAGGCAGCAGAACGTTCTCCACGGCGTCTCCAGACTCTGTCACGTCTGTCACGTGCTCAATGTGAACCTGCTTTCGTCTGTGAAGAGCACAGGGCGCCAGTGGCGAATTTGCCAATTTTGGTGTTCTCTGGCAAATGCTAAACGTCCTGCACGGTGTTGGGCTGTAAGGCCCTCATACCACCCTCATGGAGTCTATTTCTGACCGTTTGAGCATACACATTTGTGACCTGCTGGAGGTCATTTTGCAGGGCTCTGGCAGTGCTCCTCCTTGCACAAAGGCGGAGGTAGCGGTCCTGCTACTGGGTTTTTGCCCTCCTCCACGTCTCCTGATGTACTGGCCTGTCTCCTGGTAGCACCTCCATGCTCTGGACACTACGCTGACAGACACAGCAAACCTTCTTGCCACAGCTCTCATTGATGTTCCATCCTGGATGAGCTGCACAACTGAGCCACTTGTGTGGGTTGTAGACTCCGTCTCATGCTACCACTAGAGTGAAAGCACCGCCAGCATTCAAAAGTGACCAAAACATCAGCCAGGAAGCATAGGAATAGAGAAGTGGTCTGTGGTCACCACCTGCAGAACCACTCCTTTATTGGGGGTGCCTTGCTAATTGCCTTTAATTTCCACCTGTTGTCTATTCCATTTGCACAACAGCATGTGAAATTTATTGTCAATCAGTGTTGCTTCCTAAGTGGACAGTTTGATTTCACAGAAGTGTGATTGACTTGGAGTTACATTGTGTTGTTTAAGTGTTCCCTTTATTTTTTGAGCAGTGTATAGCAGTGTGTGTGTATATATATATATATATATATATCAGCCGGTTAATTTTATTAATCGGTATCAGCTTTTTTGGGTCCTCCAATAATTGGTATCGGCGTTGAAAAATCATAATCGGTCGACCTCTAATATAGTCCCAAAATGTTTTGCATGTCAGCAATCAACTTTTCCAGATATGTAACAAATACACAAATCCGGCCCGTATGATGCATTTTGTTTGTTATTATTCCAAAGATGGAAGTGGGCTTAATGGGTACGCTTACCCGATATTAAGACGACAATACATCATCAATACATCATCATACATAGTATAGACTACATAACCCGTTTCGCCTATACGAATAGCCTAAAGAAAGTTTGTGAAGTGTTTGGAACATGAATGACAGGTTCAGTCCTATCCCACTTCTCCAAGCAAAAGCAGCTCAGGACAGCGAGATTGCAAACTGGAAATGGCCAATCTACACTCTCCTTTAACAGTTGTCAGTTTTACCCTCCTTGCCAACACTGACTGACTCCAATACAAACCCTGTTCCCCTGTTTAGTTTCAAAGTCAAAAAAGCAACAGGCTAGCTACTCCGCTCCTGCAGTGCATTTGTTTCAAAACATAAAAACAGTCTATCGAAAATCTACATTTAAGACTTTCATTTTATTTCACCTTTATCTATCCAAGTTAATTTCACTCAAATATCTTCAATAAGAGAGATATGGTCAATCGTCAATACAACACTTTAGGATGAAATGCTTAACCATGAATACAAACATCTCGCTACCAACTTTCCACCAGGCCAGGTTAACAGAGCCCAGCTCTGCCTCGCTTTCTCTTTTTCCATGTATTAGTGGCGTGAGCATATGGCCTTTCTATTAATATTTCAGACTTATATTTTGGGGTGTTGTCTGCCATCTGTCCTCCCTGCACCCCACTGTTCAGCATGGTCATGATTACAGTGGATATCAGATGGGGTGATAATTGCAGCACAGCCTGTGTGAGTAGAGTTCACAACCCACAGAACCACAGGACTATACACAGACAGTGGGACATATGAAGAGAGGAGAAAGATAGTGAAGCACTAGTAACTAGCACTAATAATACAGCTGCTTGTCTGCTACCTACAGTGGGGAGAACAAGTATTTGAAACACTGCTGATTTTGCAGGTAGAGGTCTGTCATTTTTATCATAGGTACACTTCAACTGTGAGAGACGGAATCTGAAATCCAGAAAAATCACATTGTATTATTTTTAAGTAATTAATTAGCATTTTATTGCATGACATAAGTATTTGATACATCAGAAAAGCAGAACTTAATATTTGGTACAGAAACCTTTGTTTGCAATTACAGAGATCATTCGATTCCTGTAGTTCTTGACCAGGTTTGCACACACTGCAGCAGGGATTTTGGCCCACTCGTCCATACAGACCTTCTCCAGACCCTTCAGGTTTTGGGGCTGTTGCTGGGCAATACGGACTTTCAGCTCCCTCCAAAGATTTTCTATTGGGTTCAGGTCTGGAGACTGGCTAGGCCACTCCAGGACCTTGAGATGCTTCTTACGGAGCCCCTCAGTTGCCCTGGCTGTGTGCTTCGGGTCGTTGTCATGCTGGAAGACCTCAGCCACGACACATCTTCAATGCTCTTACTGAGGGAAGCGAAGGAGGTTGTTGGCCAAGATCCGATACATGGCCCCGTTAATCATCCCCTCAATACGGTGCAGTCGTCCTGTCCCCGGTGCAGTCGTCCTGTCCCCTTTGCAGAAAAGTATCCCCAAAGAATGATGTTTCCACCTTCATGCTTCACGGTTGGGATGGTGTTCTTGGGTTTGTACTCATCCTTCTTCCTCCAAACACGGTGAGTGGAGTTTAGACCAAAAAGCTCAATTTTTGTCTCATCAGACCACATGACCTTCTCCCATTCCTCCTCTGGATCATCCAGATGGTCATTGGTGAACTTCAGACGGGCCTAGACATGCGCTGGCTTGAGCAGGGGGACCTTGCGTGCGCTTCAGGATTTTAATCCATGACGGCATAGTGTGTAACTAATGGTTTTATTTGAGACTGTGGTCCCAGCTCTCTTCGGGTCATTGACCAGGTCCTGCCGTGTAGTTCTGGGCTGATCCCTCACGATCATTGATGCCCCATGAGGTGAGATCTTGCATGGAGCCCCAGACCGAGGGTGATTGACCGTCATCTTGAACTTCTTCCATTTTCTAATAATTGCGCCAACAGTTATTGCCTTCTCACCAAGCTGCTTGCCTATTGTCCTGCTTGCCTATTGTCCATCCCCTCCTTGTGCAGGTCTACAATTTTATCCCTGATGTCCTTACACAGCTCTCTGGTCTTGGCCATTGTGGAGAGGTTGGGGTCTGTTTGATTGAGTGTGGGGACAGGTGTCTTTTATACAGGTAACGAGTTCAAACAGGTGCAGTTAATACAGGTAATGAGTGGAGAACAGGGGGCTTCTTAAAGAAAAACTAACAGGTCTGTAAGAGCCGGAATTCTTACTGGTTGGTAGGTGACCAAATACTTATGTCATGTTGTTCTCCCCACTGTATATACCTAAGGTGACAACACCTGTGGCAAATTGTATAGGACCAGGACGATACCAGTATTGCAATATTTTTTCCATGACAAAAATGAAAATACCAAGCAGACCAAACTTGATGATGCTTTAAAAACCTGCTGTATGTAAAATACTGTGTGCTATATCTTAGAAAACAAATACGTGACTCTGGAGGACAACAATGTTTGTTTCCAACATGAGGACTGTTTTCCTAAAGAAGTTAAATCTGCTTTGTGTATTGTTTCCTTCCTATGATACTGGTATCGTCCCGGACCTAATTGTACAACAGCTGATGAAACTAACACTGTAAAAGTGTGAAGAATGTGATCAGTCACATCTCCTGATAGTTGTTGGTTGAAAATATATTTAAAAATCAACAGGTTTGCATGTGTGGGAGTGTCAGCTTTCGATGCTTTGTTAATCTCTCTGCGCACGGAACCCTGTAGCGGGCTGAAATTCCACAACATACGGTGACCTCTACATAAATATTCATATTAAACATTCATGAAAATACAAGTGTCTCACATGTACCGAAAGCTTAGAATCTTGCTAATCCAACTGCGTTGTCAGATTTAAAAAGGATTTACTGCGAAATAATACGATGCGATTATCTGAGCATAGAGCCCCATAAAAAATATATATTTGAACCAGCACAGACGTGACAAAATCAAACTGCATTAAAATAAATCGTTTACCTTTGACGATCTTCGTCTGTTTGCAATCCCAATGCCCATTGTTACACAATGAATGATCTCGTTTGACAAAATCCGTTTTTATAGCCTAACACGAAACATTTTGTGAACCGCTTGTGTCGTGAATTCTGTCTCATTCCATTTGACGACACATTTGAGGGTAAATACACACACAAAACGTGACTTCTCCAGCCATGTTTGGTTTCATTGCAATCAACTGGTTTGTTGTGTAACACAACCAAACATGAAGGGCCATTTCGCGGGACGTATTGACTGAAAGAAACCGATTTGAAGACAAGTAATGACATCACTGTGCACCAATGATATGACCACTGTTTCGTTGATTGACTGTATTTTAACCCAATGACCATTGATCGTCTTGAAATCTAGCTGGGTAGATAGCCAATGAGCTGAGGTAAACGGCAATATGCAATGGTTACCAAAAGCACTCACAAACTTCTACAGATGCACAATCGAGAGCATCCTGGCGGGCTGTATCACCGCCTGGTACGGCAACTGCTCCGCCCTCAACCGTAAGGCTCTCCAGAGGGTAGTGAGGTCTGCACAACGCATCACCGGGGGCAAACTACCTGCCCTCCAGGACACCTACACCACCCGATGTTACAGGAAGGCCATAAAGATCATCAAGGACATCAACCACCCGAGCCACTGCCTGTTCACCCCGCTATCATCCAGAAGGCGAGGTCAGTACAGGTGCATCAAAGCTGGGACCGAGAGACTGAAAAACAGCTTCTATCTCAAGGCCATCAGACTGTTAAACAGCCACCACTAACATTGAGTGGCTGCTGCCAACACACTTTCATTGACACTGACCCAACTCCAGCCACTCTAATAATGAGAATTGATGGGAAATGATGTAAATATATCACTAGCCACTTTAAACAATGCTACCTTATATAATGTTACTTACCCTACATTATTCATCTCATATGCATACGTATATACTGTACTCTACATCATTGACTGCATCCTTATGTAATACATGTATCACTAGCCACTTTAACTATGCCACTTTGTTTACTTTGTCTACATACTCATCTCATATGTATATACTGTACTCGATACCATCTACTGTATGCTGCTCTGTACCATCACTCATTCATATATCCTTATGTACATATTCTTTATCCCCTTACACTGTGTATAAGACAGTAGTTTTGGAATTGTTAGTTAGATTACTTGTTGGTTATCACTGCATTGTCGGAACTAGAAGCACAAGCATTTCGCTACACTCGCATTAACATCTGCTAACCATGTGTATGTGACAAATAAAATTTGATTTGATTTGATTTGTTATGTGTTGGAAGACCAACCCATGTAGTAAACTCCTGCTTAAAGAGAGTCATTCGCTATTGAAGTTTTATACCGGAAGGAGCTAGGCATTTTACGCACAGCATTGTTTGGTAAACGCGCAGATTCAGCTGTTTATATATCAATCAGTATGGCGACTAAGTCAGGGAAAGCTAAATGTAAGTCTAGATATACAGATGTACACACAATTTTAGAAGAAATTGATCGGAAAAGTGAGAGAGTTTGTTGTAGGACGATTCATTTAGCGATTCCCAAGTTATTCTCATGCTAATGCCCTTGTTTGAAATTAATAATATAAAATATTACTTGTGATTTTTTTTATTTTAGAAGCAATATATAAAAATGTAAAGTAATGAAATGTGAGAGGCGTGTGTCTTCCGTCCCATCCCAACCCACATGAAATGGCCTATTTGAGGCTGTTGAGGGGAGGGCAGGCCCACAACTATGGCCAAAGTGAAATGGAGACAATAGATACAGCTGGTCTGTTGTAATATAATAGACAGTAGATCTAGCTGAAATGTCATAACATAAGAGACAGATCTAGCAGGTATATAATAATATATTCAACCATATGTTCCCAGTACTCATATATATACAGTGGGGCAAAAAAAAGTATTTAGTCAGCCACCAATTGTGCAAGTTCTCCCATTTAAGAAGATGAGAGGCCTTGTAATTATCATCATAGGTACACTTCAACTATGACATACAAAATGAGAAAAAAAATCCAGAAAAATCACACTGTAGGATTTTTAATGAATTTATTTGCAAATTATGGTGGAAATTAAGTATTTGGTCACCTACAAACAAGCAAGATTTCTGGCTCTCACAGACCAGTAACTTATTTTTTAAGAGGCTCCTCTGTCCTCCACTCGTTGCCTGTATTAATGGCATCTGTTTGAACTTGTTATCAGTATAAAAGACACCGGTCCACAACCTCAAACAGTCACACTCCAAACTCCACTATGGCCAAGACCAAAGAGCTGTCAAAGGACACCAGAAACAAAATTGTAGACCTGCACCAGGCTGGGAAGACTGAATCTGCAATAGGTAAGCAGCTTGGTTTGAAGAAATCAACTGTGGGAGCAATTATTAGGAAATGGAAGACATACAAGACCACTGATAATCTCCCTCGATCTGGGGCTCCACGCAAGATCTCACCCTGTGGGGTCAAAATGATCACAAGAACGGTGAGCAAAAACCCCAGAACCACACGGGGGGACCTAGTGAATGACCTGCAGAGAGCTGGGACCAAAGTAACAAAGCCTACCATCAGTAACACACTACGCCGCCAGTGACTCAAATCCTGCTGTGCCAGACGTGTCCCCCTGCTTAAGCCAGTACATGTCCAGGCCCGTCTGAAGTTTGCTAGAGAGCATTTGGATGATCCAGAAGAAGATTGGGAGAATGTCATATGGTCAGATTAAACCAAAATAGAATTTTTCTGTAAAAACTCAACTCGTCATGTTTGGAGGACAAAGAATGCTGAGCTGCATCCAAAGAACACCATACCTACTGTGAAGCATGGGGGTGGAAACATCATGCTTGGGGCTGTTTTTCTGCAAATGGACCAGGACGACTAATCCGTGTAAAGGAAAGAATGAATGGGGCCATGTATCGTGAGATTTGAGTGAAAACCTCCTTCCATCAGCAAGGGCATTGAAGATGAAATGTGGCTGGGTCTTTCAGCATGACAATGATCCCAAACACACCGCCCGGGCAACGAAGGAGTGGCTTCGTAAGAAGCATTTCAAAGTCCTGGAGTGGCCTAGCCAGTCTCCAGATCTGGGAGTTGAAAGTCCGTGTTGCCCAGCAACAGCCCCAAAACATCACTGCTCTAGAGGAGATCTGCATGGAGGAATGGGCCAAAATACCAGCAACAGTGTGTGAAAACCTTGTGAAGACTTACAGAAAACGTTTGACCTCTGTCATTGCCAACAAAGGGTATATAACAAAGTATTGAGATAACTTTTGTTATTGACCAAATACGTATTTTCCACCATAATTTGCAAATAAATGTGTTAAAAATCCTACAATGTGATGTTCTGAATTTTTTTTCTTCTCATTTTGTCTGTCATAGTTGAAGTGTACCTATGATGAAAATTACAGGCCTCATCTTTTTAAGTGGGAGAACTTGCACAATTGGTGGCTGACTAAATACTTTTTTGCCCCACTGTATGTATGCATGTATGTACAGTGCCTAGCAAAAATATTAGGCCCCCTTGAACTTTGCGACCTTTTGCCACATTTCAGGCTTCAAACAAAAAGATAAAACTGTATTTTTTGTGAAGAATCAACAAGTGGGACACAATCATGAAGTGGAACGACATTTATTGGATATTTCAAACTTTAACAAATAAACTGAAAAATTGGGCGTACACTTCAACTATGACAGACAAAATGAGAAGAAAAAATCCAGAAAATCACATTTGTAGGATTTGTGTGTGTGTATGTGTATATATATATATATATTCATAATCTGTTTATTATACCTGTTGATACTCACTTTACAGCAGAAAGAGACTGCTATGGCACCTGGCATCAGCAGCACAATATTGTGTAGAGCTTTGGCAAAGTGGGTGGGGTTATATCCTTCCTGTTTGGCCCTGTCCGGGGGTCTCATCGGATGGGGCCACAGTGCCTCCTGACCCCTCCTGTCTCAGCCTCCACTATTTATGCTGCAGTAGTTTGTGTCGGGGGGGCTAGGGTCAGTTTGTTATATCTGGAGTACTTCTTCTGTCTTAACCGGTGTGCTGTGTGAATTTAAGTATGCTCTCTCTAATTCTCTCTCTCTGAGGAGGAGGACCTGAGCCCTAGGACCATGCGTCAGGACTACCTGGCATGATGACTCCTTGCTGTCCCCAGTCCACCTGGCATTTCTGCTGTTCCAGTTTCAACTGTTCTGCCTGCGGCTATGGAACCCTAAACTGTTAATATTTACTCTTGAGGTGCTGCCCTGTTGCATCCTCTACAACTATTGTGATTATTATTATTTGACCCTGCTGGTCATCTATGAACATTTGAAAATCTGAGCCATGTTCTGTTATAATCTCCACCCGGCACAGTCAGAAGAGGACTGGCCACCCCACATAGCCTGGTTCCACTCTAGGTTTCGGCCTTTCTAGGGAGTTTTTCCTAGCCACCGTGCTACTACACCTGCATTGCTTGCCGTTTGGGGTTTTAGGCTGGGTTTCTGTACAGCACTTTGAGATATTAGCTGATGTACGAAGGGCTATATAAATACATTTGATTTGATAGAGGACTGAGGGTCTTCCAAATATTGAAAGTGTGTAAATAGTTACCCATGTTATTTTGTAAATGTATATTTCTTTTTTTTTCTCCATTTGTTTTGGTGGGGGGGGTGTTAGAATACCATTTGGACATTTTGTATATAGTTATTTGTTTCAAAATGTATACCTTTGCCAATTTGGCCACTTGGGTACATTTGAGCTACTCGTGTGGGACACCTGGGTGACAAGTACTGTTGCCCTCTTATATTTTTCACTGAAATTGCCCCCATCATCCTATATGAATGTTTGTTTTATCTTGTTCATTTTAAAGATGATAATACAATGAAAAATGAACAATTTTAAATTGTTGTATCTAAACCAGATCTATTGTGTTATATTCAATTCACATTTACAAACTTCAGAGTGTTTTCTTTCAAATGGTACCAAGAATATGCATATCCTTGCTTCTGGGCCAGAGCTACAGGCAGTTAGATTTGGGTATGTCTTCAGGCGGAAATTGAAAAAAGTAGGGGGTAAGAGGTTAATAGACCAATAACTAAGCCTCTGCCAATAACAGCTAGTTTTCAGTTGTTTTCCCTCCCCACTCAGACCACTCCCAGACAGTCCAAGCTAAATTCTTGATTGAGAAAGTGCATTGCTAAAAAGTTATTTTTCACCATCCCTTTAGCCCATTTTAATGGAAATATTTTACAGTAAGGTACTTACAGTGCATTCAGAAAGTAATCAGGCGCCTTGATTATTTCCACATTTTGTTACGTTACAGCCTTATTCTAAAATGTATGAACCCCCCAATCTACACACAATAACCCATAATGACAAAGCAAAAACAGGTTAAGATTTGATATAAAAAGGGAAATACATTTACATAAGTATTCAGACCCTTGCCTCAGTACTTTGTTGAAGCACCTTTGGCATAGATTACAGCCTTGAGTCTTCTTGGGTATGACACTACAAGCTTGGCACACCTGTATTTGGGGAGTTTCTCCCATTCGTCTCTGCAGATCCTATCGAGCTCTGTCAGGTTGCATGGGGAGCATTGATGCACAGCTATTTTCAGGTCTTTCCAGAGATGTTCAATCGTGTTCAAGTCCAGGCTCTGGCTGGACCACTCAAGGACATTCAGAGACTTGTCCCAAAGCCACTCCTGCATTGTCTTGGCTGTGTGCTTAGGGTTGTTGTCCTGTTGGAAGGTGAACATTTGTCCCATTCTGAGGACCTGAGCACTCTGGAGCAGGTTTTCATTTTGGATCTATCTATCCTCCGTTCATCCTCCAAAACTGCCATAAAAAAAGCCAGACTACGGTTTGCAACTGAACATGGGAACAAAGACAGTACTTTTTAGAGAAATGTCTTCTGATGAAACAAATTTAGAACCGTTTGACCATAATGACCATCATTATGTTTGGAAGAAAAAGGGGGAGGCTTGCAAGGCGAAGAACACCATCCCAAACGTGATGGTGCTCCCGAACAAGCTAAAAATCCTCTTTGTCCGCTTTGAGAATAACAGTGCCACAGACGCGGCCCGTTCTCCTTGGCCGATGTGAGTAAGACATTTAACCGTGTTAACCCTCGCAAGGCTTATTTGTTTACTTATTGCCTTACCTCTGTTATCCTACCTCATTTACACACACTGTATATAAACTTTTTCTATTGTATTATTGACTGTATATTTGTATATTCCATGTGTAACTCAGATTGTGTTGCACTGCTTGGCTTTATCATGGCCAGGTCGTAGTTGTAAATGAGAACTTGTTCTCAACTAGCCTACCTGGTTAAATAAAGGTGAAATAAATATATATATATTTTGTAAAGGCTGCCTGCCCAGACGGCATCTCTAGTTACATACTTTGAGCATGCGCAGACCAGCTGGCTGGAGTGTTTATGGACATATTCAAACTCTACCTATCCAACTCTGCTATCTCCACATGCTTCAAGATGTCCACCATTGTTCTTGCACCCAAGAAAGCAAAAGGTAACTGAACTAAATTAATATCTATTGCACTGAATACTGCCCTTTCCCACCTGGACAAAAGGAACACTTAGGTGAGAATGCTATTTATTGACTACAGCTTAGCGTTCAACAACATAGTACCCTCAAAGCTCATAACTAAGCTAAGGATCCTGGGACTAAACACCTCCCATCTGCAACTGTATCCTGGACTTCCTGACGGGCCGCCCCCAGGTGGTGAGGGTAGCTAGCAACACATCTGCCACGCTAATCCTCAACACTGGAGCTCCACAGTGGTGCATGCTCAGTCCCCTCCTGTACTCCCTGTTCACCCACGACTGCATGGCCAGGCATGACTCCAACACCATCATTAAGTTTGTAGATGACAACAGTGGTAGGCCTGATCACCGCCAACGACGAGACAGCCTATAGGGAGGTGGTCAGAGACCTGGCCGGGTGGTGCCAGAAAAACAACCTATCCCTCAACGTAACCAAGACTAAGGAGATGATTGTGGACTACAGGAAAAGGAGGACAGAGCACGCCCCCATTCTCATCGACAGGGCTGTAGTGGAGCAGGTTGAGAGCTTCAAGTTCCTTGGTGTCCACATCAACAACAAACTTCATTGTCCAAACACAACAGGACCGTTGTGAAGAGGGCACGACAAAGCCTATTCCCCCTCAGGAAACTAAAAAGATTTGTCATGGGTCCAAAGATCCTCAAAAGGTTATACAGCTGCAACATCGAGAGCATGGTTGAGCACTGGTTGCATCACTGCCTGGTACGGCAATTGCTTGGCCTCTGACCGCAAAGCGCTACAGACGGTAGTGCGTACGGCCCAGTATATCACTGGGGCTAAGCTGCCTGCCATCCAGGAGCTCTACACCAGGCAGTGTCAGAGAAAGGCCCTAAAAATGGTCAAAGACCCCAGCCACCCCAGTCATAAACTGTTCGCTCTACTACCGCAAGGCAAGCGGTACTGGAGTGCCAAGTCTAGGACAAAAAGGCTTCAGCAGTTTTTACCCCCAAGCCATAACACTCCTGAACAGGTAATCAAATCGCTTCCCAGATAATTTGCATTGTGTGCCCCTCAACCCCTCTTTTTACACTGCTGCTACACTCTGTTTATCATATATGCATAGTCAATTTAACTATACATTCTTGTACGTACATACTACCTCAATTGGGCCGACCAACCAGTGCTCCCGCACATTGGCTAACCAGGCTATCTGCATTGTGTCCCGACACCCACCAACCCCTATTTTACGCTACTGCTACTCTCTGTTCATCATATATGCATAGTCACTTTAACCATATCTACATATTACCTCAATCAGCCTGACTAAAATGTGTCTGTATGTAGCCTCGCTACTGTATATAGTCTGTCTTTTTACTGTTTTATTTCTTTACTTACCTATAGTTCACCTAAAGCCTGTAAGTAAGCATTTCACTCTAAGGTCTACACCTGTTGCATTGGGCGCACTTGACAAATAAACTTTGATTTGACTTCAATTTGCATACGGCCCCAATAGATCCACAGACGATGCAATCGCCATCGCACAGCATACTGCCCTATCCCATCTGGAAAAGAGGAATACCTATGTAAGAATGCTGTTCATTGACGACAGCTCAGCCTTCAACACCATAGTGCCCTTCGAGCTTATCATTAAGCTTGGGTCCTGGGTCTGAAACCCATCCTGTACAACTGGGTCCTGGACATCCTGATGGGCCACCCTCCAGATTGTGAAGGTAAGAAACACCTCCACTACGCTGATACTCAACACAGGTGCCCAACAAGGGTCCGTGCTCAGCCCTCTCCTGTACTCCCTGTTCACCCATGACTGCGTGGCCATGCACGCCTCCAACTCAATCATCAAGTTTGCAGGCGACTACAGTAGTAGGCCTGATTACCAACAATGATGAGATAGCCTACAGGGAGGAGGTGAGAACCCTCGCAGAGTGGTGCCAGGAAAATAACCTCTATCAACAACATTTAGGAGCTGATCATGGACTGTAGGAGACAGCAACGGGAGCACACCCTCATCCCAATCGACAGGACTGCTATGGAGAAGGTAAAACTCAAGTTCCTCGGTGTACACATCACTGACGATCAAATGGTCCACCCACACGTCTCTTCAACCTTAGGAGGCTGAATAAATTTGGCTTGGCCCCTAAGACCCTCACAAACTTTGACAGATGCACCATTGAGAGCATCCTGTTTGGCTGAATCACTGTCTGGTACGGCACCTGCACCGCCCGCAACCGCAGGAATCTCCAGAGGGTGGTGCGGTCTGCCCGACGAATCACCGGGGGCACACTGTCTGCCCTCTAGGACACCTACAGCACACGATGTCACAGGAAGGCCAAAAAGATCATCAAAGACATCAACCACCCAAACCACAGCCTGTTCACCCCACTATCATCCAGAAGGCAAGGTCAGTACATGTTAGAGGTCGACCGATTAATCGGAATGGCCGATTAATTAGGGCCGATTTCAAGTTTTCATAATCTGATGGGTTTTTTTTTTACACCTTTATTTCATCTTTATTTAACTGGGCAAGTCAGTTAAGAACACATTCTTATTTTCAACGACAGCCTAGGAACGGTTGGTTAACTGCCTTGTTCAGGGGTAGAACAGATTTTTACCTTGTCAGATCAGGGATTCAATCTTGCAACCTTATAGTTAACTAGTCCAACGCCACCTGCCTCACGAGGAGCCCGCCTGTGACGCAATTGCAGTAAGAAGCCAAGGTAAGTTGCTAGCTAGCATTAAACTTTATCAATCATAATCACTAGTTATAACTACACATGGTTGATGATATTACGAGTTTATCTAGCGTGTCCTGCGTTGCATATAATCGATGCAGTGAGCATTCGCAAAAAAGGGCTGTCGTTGCTCCAACGTGTACCTAACCATAAACACCTATGCCTTCCTTAAAATCAATACACAGAAGTATATATTTTTAAACCTGCATATTTAGCTAAAAGAAATCCAGGTTAGCAGGCAATATTAACCAGGTGAAATTGTGTCACTTCTCTTGCGTTCATTGCATGCAGAGTCAGGGTATATGCAACAGTTTGGGCCGCCTGGCTCATTGCGAACTAATTTGCCATAATTTTACGTAATTATGACATAACATTGAAGGTTGTGCAATGTAACAGGAATATTTAGGCTGATGGATGCCACCGGTTAGATAAAATAAGGAACGGTTCCGTATTTCACTGAAAGAATAAACGTCTTGTTTTTGAGATGATTTTCTGGATTCGGCCATATTAATGACCTAAGGCTTGCATTGCTGTGTGTTATGTTATAATTAAGTCTATGATTTGATAGAGCAGTCTCACTGAGCGATGGTAGGCACCAGCAGGCTCATAAGCATTCAATCAAACAGCACATTCGTGCATTTTGCCAGCAGCCCTGCTGTTTGCCTTCAAGCCTATCAACTCCTGAGATTAGGCTTGTGTAACCGATGTGAAATGGCTAGCTAGTTAGCGGGGTATGCGCTAATAGCGTTTCAAACGTCACTCGCTCTGAGACTTGGAGTATTTATCCCCCTTGCTCTGCATGGGTAACGCTTCTTCGAGGATGGCTGTTGTCGTTGTGTTCCTGGTTCGAGCCCAGGGAGGAGCGAGGAGAGGTACAGAAGCTATACTGTTACACTGGCAATACTAACGTGCCTATAAGAACATCCGATAGTCAAATGTATATTAAATACAAATGGTATTGAGAGAAATGAACCTATAATTCCTATAATAACTACAACCTAAAACTTCTTACCTGGGAATATTGAAGACTCAGGTTAAAAGGAACCACCATATGTTCTCATGTTCTGAGCAAGGAACTTTTAACGTAAGCTTTCTTACATGGCACATATATTTACCGTCTTCTCCAACACTTTGTTTTTGCATTATTTAAAGCAAATTGAACTAGTTTCATTATTTATTTGAGGCTAAATTGATTTTATTGATGTATTATATTAAGTAAAAATAAGTGTTCATTCTGTATTGTTGTAATTGTCATTATTACAAATAAATTTGAAAAATCGGACGATTAATCGGCACTGGCTTTTTTTGTCCTCCAATAATTGGTATTGGAATTGAAAAATCATAATCGGTCGACCTCTAGTACATGCGCATCAAAGCTAGGACTGAGAGACTGAAAAACAGTTTCTATCTCCAGGCCATCAGACTGTTAAATTAAATAGCCATCACTAGCCAGCCTCCACCCAGTACCTGCCCTGAACTTAGTTACTGTCACTAGCCAGCTACCACCTGGTTACACAACCCTGCACCTTAGAGGCTGCTGCCCTATGTACATAAACATGTAACCACTGGTCACTTTAATAATGTTTACATACAGTTTCTCATTTCATATGTATATACTCTATTCAAAATTGCTCCTCCTAATATTTAGACATTTCTTAATTCCATTATTTTACTTTGAGGTGTGTGTATTGTTAAATACTACTACACTGTTGGAGCTAGGAATTCAAGCATTTCGCTACACCCGAAATAACATCTGTGTAACATGAAGTCCTATGAGTGTCATTTTTATGTGAAAATTGGATTTCTATTTGAAACCCCATGACACCACCTATTTCAGTAAATACATCCACTTCCTAGATGCACCGCCTAGACAAACATTAAATTACAAACAAATCATAAACATGAGAAGGCCTTCTGACGGATGCTGTACAAACTGTGCATAGCAATTGAGTGGGCCACATTTCAGATGTTCCAAGACCATTCGCTAAATGTGTCAGTCAATTCCAGAGACGAGAAGCAGCGAGGTGTCTAAGCTAGACGGTCATCTGAAAATGGAAAAAATTAAGGGACAGCGCCCACTCGATATGCTAGTTTCAATTTCATATTCTTATCCACAGCTTGTTTCTCAAATCTCACGCTTCTTCGTGACTGGGTAAATCTCATCATTCTCCATGCTATGCTTCACCGGCGTCTATACTAGCGAACCACACAGATAACATTAACGAGCTAGCTGCTGTACAGTCAGTCCAATGTTAACTCTTAGACCCTTACCTTAGCCGCAAAGGAACCCATGATTGTTTTAATGTCACCTTTATTTTAACAGGGAGTTATGTTGAGACGAATGTCTCTTTCACAGCTGAGCCCTGTATACACAGGATAGTCCGGATAGCCATGCATATAGGACATTTATTGTAAACTTTGGAAATTCAGCAGACTAACGTTTGCTTGCTAATTGTTTAACTACCTATCAAGCCCACCACTGCTCTGAAAAGCTGAGCGTTAGCTAGCTAACGTTATAGCTACAGGCTTTCTAGCTAGCATTAGCTAGTTACAACAAATATGTATTACAAACATTCATGGTCAAGCCAGTGAAAAGCTTGCAAACGTTCAACTCAAATGGATTCACCACATAACGTTACTACGTAAACAACAGGTGAAATGTTTACATCAGGGCAATAATAAAGACATGTGGAACGTATTTTAACCTAGCTAGCTATATATCGTGGTTTGTTTAAACCTGTTACGCAGTATCAATTTATACCAAGTCGCCGGGAGAGATAATTTGATGGAAAGACAACCCAAACCATACAGCATGGCTACCAGTCAACATAGCTAGCTAGCGAGCCTCATCTGAAGCTACTTACTTCTCTAGCTAACGTTAGTTAACCATAATTGGCAACTTTGGGTTCGTTTTATGTTATATTCAACTGCTTACATATAAAATACACTCAGCTATTAAATGGCGAAATTCCTACCTGCAACTACGGGATACGTCCTTATTTTTCTTCTTAAACCCTCAAATCCACTCATAGATCTCACTAAGGTCCGCCTCCAGTATAACAAATGAGGGGATTCGATTGATCTGGCCCCGGTAGACGAATCATGCACCGGCGAAAATGGATCGCATTCGTTTTGGAACCGGGCTGTCTCCCGGGAGTGAGCCAGGTACCAGTTTAAATGAAAACTATACTGAACAAAAGTATAAACGCAACTAATTCAAATATTTTACTGAGTTACAGTTCATATAAGGAAATCAGTCAATTGAAATAAATGAATTAGGCTGTGTAAAGCATATGCCCACCCACATGGGAGCCAGGTCCACCCACTGTAGAGCCAGGCCCAGCCAATCAGAATGAGTTTTTCCCCACAAAAGGACTTCATAACACACAGAAATATTAAGGTCCTGGGCTGGTGTGGTTACACGTGGTCTGTGGTTGTGAGACTGGTTGGACTACTGCCAAATTATCTAAAACAAAGTTGGAGGCGACATATGGTAGAGAAATGAAAATGGAATTATCTGGCAACAGCCCTGGTGGACATTCCTGCAGTCAGCATGCCCATTGCATGTTCCTTCAAAACTTGAGACATCTGTGGCATTGTGTTGTGTGACCCCAGCACAAGGTGCACTTGTGTAATGATCATGCTGTTTAATCAGCTTCTTGATATACCACATCTGTCATAGTTGAAGTGTACCTATGATGACAATTACAGGCCTCTCTCATCTTTTTAAGTGGGAGAACTTGAACAATTGGTGGCTAACTAAATACTTTTTTTGCCCCACTGTAGGTCCTGGATTGCAGGAAGCTTGGCCCCAGTGACTACCCTCTGTAGTGCCTTGTGGTTGGAGTCCGAGCAGTTGCCATACCAGGCAGTGATGCAACCAGTCATGCTCTCGATGGTGCAGCTGAAGAACCTTTCGAGGATCTGAGGACCCATGCCAAATCTTTTCAGTCTCCTGAGGGGGAATAGGTTTTGTCGTGCCCTCTTCATGACTGTTTTAGTGTGTTTGGACCATTCAGTTTTTTGGTGATGTGGACACCAAGGAACTTGACGTTCTCAACCTGCTCCACTGCATCCCCTTCGATGAGAGTGGGGACGTGCTCGGTCCTCCATTTCCTGTAGTCCACAATCATCTCCTTTTTTGTGATCACGTTGAGGGAGAGGTTGTAATCCTGGCACCACACAGCCAGGTCTCTGACCTCCTCCCTATAGGCTGTCTCGTTGTTGTTGGTGATCAGGCCTACCACTGTTGTGTCATCGGCAAACTTGATGATGGTGTTGGAGTCGTGCATGGCCATGCAGTCATGAGTGAATGAGGAGTACAGGAGGAGACTTAGCACGCACCCCTGATGGGAATCCTGTTGAGGATCAGCGTGGCGGATGTGTTGTTACCTTGTTACCTGCATTTGGTCAAACAATTTTTTCCAACAGTTTGCTAAGTAAGAGCTGGCAGCAAGCCGATAGGTCTGCTGTTAGAACCAGGCCGCTTTACCACTCTTGGGTAGCGGAATTACTTTGGCTTCCCTCCCGGCCTGAGGATTCTAGACTCCTCTAGGTTCAGATTCAAAATATGACAGATAGATGGAAAGCTACTGAGGATGGTAGCTGACTCTATAGCCACTCGTAAATTGTCAATACCAGGAGGTTTGTTATTATTGATCGATAACAATAATTTTTCCGCCTCTCCCACACTAACTTCACAAAATTCAAACTTGCAATGCTTTTCTTAATTATTAGTTTTTTTTTATGCATGAATACGATGAATCACTGTTCACTGTTGGCATTTCCTGCCCAAGTTTGCCCACTTTGCCAATAAAGTAATCATTAAAATAATTGGCAACATCAAATGGTTTTGTGATGAATAAGTCATCGGATTCAATGAAAGATGGAGTTGAATTAGTCTTTCTTCCCATAATTTAATCTAAAGTACTATAAAGTTTTATATCATTGATCTAGGCTTCATAATACAGTTTCTTATTTTTGTTGAGTTTAGTCACATAATTTCTCCATTTGCAGTAAATCAGCTAGTCAGATTATTTTCCACTCCTTTTGCCCGTCTCTTTCAACCATACAGTTTTTATATTCCTCATCATTTCATGGTGCCTTAAAACAGTCAGTTTCTTAACAGGTGCATGTTTATCAATAATTGGAAGAAACAATTTAATAAATTCATCAAGTGCAGATCTCTTATACACTATTTTAGGCCCAGCTTTTGGAACTTTGGCTTTCCTGGATATAGCCACTATATTGTGATCACTGCATCCAATGGGTACGGATACAGCTTTAGAACAAAGTTCTACATTATTAGTACAAATCTGATCGATACATGTGGATGATCTTGTTCCTGTAGTGTTTGTAAACACCCTGGTAGGTTGATTAACAACCTGAACCAGATTACAGGCACTGGTTAGAGTGAGAAGATTCCTCTTGAGCGGACAGCTTGATGAAAACCAGTCAATATTCAGGTCCCCAAGAAAATAGACCTCTCTGTTTACATCACATACACTGTCAAGCATTTCACACATATTATTTAGATACTGACTGTTAGCACTTGGTGGCCTATAGCAACACCACAAAAGAAAAGGCTTTAGATGTGCCAAGTGAACCTGCAACCACAACACTTTAATAACACTTGACAAAAGATCTTATCTAAACATTAGGGATATGGCTCTGAATATATACAGCAACACCTCCCCATAATAATTTATGTCTTTTCTATCAATGTTGTATTGCTACTGCTGAATCATCAAATGAATGATCTAATAGAGTCTCAGAAATGCCTAATATATGAATGTTATCTGATGTTTGCAAGTTATTGATTTCATGAATCTTATTTCTAAGGCTACATATATTAATACGGGCCATTTTCAGCCCTTTCCTGGGTAGCTTATCAGAGATATACATAATATGGAAAAGAGCAAACAAAGCAGAAGCAAGATAAAAAAAATATATAAGTCAATAAAATACATCCAGCAGTCCGTTAATCAATTGGTGTGTGCGTGTTGCAGGGTTGAAGCTACAAACCCATAGGCTTGGCTCTCTCACCCCTTCCAAGCTTCTGGGAGGGAGGGTGGACAATGAGCCTCTCATAGCGGATGTCACAACGCGCTCTGGCAGCTTTCATGGCTGGGATAAGTCCTTGTTGAGGAAGATATACGTTCCTCTCAAGTTTGTCAGGACCCGGTTACGAACCCAGGTCTCCGGAGTGAGAAACAGTCACTTAACCAACTGAGCCACGAATAGTCAGCAGAACCCAGAAGATGAGGCAGACACACCAGTACTTGAGACAGTGTATTTAATGAAGTAAAAAAGTGAAGTCCTTCAGGAAAACATGTAACTCCACAACCTCAAAAGGAATTCCACAAGAACAAATCCTCCAAGACAAAAAGGTAAATCCACATGGTGGTAGGTATAGCATAAAAAGCCTCAAAAGATACTCAAAAATAAATAAACAAGAACAAAAAACAGAATTCCACAAGAGAGTCCACCGGAATCAACAAGAGTACACAGAATACTAGGGCTGGGTGCTAACATACAAACACAGAGCAAATAACTGAGGAAAACTAAGGGTTTAAATACAATCAGGGGAAACGAGACACAGGTGCAAATAATAATGGGGATCAAGGGAAAACAAAAGGTCAAAAAGCACAATGGGGGCATCTAGTGACCAAAAACCGGAACAACCCTGGCCAACTCCTGACAAAGTTCTTGGCTCTTTCCAGAACAGCGACGTTGTGCTTCTACCTCATGAACTTGACCTCTATCTATCTGGGCCTGTCAATTGGGCCGGTGGTGGGCTCACTCCACCTCAAATCTTTCCGTGGTCCATCTTCAATTTCTCAGAAATCATTTCCCTCACTTTGTCCTTATACTCTGTCCAGGTCTCATGTGGAGATTCTGCAATTTCATCCGCAACCATGTCGTTCCGCCTTGATTGTCCCTCGAGATTTCTCCGTCATTGATATCATGGATTCACACACAGAACTGATGTCCTCTCTCAATGACATAGGGGTGGCAGACAGCCGCAAACCCAGGACAATCCACTGTCTCAGCCACAATGGCTAAACGCGTTGCGGGCTGCGTTCAAGCCCTCAAGAAAACCCCGATAGCTTGATAGGCAGCTAGCTAGCAGCTAGGCTATCTGCTACGCCAAATAGATCCAGACCTTGATCGGCAGAATCACTGGACAGGGAATAGCAGTCCCAGCAACTGATTCCAACTACGTCGCTGGGTCCAAACTCAAAAGTTATCTAGCTACTAACAAACTTTTCAAAACAACAAACTTTCCAAAACAACAAACTGAGCTCTCCCTCGTTCCGTGTTCAACAGGAAATGACGATTGGGGTCAATGTCCTGAAATCAGCCTGTATGATGCATTTTCCACATGCATGTAACTCAAATGGCTAGCAACCCCAAGGTTGCGAGGTCGCATCTCATCACGGAGAACTTTAACAACATTAACAACTTACTCCTTTTTAGCTACTTTGCAAATACTTAGCATGTTAGCTAACCCTTCCCTAACCTAAACCCTTTTAGCTAACCCTTTAGCCTAATTCCTAAACCGAAACTTAACCCTAATCCCTAGCCTAGCTAATGTTAGCCACATAGCTATAATTCTCATAAGCTTTTCGAAATAGTAACATTTTGTATGTTTTGCTAATGCATAACATATAATACGAAATGGGTGATGGACATCCACAAATTAATACATACCATAAAAAAACTTTACATATCATACTAATTGGAAATTCTCAGATTTACATACAGAATAATGCGAAATGCTCTGAGACCAGGTTGGCATTGTAGACATGACCAAGATGAGCAGATTACTGTTCATTCGAGAAGGGCTCTCCTCCATCACCAGCTTTTACCTTTTCACATCACGGGCCATAGACTGGGGCCCCGTGGCTCAGCATAATCGAATGGGCCCAATAGCAAGGGACGTAAAGTATCCATGCTGGTAGCTGGTATAGGTGTAATGATCTTCGTCTGTTGTTTGTAGAAAGTCAGACCGAAATGCAGCGTGTAGGTTACTCATGACTTTTAATGAAGAAAATGCTGTACATGAAATAACTGAGAATACAAAAACAACAAACGAGTGAAACTAATACAGCCTATCTGGTGACTAACACAAAGACAGGTACAATCACCCACGAAATACAACACGCACTCAGGCTACCTAAATACGGTTCCCAATCCGAGACAACTAGAATCAGCTGACTCCAATTAGGAATCGCCTCAGGCAGCCAAGCCTAACTAGACACACCCCTAATAATACACACTCCCAATTAATACAAACCCTAATACGAAATACAACATATAAACCCATGTCACACCCTGGCCTACCCAAACATATAACAAAAACACAAGATACAATGACCAAGGCGTGACAGAACCCCCCCCCCCTAAGGTGCGGACTCCGGGACGCACCTCAAGAGCATAGGGAGGGTCCGGGTGGGCGTCTGGCCATGGTGGCGGTTCTGGCTCGGGACGTGGACCCCACTCCATAAATGTCCTAGTTCCTCCCCTACGCGTCCTAGGATAATCCACCTTCTCCGCCGACCATGGCCTAATAGTCCTCACCCTGATCCCCACATAACTGAGGGGCAGCTCGGGACCGAGGGGCAGCTCGGGACAGAGGGGCAGCTCGGGACAGAGGGGCAGCTCGGGATAGAGGGGCAGCTCGGGACAGAGGGGCAACTCAGGATAAAGGGGCAACTCAGGACAGCGGGGCAGCCTGGGACAGAGGGGCAGCCCGGGACCGAAGCAGCCCGGTACTGATGGGAAGCCCGGTACTGAGGGGAAGCCCGGTACTGAGAGGAAGCTCGGTACTGAGAGGAAGCTCTTTACTGAGAGGAAGCTCGGTACTGAGAGGGAGCCCAGTACAGAGAGGGAGCCTAGTACAGAGAGGGAGCCTAGTACTGAGAGGAAGCTCAGTACTGAGAGGAAGCTCAGGCAGGTAGTAGGCTCCGGTAAATCCAGGCTGGCTGGTGGACCTGGATGATTCAGGTTGTCTGGCCGATCTAGAAGATCTTGGCAGACTGGCACTTCTGGCGGATCCTGGCAGACTGGCATTTCTGGCGGATCCTGGCAGACTGGTGACGCTGGGCCGACTGGCGGCGCTGGGCAGACAGGAGACTCCGGCAGCGCAGGAGAGGAGAAAGGCTCTGGCTGAGCTGAACAGGGGGGAGACTCCAACATCAAAGAAGGGGAGAAAAGCACTGGCTGTGCTGAACAGGCGATGTGCACTGGACGCGCTGGGCCGACTGGGAGCACTGGTGGCGCTGGACAGACAGGAGACTCCGGCAGCGCAGGAGAGGAGAAAAGCTCTGGCTGCGCTAAACAGGCGAGGCGCACTGGAGGCCTGGTGCGTGGTGCTGGAACTGGTGGTACTGGCGCGAGGACACGCACAGGAAGCCTGGTGCGGGGAGCTGCTACCGGAGGACTGGTGTGTAGAGGTGGCTCTGGATAGACCGGACCGTGCAGGCGCACTGGAGCTCTAGAGCACCGAGCCTGCCCAAGCTTACCTGGCTCGATGCCCACTCTAGCCCGGCCAATAGGAAGGGCTGGTATGTGTCGCAGCTGGCTCTGCACCCGCACTGGAAACACCGTGCGCTCCATAGCATAACACGGTGCCTGCCCGGTCTCTCTAGCCCAACGGTGAGCACAGGGAGTATGCACAGGTTTCCTACCTGGCATAACTATTCTCCCTTTTAGCCCCCCCCCAATAATTTTTTTGGGGTGACTTTCCGGTTTCCAACCGCTCCTCATACTAAGGCCTCTCCGCTTTAGCTGCTTCTATTTCCTCCTTGGGACTGCGATATTCTCCCGGCTGCGCCCAGGGTCCTTTTCCATCTAATATCATCTCCCAAGACCAGAAGTCCTCATATTGCTGCTCCTCACAATTAACAGGGAGAGTAGGCTTAGGTCTGACTCCTGACTCTGCCACTCTCTCTCTGCGCTTTCCCCGTTACCTACGGTTTTCGCTCTGTATAGCCGTGCTCTCCTTTTCGATTCCATCCGTGTATAGCCCTCTTCGCATTGCTGTAGGGAATCCCAGGCAGGCTCTTGCACTCCGGACGCCCACCTGTCGATTTCTTCCCATGCTTCTGCCGTCCATATCGTCCTCCTTTAGCTCCTGCCAGTTCACACGCTGCTCGGTCTGTGAATCGTGGTGGGTGATTCTGTAATGATCTTCATCTGTTGTTTGTAGAAAGTCAGACCGAAATGCAGCGTGTAGGTTACTCATGACTTTTAATGAAGAAAATGCTGTACATGAAATAACTGAGAATACAAAAACAACAAACGAGTGAAACTAATACAGCCTATCTGGTGACTAACACAAAGACAGGTACAATCACCCACGAAATACAACGTGCACTCAGGCTACCTAAATACGGTTCCCAATCCGAGACAACTAGAATCAGCTGACTCCAATTAGGAATCGCCTCAGGCAGCCAAGCCTAACTAGACACACCCCTAATAATACACACTCCCAATTAATACAAACCCTAATACGAAATACAACATATAAACCCATGTCACACCCTGGCCTACCCAAACATATAACAAAAACACAAGATACAATGACCAAGGCGTGACAATAGGCAACTTATTTTCTTATTTTATTTTTGTAAAGTACTTCAAAATATGCAATATAGAAAAACAGAGTGTACAACAGTCAGGAGAATAAAGACAATACATTACATAAAGACCTTGTAAAAACTGCAAACATTGAAAGTTTTAATTACTTTTTTGTTATGAGAAGAAGAAAGTGTTTATACAGTATATTATTCAATTTCATTCTCAAAAGTAATAAACAGAGTTTTTTTTTACTCAAATAAACATTGATGAATATAGCTCAAATAACAATGACGTTGATAAAGAAAGGCTTTGCAGCCTCCCGGGTGGCGCAGTGGTTAAGGGCGCTGTACTGCAGCGCCAGCTGTGCCACCAGAGACTCTGGGTGGCAATAATGACAATTACAACAAAACTGAATTAACACTTATTTTTAACTTAATATAATACATCAATAAAATCAATTTAGCCTCAAGTAGATAATGAAACAGGTTCAATTTGGTTTAAATAATGCAAAAACAAAGTGTAGGAGAAGAACGTAAAAGTGCAATATGTGCTATGTAAGAAAGCTAAAATTTCAGTTCCTTGCTCAGAACATGAGAACATATGAAAGCTGGTGGTTCCTTTTAACATGAGTCTTCAATATTCCCAGGTAAGAAGTTTTAGGTTGTAGTTATTATAGGACTATTTCCCTCCATACCATTTGTATTTCATTACCCTTTGACTATTGGATGTTCTTATAGGCACTTTAGTATTGCCAGTGTAACAGTATAGCTTCCATCCCTCTCCTCGCTCTTCCCTGGGCTTGAACCAGCAACACAACAACAGCCACCACATCAAAGCAGCATTACCCATGCAGAGCAAGGGAAACAACCACCCCAAGGCTCAGAGCGAGTGAAGTTTGAAACGCTATTAACTCGGGAGTTGATAGGTTTGAAGTCATAAACAGCGCAATGCTTGACGCACAAGGAAGAGCTGCTGGCAAAACGCACGAAAGTGCTGTTTGAATGAATGTTTATGTGCCTGCTTCAGCCTACCTCCGCTCAGTCAGATGCTTAGATACTTAGATGCTTGTATGCTCAATCAGATTATATGCAACACAGGACACGCTAGATAATATGTAATAATATGTAATAATATCTAGTAATATCATCAACCATGTGTAGTTAACTAGTGATTATGATTGATTGTTTTTTATAAGATAAGTTTAATGCTAGCTAGCAACTTACCTTGGCTTACTGCATTTGCGTAACAGGCAGTCTCCTTGTGGAGTGCAAAGAGAGAGAGGCAGGTCCTTATTGCGTTGGACTAGTTAACTGTAAGGTTGCAAGATTGGATCCCCGGCGCTGACAAGGTGAAAGTGTGTCTTTCTGCCCCTGAACGAGGCAGTTAACCCACCGTTCCTAGACCGTCATTGAAAACAAGAATGTGTTCTTAACTGACTTGCCTAGTTAAACAAAGATTAAATAAAGGTGTAAAAAAAAGAATTTAAAAAAATCGGCAAATCAGTGCCCAAAAATACCGATTTCCTATTGTTACGAAAACTTGAAATCGGCCCTAATTAATCGGCCATTCCGATTAATCGGTCGACCTCTAAAACTTACCCTAGTAAAACCGATCTTCGACTTCGGTGATGTCATCTACAAAATAGCCTCCAATACTCTACTCAGCAAACTGGATGCAGTCTATCACAGTGCCATCCGTTTTGTTAGCAAAGCCCCTTATACCACCCACCACTGCGACCTGTATGCCCTAGTCGGCTGGCCCTCACTACATATTCGTTGCCAGACTCACTGGCTCCAGGTCATCTATAAGTCTATGCTAGGTAAAGCTCCGCCTTATCTCAGCTCACTGGTCACGATAACAACACCCACCCATAGCACGTGCTCCAGCAGGTATATCTCACTGGTCATCCCTAATGCTAACACCTCTATTGGCCGCATTTCCTTCCAGTTTTCTGCTGCCAGTGACTGGAACGAATTGCAGAAATCGCTGAAGCTGGAGACTTATATTTCCCGCACTAACTTTAAACATCAGCTATCTGATCAGCTAACCGATCGCTGCAGCTGTACATAGTCCATCTGTAAATAGCCCACCTAATCTACCTACCTCATCCCCATATTGTTTTTATTTACTTTTCCACTCTTTTGCACACCAGTATCTCTACTTGCACATCATCATCTGCTCATTTATCACTCCAGTGTTAATCTGCTAAATTGTAATTACTTCGCTACTATGGCCGATTTATTGCCATACCTCCTCACAACATTTGTACACACTGTATATACTTTCTTTTTTTCTATTGTGTTATTGACTGTATGCTTGTTTATTCCATGTGTAACTCTGTGTTGTTGTTTGTGACACACTGCTTTGCTTTATCTTGGCCAGGTCGCTGTTGTAAATGAGAACTTGTTCTCAGCTAGCTTACTTGGTTAAATAAAGGTGATTTTTTTTTAAATGTAGTAATCAAATATGGTATAACAAATCAAAATATATTTTATATTTGAGATTCTTCAAATAGCCACCCTTTGCCTTGATGACAGCTTTGCACACATTGACATTGTCAATTGACATTCTCTCAACCAGCTTCATGAGGTCACCTGGAATGCACCTGGAATGCATTTCAATTAACAGGGGTGCCTGTTTTTGATGTTCACTATTATTCTAGAATGTAGAAAATAGTAAAAATAAAGAAAAACCCATGAATGAGTAGGTGTTCTAAAACTTTGGACCGGTAGTGTATATGATCTAAAACAAATGTACAGATATCTTCTTACAGCTTCCAGGTATAAGAGCAATACCAAAATAAATGTAAAGCAGTCTCCAGATGTTCATTACAGAAGGTACAGGAAACATCCATGTCTTTTTTTCCCCTTTTCAATATAATGTTTAGTGGGGTAGCACTTGTGAATTAATTTATAAAGAAACTTCTTTAATCGTATTAGTTCAAATAAACATTTGAGAAAGACACCAAACATTTTCCAATTAATATTTCTTAAAAAGCCATTCCAGAAAGACATGACATATGGGACTGAAACAACATCACATTGAAATAAGGAACATATTTTCCTATTGTTTTTCAAAACAGAAGGAGAGGAACCTATCTTTCCTACTGTTGAGTCAACTGGATCAGGAGAAGGTAAAGAAGAGGGGATAGATTTGTCTACATCCTTAAAAAGTACAATAACTCCAGAGGGGATTGCATCAAAAACTACAGCAAATTCCTTTGGAGTTATCGGTATCTTACAAAAGGCAAGAATTCAGCACAATTAAATAAAATACCTTTATCATTGAACAGTTGTTTTGTATCCATTTCTCAAAAATAATGACTTGCCTTAAAACATAAGATATCTCTATTGTTCCAGGTAAAATATCTGTGTGGAGATAAATTGTGCTTGTAGGTCAAAGACATTGCTAAAAAGGGATTGTTTATGGAATTTAAATCAATCAATCTCGATTGTTTTCAATATTGTAATTACACAGTATGAGAAGTAGGAAAATCAAAGGCTTTATACAAATCCAAAGAGTATAAAACTCTCATCAGAGACCAAATCTGAGTAATCTATGATATCTAATAGCAGTCTGACATTGTTTGAGATGTGTCTATTTCTCATAAACCCTGACTGGGACTCATCTATAATGGCATCCAAAACAGCCCTTCCTCATTTAGCAACGACAAGTGCTATTATTAACTTGTAATCGTTATTTAAAAGGCAAATTGGACGCCAATTATCAATGAGTAACAAGTATTTTGGGGGTTTAGGAATTATAGTAATTAAACCTTGCTTTAGAGTGGGAGGGAGTGCTTCATTGACTATACTGTCAGAGTGCACTTCCAATCGAAAGGGAGCCAATTCTTTGGGAAAACTTTGCAGAATTCTGCAGTAATACCATCTGAAGGCGATCAATAGCCTCTGTAATTTCCTCTAAAGAGATGGGATTATCACATCATTCTTGATCAGAAGAATCAATAGTTAACATTTAGAAGAGAATTGTGAGTGAGGCCTTGGTCACAATTCATTCTGTGGCAGCACAATGACCAAACAACATACTGTATGTGAGGCTCTTGATCATATCTTTGATCATGACACTTGTGAGGAGGAGCGAGTCCTTGTTAAACTTTGACACAAAGTAGTCTGTGATAAATAGCACAATATGTTTCATCTGAATAATCCATAAATTATGCATTTTTTACTCAAAAACAAGTTATATGAGCTCAGGTCAATAGCAAATAGAATTTCAAAACTTGTAATGTTCACAAGAACTTAAGTTGATAAAAAGATCAAACACAACATTAGGTGATAATATATGTATTATTATGGATTAATAATCAGCTATAATGGGTTGGTCATTTTGGACCAGGAACACTGAATGAATTAACATGAAACGTACACAACAGGAAGGCTAATTAACTCAGCTTTATCCGTATCTGAAAGACTATTAGGTCTCTGGAAGAGCGAGGTAATTCTTGATATAACATTTTCCTCTTCTATCCTCCTGGTCTTTACAAGTTCACTGCTATATTTTCTTAAATATTTAGCCATTTCAAACTGTAGAAGCCTCTGGGCTTTATTCAAAAAAATGTATAGTAAAACCTATATCAAATTAGACTATTTCATGTTTTAATATGAAGCTATTCAGTTTCCAGTGTGAAGCTTTGCATCGACTATCATTACAGGGAAATATTGAAACTTGTATGCAAATAGCTCTATGGTCTGTTGTTAAGAATATGAATAGAAACCTCGTTTCTTAAGCCCTCTGAAACCATAGTCAATAAGTGAACGTCTAGTACATGTTTTACACCAGGTATAGGATCTCCCAAGAGGAAACTTCTCTCTCCATATATATCCACTAGATCAAACTTCTGCATAACTATAGATTGGCATTCATTGAAGTAGACTGCCGCAGAGGCCACCTCTCAAGATAATTATCTAAAGCAATATTAACATCTCCAACTATTAAGAGTAAGGAGCTGGGAAATTCAGATAACCGATATAAAATTCGATTTTCTATAGCACAAGAAGTTATCCCCATAAACAGTAACCAAAATCGTTTGACTAAATTAAATTATACGACAAAAGATAATAACCACTTGAGTCACGATCTGAATGCAAAATAACACCACCAAAACAATGTTTTAATGTAGCAACACCTGCTGATCGTTCCGAACAATGTGAGAGCCAAAATATAATTTACCCCATTGCGACCTCCAAAAGTAAGCATCATTTTACAGTAGAAACAACCCGTTTTCAGTTGCTTAAGAAAAAGAAACAAGGCTTTATGTTTCACAGTGTGTCTTAAACCCCCTAGCATTAAGAGAAACTATTGACAAAGACTAGGTGAACGAGAACACCGAGAAGAAAATGGTTGTCAAGTGCTCACAGGAAGGTAACCGAGTACAGAGCAGAAACACCAAGAGCCGCAGCATATTCATGGACCTTATTGAGTGAAAAAATACAAAATGCAACAATAATTAGCTGTCAATTAGTTACATTTAAAATGAACTAGCTGTCAGTCAGCAACCAAAATACTCCCGAAGTGGCCCTTTTCTATAAAAAGGAAATAAAACCCATTTCTATCCGAAACAGAATAGAAACAATTATATACATTCATTGTCCACACCAAAATTCAAAGCTCATACATGTGCTGCTTGGAAATAGGACGAACGCACTGATCCAGCAATAAGTGTATGCTCTCAGGAAGGGATACATTTCAGTTATATTGATGAAGGCACTCGCCCAGAAATAATATGTAGTCTTTCCCTGCTTGCGCGCTGCCTCAATCACTGGCTACAGCTTCTCCCTCCTCTCTCGATCAACCCTGGAAAAATCCTCATTAAACTTCAGAACGTTTGGTTTGCAGGTAGGTGGACTTCTTCGCTGCTTTCCACACAGCATCTCTGTAGACCTGCTGCGTAAACTGCATGATGATGCTCCTGGGCTTGGAGTTGTTAGGACGCTTGGAGCCGAGACGGTGAACGATGTCAATCACTTCAGGGAGTTTGGTCCTCTCCTCCAGGAGAATAGCTTGGCAGATCCGTGTGGTCTCCTGACATACATATTGCATCTCCACCTCGGGGACACCCTGCAGTTTCAAGTTCCAACGCCTTGAATAGCTCTCTATTTCGGTGACCCGTCTCTCACACGCGTCAGTGAGCCCTTCTTTCTGGTTGCGCGTTTCAAGGTGAGTAACCTTTTCTTTCATTTCTTATCACTATGTGTGACCTTCCTGGTCCCGTCCCTCAAGTCAGTAAATCAACAGAGGAAGGATCAATGGATGGATAGTTCATTTATTTCCAAAGCTGAAATGATGGGACACACAGTATGGATGAATGATCAGTAGTCGAAACGGAATATAAATAGCACTGCCACAGTAATTCTCTATACATCTGCAGTATAATATACTAACATAAAAAACTATTGAAACGTCTATCAGTCATTGTGATCGTATAGTGGATTTAACCACCAATTCTTAATTTACTATAATAAAATGAATACATCATTTCCATTTGTAATCTTGTCATGTTTTGTCTTATATTGTCTTGTCATTTTGCTTTTCCTTCTGTTCGTTTTCCCCCTGCTGGTCTTTTTAGGTTCGTTCCCTTTTTTCTCTCTCCCTCTCTCTCTCTCTCTTCTCTCTATCGTTCCGTTCCTGCTCCCAGCTGTTCCTATTCCCCTAATCAATCATTTAGTCTTCCCACACCTGTTCCCTATATTTTCCCCTGATTAGAGTCCCTATTTCTCCCCTTGTTTTCCGTTTCTGTCCTGTCGGATCCTTGTATACTGTTCACCGTGCTGTGTCTTTGTATCGCCCTGTCGTGTCGTGTTCCCTCAGATGCTGCGTGGTGAGCAGGTGTCTGAGTCTGCTACGGTCAAGTGCCTTCCCGAGGCAACCTGCAGTTCATTATCGAGTCTCCAGTCAGTTCTCGTGATTACGAGTGAAATTGTTTCTTATGCTTTATTTACCGCTCCGATTTGTCTAGGAGTAATGCTATTTCCTTAAACTGGATTAAAGACTCTGTTTTCGCCAAGTCGCTTTTGGGTCCTCATTCACCTGCATAACAGAAGGATCCGACCAAAGAATGGACCCAGCGACTACAGACGTTCGTAACACTGCCGTCGAGATCCAAGGAGCCATGCTCGGCAGACACGAGCAGGAATTGTCTGCTGCTCGTCATGCCATGGAGAACCTGGCCGCTCAGGTTTCCGACCTCTCTGGACAGTTCCAGAGTCTTCGTCTCGTGCCACCTGTTACTTCCTGGTCTGCCGAGCCTCCGGAACCTAGGGTTAATAACCCACCTTGCTACTCCGGGCAGCCCAAGGAGTGCCGCTCCTTTCTCACCCAGTGTGATATTGTGTTCTCTCTCCAACCCAACACATACTCTAGAGAGAGAGCTCGGGTTGCTTACGTCATTTCACTCCTTACTGGCCGGGCTCGAGAGTGGGGCACAGCTATCTGGGAGGCAAGGGCTGATTGTTCAAACAATTACCAGAACTTTAAAGAGGAGATGATTCGGGTTTTTGACTGTTCAGTTTTTGGTAGGGAGGCTTCTAGGGCCCTGGCTTCCCTATGCCAAGGTGATCGATCCATAACGGATTACTCTATAGAGTTTCGCACTCTTGCTGCCTCTAGTGACTGGAACGAGCCGGCGCTGCTCGCTCGTTTTCTGGAGGGACTCCACGCAGTGGTTAAAGATGAGATTCTCTCCCGGGAGGTTCCTTCCAGTGTGGACTCTTTGATTGCTCTCGCCATCCGCATAGAACGACGGGTAGATCTTCGTCACCAAGCTCGTGGAAGAGAGCTCGCGTCAACGGTGTTTCCCTGCTCCGCATCGCAACCATCTCCCTCCTCTGGCTCAGAGACTGAGCCCATGCAGCTGGGAGGTATTCGCATCTCGACTAAGGAGAGGGAACGGAGGATCACCAACCGCCTGTGCCTCTATTGCGGATTTGATGGACATTTTGTCAATTCATGTCCAGTAAAAGCCAGAGCTCATCAGTAAGCGGAGGGCTACTGGTGAGCGCTACTACTCAGGTCTCTCCATCTAGATCCTGTACTACTATGTCGGTCCATCTACGCTGGACCGGTTCGGGTGCTACATGCAGTGCCTTGATAGACTCTGGGGCTGAGGGTTGTTTCATGGACGAAGCATGGGCTCGGAAACATGACATTCCTTTCAGACAGTTAGACAAGCCTACGCCCATGTTCGCCTTAGATGGTAGTCATCTTCCCAGTATCAGATTTGAGACACTACCTTTAACCCTCACAGTATCTGGTAACCACAGTGAGACTATTTCTTTTTTGATTTTTCGTTCACCTTTTACACCTGTTGTTTTGGGTCATCCCTGGCTAGTATGTCATAATCCTTCTATTAATTGGTCTAGTAATTCTATCCTATCCTGGAACGTTTCTTGTCATGTGAAGTGTTTAATGTCTGCCATCCCTCCCATTTCTTCTGTCCCCACTTCTCAGGAGGAACCTGGCGATTTGACAGGAGTGCCGGAGGAATATCATGATCTGCGCACGGTCTTCAGTCGGTCCCGAGCCAACTCCCTTCCTCCTCACCGGTCGTATGATTGTAGTATTGATCTCCTTCCGGGGACCACTCCTCCTTGGGGTAGACTATACTCTCTGTCGGCTCCCGAACGTAAGGCTCTCGAGGATTATTTGTCTGTGTCTCTTGACGCCGGTACCATAGTGCCTTCTTCCTCTCCGGCCGGGGCTGGGGTTTTTTTTGTTAAGAAAAAGGACGGTACTCTATGCCCCTGCGTGGATTATCGAGGGCTGAATGACATAACGGTTAAGAATCGTTATCCGCTTCCCCTTATGTCATCAGCCTTCGAGATTCTGCAGGGAGCCAGGTGCTTTACTAAGTTGGACCTTCGTAACGCTTACCATCTCGTGCGCATCAGAGAGGGGGACGAGTGGAAAACGGCGTTTAACACTCCGTTAGGGCATTTTGAGTACCGGGTTCTGCCGTTTGGTCTCGCCAATGCGCCAGCTGTTTTTCAGGCATTAGTTAATGATGTTCTGAGAGACATGCTGAACATCTTTGTTTTTGTCTACCTTGACGATATCCTGATTTTTTTCACCGTCACTCGAGATTCATGTTCAGCACGTTCGACGTGTTCTCCAGCGCCTTTTAGAGAATTGTCTCTACGTGAAGGCTGAGAAGTGCTCTTTTCATGTCTCCTCCGTTACTTTTCTCGGTTCCGTTATTTCCGCTGAAGGCATTCAGATGGATTCCGCTAAGGTCCAAGCTGTCAGTGAGTGGCCCGTTCCAAGGTCACGTGTCGAGTTGCAGCGCTTTCTAGGTTTCGCTAATTTCTATCTGCGTTTCATTCGTAATTTCGGTCAAGTTGCTGCCCCTCTCACAGCTCTTACTTCTGTCAAGACGTGTTTTAAGTGGTCCGGTTCCGCCCAGGGAGCTTTTGATCTTCTAAAAGAACGTTTTACGTCCGCTCCTATCCTCGTTACTCCTGACGTCACTAGACAATTCATTGTCGAGGTTGACGCTTCAGAGGTAGGCGTGGGAGCCATTCTATCCCAGCGCTTCCAGTCTGACGATAAGGTTCATCCTTGCGCTTATTTTTCTCATCGCCTGTCGCCATCTGAACGCAACTATGATGTGGGTAACCGCGAACTGCTCGCCATCCGCTTAGCCCTAGGCGAATGGCGACAGTGGTTGGAGGGGGCGACCGTTCCTTTGTCGTTTGGACAGACCATAAGAACCTTGAGTACATCCGTTCTGCCAAACGACTTAATGCTCGTCAAGCTCGTTGGGCGTTATTTTTCGCTCGTTTCGAGTTTGTGATTTCTTACCGTCCGGGTAGCAAGAACACCAAGCCTGATGCCTTATCCCGTCTTTTTAGTTCTTCTGTGGCTTCTACTGATCCCGAGGGGATTCTTCCTTATGGGCGTGTTGTCGGGTTGACAGTCTGGGGAATTGAAAGACAGGTTAAGCAAGCACTCACGCACACTGCGTCGCCGCGCGCTTGTCCTAGTAACCTTCTTTTCGTTCCTGTTTCCACTCGTCTGGCTGTTCTTCAGTGGGCTCACTCTGCCAAGTTAGCTGGTCATCCCGGTGTTCGAGGCACTCTTGCTTCTATTCGCCAGCGCTTTTGGTGGCCGACTCAGGAGCGTGACACGCGCCGTTTCGTGGCTGCTTGTTCGGACTGCGCGCAGACTAAGTCAGGTAACTCTCCTCCTGCCGGTCGTCTCAGACCGCTCCCCATTCCTTCTCGACCATGGTCTCACATCGCCCTAGACTTCATTACCGGTCTGCCTTTGTCTGCGGGGAAGACTGTGATTCTTACGGTTGTCGATAGGTTCTCTAAGGCGGAACATTTCATTCCTCTCGCTAAACTTCCTTCCGCTAAGGAGACGGCACAAATCATCATCGAGAATGTGTTCAGAATTCATGGCCTCCCGTTAGACGCCGTTTCAGACAGAGGTCCGCAATTCACGTCACAGTTTTGGAGGGAGTTCTGTCGTTTGATTGGTGCGTCCGTCAGTCTCTCTTCCGGGTTTCATCCCCAGTCTAACGGTCAAGCAGAGAGGGCCAATCAGACGATTGGTCGCATACTACGCAGCCTTTCTTTCAGAAACCCTGCGTCTTGGGCAGAACAGCTCCCCTGGGCAGAATACGCTCACAACTCGCTTCCTTCGTCTGCTACCGGGTTATCTCCGTTTCAGAGTAGTCTGGGTTACCAGCCTCCTCTGTTCTCATCCCAGCTTGCCGAGTCCAGCGTTCCCTCCGCTCAAGCGTTTGTCCAACGTTGTGAGCGCACCTGGAGGAGGGTGAGGTCTGCACTTTGCCGTTACAGGGCACAGACTGTGAGAGCCGCCAATAAACGTAGGATTAAGAGTCCAAGGTATTGTTGCGGCCAGAGAGTGTGGCTTTCCACTCGCAACCTTCCTCTTACGACAGCTTCTCGTAAGTTGACTCCGCGGTTCATTGGTCCGTTCCGTGTCTCCCAGGTCGTCAATCCTGTCGCTGTGCGACTGCTTCTTCCACGACATCTTCGTCGCGTCCATCCTGTCTTCCATGTCTCCTGTGTCAAGCCCTTTCTTCGCACCCCCGTTCGTCTTCCCTCCCCCCCTCCCGTCCTTGTCGAGAGCGCACCTATTTACAAGGTACGTAGGATCATGGACATGCGTTCTCGGGGACGGGGTCACCAATACTTAGTGGATTGGGAGGGTTTACGGTCCTGAGGAGAGGAGTTGGGTTCCGTCTCGGGACGTGCTGGACCGTTCACTGATTGATGATTTCCTCCGTTGCCGCCAGGATTCCTCCTCGAGTGCGCCAGGAGGTGCTCGGTGAGTGGGGGGGGTACTGTCATGTTTTGTCTTATATTGTCTTGTCATTTTGCTTTTCCTTCTGTTCGTTTTAATAATAATAATAATAATATATGCCATTTAGCAGACGCTTTTATCCAAAGCGACTTACAGTCATGTGTGCATACATTCTACGTATGGGTGGTCCCGGGGATCGAACCCACTACCCTGGCGTTACAAGCGCCATGCTCTACCAACTGAGCTACGGAAGGACCACAGTTTTCCCCCTGCTGGTCTTTTTAGGTTTGTTCCCTTTTTTCTCTCTCCCTCTCTCTCTCTCTTCTCTCTATCGTTCCGTTCCTGCTCCCAGCTGTTCCTATTCCCCTAATCAATCATTTAGTCTTCCCACACCTGTTCCCTATATTTTCCCCTGATTAGAGTCCCTATTTCTCCACTTGTTTTCCGTTTCTGTCCTGTCGGATCCTTGTATACTGTTCACCATGCTGTGTCTTTGTATCGCCCTGTCTGTCGTGTTCCCTCAGATGCTGCGTGGTGAGCAGGTGTCTGAGTCTGCTACGGTCAAGTGCCTTCCCGAGGCAACCTGCAGTTCATTATCGAGTCTCCAGTCAGTTCTCGTGATTACGAGTGAAATGGTTTCTTATGCTTTATTTACCGCTCCGATTTGTCTAGGAGTAATGCTATTTCCTTAAACTGGATTAAAGACTCTGTTTTCGCCAAGTCGCTTTTGGGTCCTCATTCACCTGCATAACAATCTCATATGTACAAAATCAGAATAAACTATTATCCATTTTAGTATTCAAAATCTATCAAATTAACCTGAAAAATGCCACACTCTTGTGGCGAAGAAATATAATACACCTAGAATGTTCCGCATATTTTACTAAACTAACAAAATCCGGCTCATACACTGGCTGGTGTTTAGTAGTTTATAAAACATATACTTTATACATGTGTCATGAATTACTTGCAATGATGGGACACACAGTGTGGAATAATGATCATTAGTCGATGGGATATAAATAATACTCTTAAACAAAACCGAGAATTCTCCATAAATCTGCTGTGGATGACCCATAATCCCATTCCTTTATCGCTGTGTATTAGACAATGTAAATACACTAATCTACCAGGAGATGGCATAATACCCAATTCATGCAGGAATTAAACTATTTAATTAAACCGTTACATATGCACATTCGCAGTTAATAGTCTTTTTCAGCGCTACAATTTGGCCCGCGTTGCAATCCTAGCAATCTTTTTTTATAAAGCATCAAAGGGGGGGGGGGGGGGGGGGTCCTCGTTGTCCATAACAGAAAGATGGGAAATATCCACTGGGTCAACAGCATAATCATGGAAGCTAGAGATCAGCCTGAGTTTCAGGAGCCTTTCTGGACATGTCCATTTGACGTGATGCTATATCGTTTTGCTATCATTACGTTTTTATCAGGGCTGAACTCGACGAAATAATATAAAATGTAGTCGTGAATAATATTTAATAGTCAAACGACAGATAACTATAGCTAAATTGTAGGAGATCCACAATTTAATTCAAAGTTTTAATACGGAGAAATGCGTGTGCGCACGGCGCCATTTTGGCGAGACCCTCATATGGCAATCGTTTTCCTAGCCACAAAACATCCAAAAACCAAACAAAGTAAGCGTGGTCCAGCTGGTGGCAGTATTAGTATATACCATTCATTTAAGGTGTAAACCCGTAGAGAAGAAAGCATTGTGCTGACAATATCGTTGTTTGTTTGATAAATTAAAGTTATAGATGACTCACAAATAGACCATAAATAGCCTATATATTTTATATAGCCTATATATATTTTAACAAGATGAATTGTGTTTTTATTTTTACTGCAGACCTGAAGACTACGTTTGCTCCCCAAGCCAGTCTATGCTTTCGGTCAGTGAGCTAAAAGAGTAAGCCTAGAAGACTCGGTAAAAAAAAAAACTTGTAACCAAAGGACAACAGGTGTGAACCAAACAATTGCGGATCTCAAACCCATGTCTCCCAGCCCACAGATCCATATAATTAGGAATCAGAATACGAATATAATAGGATATCTAAGGTCGTTACACTATTCCCTCTGCAGCGAACAGTGCAACACCCCTTGTGGATGTCAAACCTCGGTCTCTATTGCTAAACACTGCTCCAATAGAGTTAACTTACTTTGGGGTGATTGTATCGAGCCTAAGCAAGGGTCATCATTAAACTATTACTGTACAAATTCATTTACTGCTATTTGGAAACCAGCAAGAGTGGCTTCTGCCTTCGCAATTTGGGATCCTAATATAATACAAAACACTACTATAACACTTCTGTATTGTAAAATACTATAATGTATTTTACAATACACGTGAATCCTTAATGAACAGCTTTGAAAGAAGTAGACAAGTGACCAAATCAGGTTCCATCTTTGCTTTATGTTTTCAGATCAGCGTATATGAAAGAGACGACTGGGGGTTTGAAGCTGTCAAATAAGTTCGCGCGAGATTTCCGAATGTGTGTTTTTAATCTTTTGAGGGTGTTCTTCTTCCTCCTTGTTTCTGAAGCTGCCCTAAATTTGTTGCGGCTGCAGTCCTATTTCTAGGAAGACCGCGGTAATAGGTCGTCGTTTTAGCGGTGACCTTTAATTCAGAGTATTTATTTATGAATTGATTCAAGAAACTTGGCAGCTAGCTAAAGACTAGGGCCACCTTCTTCGTTAGCTAGCTACGTTAGCAATAGCGGCCAGTACCGGCAGTAGCTCGTACACACAGGTGAGTGGCCTCTCCCAGGCATTAGCTAGTAGCTAGCTAGCAACATCTGGGTGTATCCTACAGAAAGAAGTCCGTTTTCAGTGGAGTAACCTTTTTATTTCCTGTACGAATCGTATGTATTCATAATAAACCGACCACATCTAAATATTGCAGAGATTTCCCTTATCGGATTGTATCCATCTAAACTAGCTAGGTACGTTAGCAAGCTAACTAAATGGCGTCAGATAGTGACACAGAGGAATTCTACGATGCTGCTGAAGACGTCAATTTTACTCCATCTCCTAAAGTGTAAGTAACCTTTCTACTTACATCAATTGCTCAAATAAAGGTATATACTGTGCTATTGGTGTTGAAAAACGTTATCAGCTGTGATGTTGATGCTGGTCACTGACATGAATTCAACCAGATGTTCGCGAGTAAGAATTATTCTGCTCATACATTCAGTGTCTCTTCTCTAATAAAGGAATGAAAACATGACCTATAATTATTTGCAACAACGAGAACTATGCCTCCAGTCTGTGGATGATTTTGCCTTGTCTTATTTTACTCCATCTTTTTAAAGAGGCAAAAGGTCATCAATTGCCAAAGTTTCCCAACAGGAACTTTGTTTTTGCCATGACCATATAAGAGGGGTCAAGTGTAAGGGAGAGAGAGAGAGAAGTGTGATTGACATGTCTCTTTGAGGCTCACACACTTTCATTTTTATATAATTATAGTAGAGGGATTGGAGATAAAATAGCTACAGTGGTTTTGGCTTCAACTGTTGCTTGTTGAAAAGTTGTATTTTTCCTAATTTGCTCAAACTTAAACTAACAGGAGAACACTGGTGTAACAGGTGCTGTAATTTCCTGTAGCTTGCATGATTACATATCTTACATGATTACATATCTTACATGTTACACATGACTGTAAGTCGCTTTGGATAAAAGCGTCTGCTAAATGGCATTTATTATTATTATTATATGTTAAGAATACATTGTTTATACGGTTGTCCTGTGTCTCTTGTTTTGTAGTGTTAAAACAAGCATGATTTCTTTCAAATCTCTTGTCTGAATTGTAGCCTAGGCCCTAGGTAAAGGTAATTCTGACAAACCATATCAGGACTAGTCTTGTGACTAACACTTCCACTTGTGTCTTTTTATTACTTAGGACACCTGCAAAGTTTGTCCTTCCCATACCTCAGGTATTTATTGTTCTTACTAGCATTTGACAGTAAAAAATAATAAGAACCTAACCTCTTTAAAGACTAGAGAGTGAAGTTTCATTTAATTTAGGAGATGTCAAAAACTGTAACCGAGTGTTGGTTTTTAGTTTAATCATTACTTAAAGGGCATAGCTGGGTAACCACGTTCAAACGAGCTAGAGGAGCGCCTTTAAGAGTTCTATTGAGGCTAAACCCAAAACACAGCCTTACCCAGGGTTGTTTGCAATAAGCAGTTTGCTACTGCATGTCCTGCAGTAGGTGCCAGTTTAGGGTTTCACATACTCTATTCAGGACATTGTCATCCCTTTTACTAGTAAAATATTACAAATCATAAGCACATCCCAAAATGTTAGTGTGTAGATGCCCTGTATGAGGTGCTAGTTTATAAAAGTAGTGTTTCTCCTTGTCAGTCTCCATGTACATTTAGTTTTGCGTTCCTGCAGGGGGTGGTAGAGAGCCCACCAGAGGACGTGGCTGTTGGGCTGGCCGCACCTGAGGCACGCCAAGATGACTCCATTCAGGTACTCCCCCTCCTTATCTTAAAATGTAGGCTAATGCTCATTAATCCCTACTTAGCTAGGTGGTTATGACATTATGGGAAAAAAATAAGTTTGATTTTATTCCTGAGAATTTTTAATAGTTACTTAGCCCCTGACTATGTAGTGTTCATGTCGGTAAATGTGTTTTGATGGTTGCTGGTTTTTGGGCTCTATGTAAATGCTGTCATGGTGTCACCAGATTCTACATTGTCACTCCAGCAAATGTTTGGATGTGTGGCACGCCACTAAGTTGTCATCAACACAGACCCTCCAACGTGTGTCTGTACTCCTTCTTCACGTCCCTCTCTCACCTTAAGTGTGGGGAGTTCCCACAACACTTTTATCAGAGAGAATACACTCATACGACCACACAATCCTCATTAGAGAAACATCCTGTTATGAGTATATTACCTTTTTGATGATTGTTTTCATCTATGATGTCTTGTCCCTTCTAGATCATCGACAGCATCATTGAGGAGAGCCAGAAGGGAAGTGCAGTGGAGGAGGAGAGGAATGTTGATACAAGGGCAGAGTCAGAGGTGAAGGACAAAAATGTGGCCCCTGTAGAACGAGAGCATCCTGCTATTGAACCTCAGCCTGTGGTTGAGAGATCAGAGCAGCCACGGGAACAGCAGGAAGGGTGTTCCATGGCCCTCCCAGACATCCCCAGCCTGTTGTCAGGGTCACAGGAGCACGTCCAGCCCCCAGACATCACCAGCACCCTGGGGCAACTAGACCTCCCGCCGGACCTCCCTGACCTACCCCGGGTGTCTGCAGAGGACAGGGATAGGGAGCAGAGACCAGCAGACATCCTAGACCAGGATCCCCTCACGGACAAGCCGGCTGGCTCCTCTGACCCGGGGCCTACAAAACCACCACGGCAGTTCACTGTAGAGCCTGACATTGTGGCCAGCACCAAGAAACCTCCGCCTTCACGCCCACCCCTCCCCAGCGGAGCTGCTCCTCCACGGCCACCACCCCCATCCCGGCCTGCTTTACCCCTCAGCAAGAAGTCCCAGGAGTGTATAAGGCCAGCAGGACTGGAAGGTAAATAACACTTTGCTTGTATACCCACACACTCAGTATCACAAGGTCAAGATAAAATGCTGATATGCATGTCAATTAAATATGTTGCTGCAGGGATGGAATACTGAGCTGAACACATTGACCTCTCATAACTGTTCTCAGCTGTTCACTACTACCCACACTTACTCATGGTCATTTAGTTGTGAAACCATGGAGATAAGGTGACACTGTTGACCTTTAACCCTGTGTCTTTGCTTTGTGATTGGCCGGTGTATGCAGGGGAGCTGGAGGAGCCATGTGGCCTGGTGTCTCCCAGCAGCACAGTGAGGAGCATCACCAAGGATCTGCAGCACTCTTTGGACCTGGCTAGCGCCACCAGTGGGGACAAGTTTGTCACAGCACAGGTCAGTGGATATTTGTTTCCTATGCTTTCCATTGGCGCAGAGCACAGGTCCACTTATTGCTGCCCAGGAAGCCAATGTATATATTCTTCTGCACTTGGGGAAAACTTTGTTCTGACAAAGACCTAGTTTGGGGTTAAAATGTTGTCCTCTTCTGAATAAACACTTCGGCAGCAGCAGACCTGTGTGTGGATTTACTTTCTGTTCTTTATTCTCCTTTTTCAACAGACCTTTGACCCTTGCATTTCGGAATACCCCTTTGTCTTAGATTTAAAACCAGTGTAGTAAGTGCGTGTGTGTATATTGGTGTGTTCCCACAGGAGAATGAGGATGAGCAGGCATCCAGTCCAATTGGCGACCCTCTAGGTCCTCAGCGTCCACGATCCAACTCTGGCAGAGAGCTGACTGATGAGGCATGTTTCCTTGTCTCGCTCTTTCATTCATCCACCCTTAACCTGTACAAAGGGGCTCGTCTACTCTCTACACATACCCTTTTGAGTGTTTGTTTCTAATTCATTGATTGGCTGGGCTCTCTGTAATAGGAGATCCTGGCGAGTGTGATGATCAAGAATCTGGACACAGGTGAGGAGATCCCTCTCATCCAGGCGGAGGAGAAGCTTCCCACAGGGATCAACCCACTCACATTACACATCATGAGGAGGACTAAGGAGTACATCACGTAAGAACTGCTCCCCTATAACTCAAGCCAGGACTGTAATATATCATGGGGCCACACCAATCCGTGGGCTATGGTTGAAAAAACGTACAGCTCCCCTGTGCTAACAGTAGCAGTCCCATACGTAAAAAAGATAATACGAATCTTGAGGAAGATGTCTTTCTGTTTTTTCCTGTCAGGAATGACGCAGCACAGTCAGATGACGATGACAAGGCCCAGGCTCCATTGACCGACTCTGACGGAGGGAAGCTGAAACAGAAAACGTAAGAAATGGCATAGTGCCCTGCCTCATGTTGTGGTTAATGTTTCCTCTCTGCTCTGACAGTCTGTGACGGTTTCACAGTGTTTCATGTGTCCTCTGTCTTCACGACCACAGCACTCAACTGAAGAAGTTCCTGGGCAAGTCTGTGAAGAGGGCCAAGCATCTGGCTGAAGAGTATGGTGAGAAGGCCGTCAACAAGGTGAAGAGTGTCCGTGATGAAGGTATCCCAGCCCCCATCCACTTAATATATATATATGTTTTTTTCCTTCCGATGAACATTCTTCTGCTGCGGTTTAGTCACTCTGCTGGGTGACGTCTCACTGTGTGGTTGTGTCTCAGTGTTTCACAACGACCAGGATGACCCGTCTTCCAGTGACGATGAGGGGATGCCCTACACCCGGCCTGTCAAGTTCAAGGCAGCCCACAGCTTCAAGGGCCCCTTTGACTTTGATCAGGTCAAGGTGGTCCAGGACCTGAGTGGAGAGCACATGGTAAGATTGTGTGTTAATGTCAGTGCCCTCTTTCCATTGAACAACAGATCTCTTCCATGACTGAACCATACAGCATGTAACCATGAATGCAGATGTAAGCGTGAATATATATTCATGCATATTTGCCTAACCCTTGTTCTGTTGTCCGGTCCTCAGGGTGCAGTGTGGACCATGAAGTTCTCACACTGTGGGAGGTTGTTGGCAACAGCAGGCCAGGACAACGTGGTGCGAATCTGGGTTCTGAAAAATGCCTTTGACTACTTCAACAACATGAGGATAAAGTACAACACTGAAGGTGGGTAGATCATGAGACCTTAAGAAGGGCTGAGCTCTGTTGTCTCTGAACAAAATAGTTTGTCTGCCACACCTTTAGTAAATGTAAAGCTTGTTTGGTGGGTTTCTCATGGTTCTTCCCTTATGTTCTCTCTCAACCAGGTCGTGTGTCGCCCTCTCCCTCTCAGGAAAGCCTGTGTTCCTCTAAATCAGACACGGACGGTGGGGTGAGTAAGGTTAGGACCCATCAGTGACATGGTTAGAGTTGAGGGTCAGCTGTAAAACATGAAGAAAGTAACGTTATGTTCAGGGTTGCTTTGGGTGACTATACCAGTTTTACTGTGGAGACCCCAGCCTGACAGACAAGAGGTCCTCTTTTTTTTGTTCCCAGATGAGCAGTGTTCCTGAAGACCCTGATTCAGAGGACAAGAATCTCCCCTTCCGCCAAGTCCCCTTTTGCAAGTACAAGGGTCATACGGCTGACCTGCTGGACTTGTCCTGGTCAAAGGTGAGACTACACAGTCCTTTCCACCCCCCCCCCCTTTTCAATTTCTCCCAAATGCCTGTACACTGTCCTAGTATTCCCCTTATTATTTGATTCCAGAACTACTTCTTACTTTCCTCGTCAATGGATAAGACAGTCCGACTGTGGCACATATCCAGGAGAGAGTGTCTCTGCTGCTTTCAGCATATTGACTTCGTCACAGCCATCGCTTTCCATCCCAGAGTAAGTGTGCCTTTATGAGCGTGTGTGCCTTTATGAGCGTGTGTGCCTTTATGAGCGTGTGTGCCTTTATGAGCGTGTGTGCCTTTATGAGCGTGTGTGCCTTTATGAGCGTGTGTGCCTTTATGAGCGTGTGTGCCTTTATGAGCGTGTGTGCCTTTATGAGCGTGTGTGCCTTTATGAGCGTGTGTGCCTTTATGAGCGTGTGTGCCTTTATGAGCGTGTGTGCCTTTATGAGCGTGTGTGCCTTTATGAGCGTGTGTGCCTTTGTCAGTGCGTGTTTAGGTTGAGGTAGGGACTTTTTTTAAATAAATAAAAATTTTACGTGCAGAGTGAGTTGGCTGATTGTTCTCAATATAAATTGTATTGGTCACATACCCATGGTTATCAGATGTTGTTGCGAGTGTAGTGAAATGCTTATGCTTCTAGATCCAACTGTGCAGCAGTATCTAACAGGTAATATCTAACAATTCCACAACATAACCAAATACACACAATCTAGTGAAGGAATGGGATGAGAAAATGATCAAATATATGGATGAGCAGTGACCGAGCGGCTAAGATGCAACAGATGGTGGATACAGTATATACATATGAGATGAGTAATGCGAGCTATGTAAACATTCTTAAAGTGACATTATTAAAGTGACTAGTGTTCCATTTATTAAAGTGGCCAATGATATCAAGTCTGTAGGTAGGCTGCCGCCTCTCTGTGCTATTGGTGGCTGTACCTCTTAAGGATCGGACCCTTTTTTTCAATTTTCACCTAAAATGACATACCTAAATCTAACTGCCTGTAGCTCAGGACCTGAAGCAAGGAAATGCAATAATATTCTTGATACCATTTGAAAGGAAACACTGAAGTTTGTGGAAATGTTAAATTAATGTAGGAGAATATAACACATTAGATCTGGTGAAAGATAATACAAAGAAAACACATTTGTTTTTTTTTGTACCGTCTTTGAAATGCAAGAGAAAGGCCAATATGACTTAGGAATCTTGACGCAATTTAGATCTTGTCCACTAGATGGCAGCAGTGTATGTGCAAAGTTTAATTGATTCAATGAACCTTTGCATTTCTCTTCAAAATGTTGTATCAAGACTGCCCAAATGTGCCTAATTGGTTTATTAATACATTTTGAATTTCATAACTGCACTCTCCTCAAACAATAGCATGGTATTTTCTTGCTATAATAACTACTGTAAATTGGACAGTGCATTTAGATTAGCAAGAATGGAAGCTTTCTGCCAATATAACATATGTCTATGTCCTGGGAAATGTTCTTGTTACTTACAACCTCATGCAAATTGCAACCTACCTTAGCTCAACCGTCCCGCAATCTGGTGGCTTTGAGTTTGAAAAATAGCTTCTGTCTCTCGGTCCCAGCTTTGATGCACCTGTACTGACCTTACCTTCTGGATGATAGCGGGGTGAACAGGCAGTTGTTGTCCTTGATGATCTTTATGGCCTTCCTGTGACATTTGGTGGTGTAGGTGTCCTGGAGGGCAGGTAGTTTGCCCCAGGTGAAGCGTTGTGCAGACCGCACCACCCTCTGGAGAGCTCTGCGGTTGTGGGCCGTGCAGTTGCCGTACCAGGCGGTGATACACCCCAACAGGATGCTCTCAATTGTGCACCTGTAAAAGTTAGTGAGGGTTTTCGGTGATAAGCCACATTTCTTCAACCTCCTGAGGTTGAAAAAAATGATTTGCCAAAAGAGGGGGAAGGCCTTGTATGCATCGTGGAAGTTAGAGTAGCAGTGGTCAGATGTGTTACTCGCTCGTGTACTGCAATCGATATGCTGATAGAATTTAGCTTGCCTTGTTTTCAGATTAGCTTTGTTAAAATCCGCAGCTTTAATAAATGCAGCCTCAGGACATATGGTTTCCAGTTTGCATAAAGTCCAGTGAAGTTCCTTGATGGCCGTCTTGGTAACCGCTTGCGGGGTGATATACACGGCTGTGACGATGTTCTGGCTTTATTAACCAGACTGATCTGTTATTTCTCCTAGGATGACCGGTACTTCCTGAGTGGCTCTCTGGATGGGAAGCTGCGTCTGTGGAACATCCCAGACAAGAAGGTGGCTCTGTGGAACGAGGTGGACGGACAAACACGCCTCATCACTGCTGCCAACTTCTGCCAGAATGGGAAGTACGCTGTCATCGGCACCTACGATGGCCGCTGCATCTTCTACGACACTGAGGTACAGTGGAGGGAGACATACTGTTCCTCAAGTTTGAAGGGCTAGTGAAAAATCATTATTTCAGCCGATGTTTGATTCTTCTTTTGAGTATTACAACGGCAGGACATAATTCTGAAAATGAGGAACATTGGAGAGGGTTCACCGTTTTTCGAATGTCTGTTCTTATTTCAGCGCCTTAAATACCACACCCAGATCCACGTACGGTCGACTAGAGGCAGGAATCGAGTGGGACGGAAAATCACAGGCATCGAGCCTCTGCCTGGAGAGAACAAGGTATAGCCATGTTCCTGGTGCTCTTCCCACAGGCATGTCTGTTAGCTGAGTCTTTTGTCTTGTGTTGGTAGATTCTAGTGACCTCCAATGACTCCAGGATCCGCCTGTATGACCTGCGGGACCTGTCTTTGTCCATGAAGTACAAGGGTTACGTCAATAGCAGTAGTCAAATCAAAGCCAGCTTCAGGTGAGAACGGCTCCTTCTCAGTCTGGCATGTTCTTATGTAGTTGGTAAACGAACTCTCACTCTATTTTCCAGCCATGATTACTCATTCATTGTGAGTGGCTCAGAGGATAAGTACGTGTACATCTGGAGCACCTACCATGACCTGAGCAAGTTCACCTCTGTACGACGAGACCGCAATGACTTCTGGGAGGGAATTAAAGGTACCTAGATACTGTAGTGGTGCTCAGCTTTACTGTCGGTGATATAAACACTGTCAGTGTTTTTGTAGTGTCCTTCCACTAAGTCCAGTCTCTTATTTTTCAGCCCACAATGCAGTAGTGACATCAGCTATTTTTGCGCCCCATCCTAACCTGATTGTCCCCCAGGAGGCGGGGGCAGAGAAAGCTGGGGCAGATGCAGAGTGTAAGAGCTTGGACTCTACTGACTCTGAGACCATTCCCTCAGGTACAGTATACTGATTTTTATATACCTGTTTAGCTATGCTGAGACTATTCCGAGCGACTCTTCATTAAAGCTGGGATCCTTAATGGTCAAACTAGCACGTTTTGGGATATTACTACAAAAGTTACTGCAAACAAACACTCTGTGATTGCATGTGCTATAGAACAGCAGAATATGTACTGCAAATGTTTTTCCCACACTGCCCAACTCTCCTCACCTCTGTTTTGTCCACAAAACGATAACAAAAGCGCTGGGGTAGCCATGGTGCTGTTTCCATCTTTAAGAGTGATCAATGAATGGTGTGATGGGGTGAGTCGATAGAACTTTGTAGGTATCAATGCTAAACAGGGTATTTCTCGTCCACAGGGGCTCTGAAGACTGATCATACAGAGGTTCTGCTCTCTGCTGACTTCACTGGCGCCATTAAGGTTTTTATCAATGTAAAAAAGTACTGAGCACTTCATCCTGAACCCTTCCTGATCTGGCCGTCAGTGTACAGTCCTTCAATGGAGGCAGAGCAACCCGCTGCCCTGCCAACGCTTCTAAAACCGGCCAATTGCCTACGGGTGAGTGCTCCGGGAGGAGTTCTCCTCCGGAGAACAGGGACCCTGCAGTAGAGGATGAGGGGAAGGTGGAGGAAGTGAACTGTAGGTGGAGGAAGCAGCTCACGGATGTCCTGTCACACGTTTTGTTTAACACAAAGAACCAGTGTGCACTCTGAGACGGTCAGACTGTAAAGCAGGACCGGTAACTGAGGGATGGATGATTTAAAAAACACTAATGTAAGCTATTTGTCAGTGTAAGGGGTACGCTGTCTTACTCTTACTGCATTTCTAGTACCCCTGCACTCCTCCTTGCCAGGAATGACAGTCTTAAATTTGTTAACTAAGCACTAACTCCAATCATTACGGTTGCAAATGTTCAATGTCTGTCAGTGTGTAATGAATAAAATTGAACCACTTTTTTTTTTACATTGTTTATGATTCACTTAATAAAGTAAACAGTATTCGTTTAAAGTGCGCTCATTCTGTTTTTTTTCCCATTGAGATGAGTAGCTCAGTTGGTAGAGCATGGCGCTTGTAACGCCAGGGTAGTGGGTTCGATTCCCGGGACCACCCATACGTAGAATGTATGCACACATGACTAAGTCGCTTTGGATAAAAGCGTCTGCTAAATGGCATATATTATAATAAACGTTCTGAAAGTTTGCCTCAATTATGAAAGGTAGAATGACTGGACAGGAGACATGTGGTGATTCAATAATGGTAGCCTCCACTAATTCATTCCCCACCTTGGACAATGGACACAATGCCAATAGTGATTTATTGTGACATCTCAGGGACTAGTCGCAATAATCTGAATGGGGTTTAAAAACAAACGGCACAACAACTGTACAAATAATGTTCAAACGGCATCTTACAAAAAAATTTGCCAAATCTTGACTGCCGCAATCGGGATATCGGTACAGAGGGGAACAAACAGCTGACAGTTCAGAGGCATTGTGAGGAAACGAGCGTGGTGGGGCCGTGTCATGGTAATCACTGGCAGAGCAGGACAGTCCATGGGAGTCCCCTTGCGGCGTCAAGGAGAGCGGCATGGAGTCCAGGCCTCTGGATCAGTGTTTGCTCTTCTTTGTCTTTTTGTGGGAGCGGTGTGGTGACCGGGAGCTAGACCTCCTCCACGTCTTCCTGGCAGGCGAGGGCGACCGGGACCGCTTGGACTTCTTCGGAGACTTTGACTTTGTTCTGTTGGACAGGTAGGTGATAAATCAATCAGCCCAAATATATATATAGTTGTTTCCGTTCTCTTTTCATTTGCATGCTTTTGGCCTGTAGTACAGTTTGATTGTACTTTGGTTCTATTCAGGCAGTTTGGAGATGGCTTTATTCTATTTATGTTCATTGCTCAACCATGCAATAAAGCAACCTGTAAAATGTTGTTCATATTCTTGCAGTAAGTATTGTGAATTTTTATATATATAGAGAGAATACTGAACACATTAAATAGAACAGACAAGTGATTTCAAAAAAGGCCTTACTTTGAGGGAGAATGTCCTCTGTATTTCTGTGTCCGTTCCTCTGTGTCTCTACTGCGTCCCCTGTCCCTGCTCCTGTCCCGGTCTTGACTCCTTTTGCTCTTCTCCTTCTCCCGTCCTTTACTGCTCTCCTCAGTCTTGTCTCTCCTCTCCTCTTTCTTTGATCTGTCTTTTGACTTGGGTGTGGATCGCTCTTTCTTCTCCTGGTCATCCTTATCAAACTCCTGTGGATCAATTGCAGCCAGGTGAGTTATTGGGTCAAATGTGCAACTGCAGCTTTATGGTCCCCTCGGCCATTTCCTTTACTGCAGGGCCTGTACGACATAAAAGCACACCCACCTTCTGTAGCAGCTTGTTCCTGTAGTGCTCCACCTGTTTCTGCATGTTCATTCCGGACTTCCTGGGCCTCTTCCCAGTCTCCAGCTCATCCTGGAACTGCATCACCTTCACCTGCAGCAAAGAAAATAGATACTATACGTACACTAAGAACAGTGGGTCCAATTGTTGCATAAAAGCGCTATAGAAGACCTATGTATTGTCAGATGGCCGCTATGGACAGACTGAATTACTACTGCAGTAGGTTGTGTGTGTTGGTGCCAGTAGACTGTGTGCTTGCCTCCAGCTCTCTCAGCCGGCTCCTCTTGCTCTCAGACATCTCAAAACTACTGAGGGAGCTCTTGAAGTCAGCACTGTCGTACTTAGATGGGCTGTCATCATCGCTGCTGTCACCCTCTGATTTGCCATCTCCTTCCTTAGTGTTAGTACTGCAGGGGGAGAAAAGATGAGGAAGAGCCATTCTTCTACTGCAAGACAGGCTACAATGATGGTAACTCAGGAAAAAGTTGCCTTCCCAAAAATGTCAACGGCTTTCACCAGGTTCTTACCTTACATTCGTGTTGTCCCCAGAATATCGCTCTCCCACACTGTCCCATTTGGATTCAGTGTTAGCTGAAAGAGGAAGAGTCAGAGTGAGGGATAGGGGTAGAGATGTGATTGTGGGGTTTACAATACTGAACATGTACAGTACCTTGTGGGAGAGCTTCAGCATCGTCCACCCTCTCCCATTTAGACAGAGCCACTTTGGAGTGGGCCTGATCATCCACTGGAAAACACAAAACATACATCAAGTCTACAGCTTAAATCTTTTATGGTTTTTCACAGATAACAATCGGCCAAATTGACTTACAAGGCATTCCGTCGATGTCATCCATGGGAGCGCCCAGGGGAACTCCGTCGATGTCGTCAACAGGCACCCCATCCAGGGAGGCAGGGTCCCAGGCCAGGGGCGAGCCGTCAAGGTCGTCCAGCGGAGCTCCATCTAACGGTGCCCCGTCCAATGGGGCTCCATCCAGGTCTGGAGACGCCACCTGAGATACCCACATAAACCAATGACTCGAAATTCAGCTCTGCTTCTAGCTGCATTCTAACACACACTATCAGAGAATGTAGCAGTCATCAGTCAAATAGGCATTGATCAAAACTATTTTCCAGGTCTTGTCCAGGAAGGGTCCTGTCCTGAGATCCAGCTCACCTCTACCCTCTCGATCACTTCATCTCCTGCCTTGACAAGACCCAGAAAGATATTCTGCAGCTGGATCAGGTAGGGCTCTGGGTAGACAGCCCAGTCTTCCCAGACCCTGAAACAGCCCATTATCTTTTGCTGAGAAAAGACAAACATAGATGAGTGTTAATGTATTTGCTCTAGTAAAGGCAACAACAAAACACAAGCTTGAAAAAGGGTAATAAAGCGTTGTCATTTTTTTTAAACTACACTTATTACCTTGAATTGTTCCGCTTGTAGTCTTGCTTGTATGTTTCGATATGCATCACTAATGTCACCAAATATCTGGGGCAATTTTGCTTCAAAACTGAAGGAACAAAGAAACAGTGAAAACCCTCAGACACCGTATGTATGACCACCGAGCGTGTGTATTCTATAATTAGATTTATCTAAAAAAAAATACTTCTTACTATTTGCGATAATAAGATGCATTGGCAACTTTGGCACAGGAGTTGTACAAGATGTCGGATACCAGGTACAGTCTGGCAATCTGTGGAAGTAAAGATGGACATGACGATTGTGAGTAGCATGTCACATGAATGTGGTTGATCATGCACATGTGAGACTCATAGGATGGACCCGTGTACAGGAAGTGGGTGAGTGACCTTTTTCTGCAGTGGTGTCTGAAGGAGAGACAGGGACTCCGCGATGCACCCCACCACCTCCTCCGCTGCCTCGGCTCTCTCCAGACAGAACAGCATGGCATCACCAACATCCTCCCTACGAGGGGTGAGCCCTCTCAGCAGTGTCTCCAGTCTCTCTCTGTGCCTGGAATAAATACACAGGTTTTGTAGCCCAGAGAACATTGAATTTCACCAGTCAGTTTTCCCATAACATTCCGGAGAGAACTTTTCATCTTCAGTCTGCCTCAGAACCTCCCTCTCTGCCCCTGTATGTACAGCTACACTACTCACTCGGTCTTCAGCTGGCCCTTTTTCAGCTCCTCCTCCTGAGAGGGAGACTGTTCCTCCTCTCCCGCCTCCTCGTCTCCATGGAGGTAGGGGTTCAGGAGGGGCGGCCTCCAGATGGAGCCCCCACGGAACATCCGGAAGTCTGCCGTCCTCCACTCACTGGGGGGCTCGCCCTGGGGATAGAGGGACACGGATGAGGCACAACAGTGAGATGGACTCCTGGCCATAGAGGTGTAGCCAGGTCAGATTAAGGGCATGACCTACCTGGAGAATGGAGTAGAGTTTCCAGCGGTAGTACACCTGATCTTGGCTTTTGTTGTCAAACAGGAACCTGAAATCATCAATAGTTTAAAAGGTTTGTTTCAAAATATATGATCATTGATATGACAAGAGGGAATGGGAACGCTCAGCAATGGCGCCTTGCCTGAAGTCAGGGTTGTTCTTCTCTTTGCTCATAATGATGGCTTCAAACATGGGTCCCTCACGCACCACAAACTCTATCATCCTGTGGATGAGGCCCAACAGATTCCTGTGGAGTAAAAGGAGAGGGGATGAGAGACCAGACGGTGTGACTTGTCCCCCCCCCCATTCAGACCAGTGGCCATGTCAAGGCTCTCACTGTACACTGGCATTAAGCCCCTTAAATCCTCCGTCGCTCTTCTATAACAATGTCCCTCTGCCATCATTTGTCACAGCAATGTTGAGGAAATGTTGTGTTGGTCTGCACACAAACACACACGAGTGAGTGGTGGAGACTGTCTGTCCCTAGTGCGCAGCTACATCAGAAGGCAATCGTGACGTGTTTCCTTGGCATGTGTCTAGAATGTTTCTTCTCCCCCCAAATAGAGTGTATAAATGAAAAAGTGGGACAATATGAGTGACAACATTACTTACTACCATTAGCTACTGCTGATTTGAATCTAAAACACATCTGCCTTCTAGCTGTATCTGTCTGCAGTGTCTCAGCCAACCCAGATAGGAAGAACCAAGGTTGCCACTGAAGTTAGTACCAGTATGTTTCACTGGATATAGGCCTAACTCACTGACTCCAACACTCACTTAAGTCTAACAATCTATTTTCCAGACAGAGGATTAGAATAGTGTCATTTACAAAATTAATGAGGATGACATTAATTAATAAACAGAGGGCGTTGCTTACTAGGCCAGAGGTTCACTTTAACCATGTTCAACTGAGAACCATGGCCCCTCTACTAGTCATATACAGGGCCCCCAGTCCTAAGCAGCAGGAGTCACCAATTCCCTGAATATAGGCCATGTTGTCAACAAGATGGCTTAATGCAGACCAATGTTAGAACAGGACAAATTATGAGACACATGTAGGGAGAAAAGCACAAAAACAGTGTTACGGTCTCAGCTGTCCTCTCCCATTAGTCATCTACATACAGACATAGCACTTAGGACTGGGGCTTCCTGTCGGTCACATACGTACACAGGAACAGTACACCAGGGCAGGGCCTCTGTCCTCTAACACTGTGTTCTGTCTGTGAGAACGGCTGGTCAGTCGTAGTAGCAGTAGTAGTAAGAATGGATAGAGAGTGTGTACCTTTCTGTTGGGATAACCACTTTGACTACGGCTTCGGACAGAGTCTGTTCGTGAAGTCAAATCAAATAGTGAAGATATAAAAAAAAGTGAGTATATATACAGATGAAACACTGCAGGATACATACAGCATAGAAAACGACGATAGCAGTAACAGCTATACATTATTTGAATGAGGGAAAAAGATCCCACATTCAAGAGACGGCTACACTATAAGTCAATTATCTATATTATAGGATATCCCCACCCTCTTAATTTTACAGTAACATTTTGAATGCATATGCTTCTGTAACAATACCTCATAACTCCATCTGGGTCAAACCCCCCTGTCTTAGGACATATCCTAATACACTACTAGACTAAGGAATAGATTCATAACATGTCTATACATGCACCACAGGACAAACCAACTGGAATTTAAACTGAGAAATGGAACTGCTACTTCAGAACATGACCGTCACATGGTCTTGTGTGTGCATCTAAATGCAATTCTAAGCAATGTCCAGTTGATTGATCCTATGATGAATATCACCCCGCATAGGATATCTGCTACAAACACACCTAAAATTGGCAAATTAACTGTAGTGTAAAACAAATAAATATAACCTTGAAAAAGAACCATGCACATTCCCAACAGTGTTAAAAAGAAAAAGAACCAACCTACCTTGTCAAACTCCTCCTTAGACCTGCCCCATGGCTTGGTAAAGTCATTACGGAAGCGGTCTCGGGGCTGAGCATTGAAGGGCAGGCCAGAGGGGGGTGGGGGTGTGGAGATTTTCAGTACCCCTATGGGTGTATAGAGAGGCTGGGGAGGGATGCGAACAGCTTTCCCCCATCCCAGCTTCATTTCAAAACCCAAAACTGTTTTACCTGCAGCAAAAGGAGTAATGATCCTACAATGAGCCACGGTCAATGGAACATCTGACAGTGCATTTATCATCTGGCAGCGTTTGCCGAATAGTATGTTTAATATTCTCTTATCACCGACTCACCGTCTAGAGCAGCCAAGGCCCTCTCTGCATCTTTCCTGGTCATAAAGGCCACGAAGCCTCTGTTTGTGACCCTGGTACGTTCCTCGTCACTACGGGGCCACATGATCTTCACGCTTGCCAGGGGACCATACTTGCCAAACTCTTTGCAAAGCATTTCTTCATTCATCTGTCACATTATATAAAGTATCATATCAACACAGTTTCACAAAAATGCAGTCAGCATGTAAGTCATTTGAACTTATCCCAAACAAAAGAAGAGCAAGCTAGACTATATCTCCTTTGTCAAAACATCCTAAGCAGATCAGAGATCCTTTACCTTTGGGTTAATGCAGCCAATGTACAGGTTCGTTGTGTTCGGTGTTGCTGAGTCATCATCAAATACTGGAGGAAGACGTGCATATTCAGCTAAACATGTACAAGCTACTGAGGGTTCATCTTTGATTTGGACAAAGGCCATTATTTTTCCACTGCAAGGGACAGATCTGACTCTTACTTGATCGTCGTGTTAGTGGTATGTCCAATTCCCCATATCCTCCTCCAGGCTCATTCTTCTTTTTTTTGTGCCTTTCTTCACGTTCCTCCTGTATTCTATGAGAACAGTCATTTTATGCAAAAATGTAAAATACAAATTGGTCAAATAAAGAGTGAAACATGATTTACTACGGCGTGTCAAAAACATACTGCTTTAGCTCCTCTTTGAAAAGTTCAAGGTTGCTCTTCTTCTTCTCTTCTGTCTTCTTTTTAACAATCTGTGGACCAGACAAACATAAGGGGGCAAAATAATGTATAGTATTATCTTGGTTACAGTAAGAGATTCACATGGTGACTCACCGGCCTTCTGACTTCCGAAGAGTGTGCTGGTGAGACATTCTGGGACACTGAAGTAAACTTTGTGTTCGGTCGGTAAAGCTTGCTCTTTTTGACCTCTGCTGCTTCCTCTTCTGCAAAATAATTAAATAGAAAGAGTAACCATGCAGCACTAAAATAAGTGTTCGCAACATAGACCCCACCAGAGCTGTATTAGCCAGCATGTTTCTGCTCACCTTTAGTTGCATTCACGATCCCCCCACGAACAAACGTTTTCACCCCACTTTTGTCGTTACTGTCAAAAGATGCTAAAAACTCTTCAAAAACGTCAGCTGCTTTTTCTTGTTCCTGGAAATGTGATATTGTTTTAAAATGGTAAGAAATAGACCTACACTTTGTTGCATATATCTATAAAGGGTCAAATATCTTACCTTTTTCTTCAGATCTTCTTGTTCTCTCTTGGTCAATGTTCTCTTAACACCTACAGGTTTCCCTTTCTTGCCATTTTTGTCTGCCATGCTGATACTGAAAATAAACGGAAATACCGTATCGGTGTCAGTGGAGGAAATGTACATACACCCGACGCACAAACGTATTGTATTTTTGTTGCGCGTTACAGTTCTTCTGGAACTGTGGGTGCCCATTTGCAAAAGCTCGCTATATACAACTTCACGCACACTTATTACATCTGCAGGTGTATAGTACATAGTTAGCAAAGTGCTGTAGCTAGCCAGGTACGTAAACTAGCTGTTTAGCTAGCAGTAGCGAGCTAGATGTGGCCATCCGCCTAACATTGTAAAGCTGGCTAGCTACACGTCATCATATTTGTTGACTGTAACTTACCTGCACATTTTTGTCGCCAGATACGAACCCTTACTAATTAATATCTAGACGGCTATCATTTGCTTCCGTACTCTAGTTAGCTAGCTAACTCTGCTGATACGAGCCCTGACAACCCCCTTCCCCTCCCCTCCTCTCATACAATCACTGTGGTAGCTAACGTTAGGCCAAATCTCGCATGCATGTCGTGTGATCTGGCGTAAAAGCTTTGCTACGGCGATCATTTTTTAACTTACTGCAATAAAAAAATGAAATAAAAGCTTGTTTGGAATTATCTACATCGCAGTAAGTATGGATCATTGACACTAAAAGTTACACATTTCTTACCGTAGAAATGTACAATGCGTTTGTTATTGCTCCACCATTTTGAATAGACAAAAATGGACATAGCGGAAAAGCGATGTCACTTCTCGCTCTGACCAATAAAACGGTCGTCACTAATTAACACAGCCACAAAGTCATAAACTCCGCCCATTTCCACAAATGACCTTCTTAATCTTATGCCTGAAATTAAATGACATGTATGTTTTCTTCTTAATCTTATGCCTGAAAAGTTGTGGCTCTTTTGATTAACAAACATGCAATGTTAAATAAATGTAAACCCAAAAACATCTTTTAATATTAAGTGTTTAAATAAATTGAAACATTAATATTAGTGTTTAAATTTCGAAGTCAATTTACAACTCATGTGACCAACTGAACGATAGTGAGTAATCAAGAAAATCGAAATACACAAGTTGCTCATGATTTCATACAACTGCATAGTCTCATTAAAATAAATGTTTGACATTTTATCAGTACATTTCCAGAGGCACTGCTGTAAACATAATGTAAAATGGCCTCCATATACAGTGCCTTCGGTAAGTATTCAAACCCCTTGACTTTTTCCTCACTTTGTTACATTACATTACATTTAAGTCATTTAGCAGACGCTCTTATCCAGAGCGACTTACAAATTACAGCCTTATTCTAAAATGGATAAAATAAAAACAATTCCTCAGCAATCTACACACAATACCCCATAAGGACAAAGCAAAAACAGGTTTTTAGAAATCTTTGAAAATATATTTAAAAAATAAGAAATACCTTATTTACATAAGTATTCAGACCCTTTGTTATGAGACTTGAAATTTAGATGAGGTGCATCCTGTTTCCATTGATCATCCTTGAGATGTTAGTGCAAGTTAATTGGAGTTCACCTGTGGTAAATTCAATTGATTGGACATGATTTGGAAAGGCACACACCTGTCTATATAAGGTCCCACAGTTGACAGTGTATGTCAGAGCAAAAACCAAGCCATGAGGTCGAAGGAATTGTCGGTAGAGCTCAGAGACAGGATTGTGCCGAGTCACAGGGTACCAGCATTGAAGATCCACAAGAACACAGTGGCCTCCATCATTCTTAAATGGAATAAGTTTGGAACCACCAAGACTCTTCCTAGAGCTGGCTTCCTGAACAAACTGAGCAATCAGGGGAGAAACGACTTGGTCAGGGAGATAACCAAGACCCGATGGTCACTCTGACAGAACTCTAGAGTTCCTCTGTGGAGATGGGAGAACCTTCCAGAAGGACAACCATCTCTGCAGCGCTCCACCAATTAGGCCTTTATGGTAGAGTGGCCAGATGGAAGCCACTCTTCAGTAAAAGGCACACGACAGCCCGCTTGGAGTTTTCCAAAAGGCACCTAAAGACTCTCAGACCATGAGAAACAAGATTCTCGGGTCTGGTGAAACCAATATTGACCTCTTTGACCTGATTGCCAAGTGTCACATCTGAAGGAAACCTGGCAGCATCCTTACGGTGAAGCATGGTGGTGGCAGTATCATGCTGTGGAGATGATTTTCAGCAGCAGGGACTGGGAGACTAGTCAGGTTTGAGGCAACGATCAACGGAGCAAAGTACAGCGAGATCCTTAATGAAAACCTGCTACAGAGTGCTCAGGACCTCAGACTGTGGTGAGGTTGACCTTCCAACAGGACAATGACCCTTGGCACACAGCCAGGACAATGCAGGTGTGGCTTCGGGACAAGTCTCTGAATGTCCTTGAGTGGCCCAGCCAGAGCCCGGACTTGAATCCGATCGACCATATCTGGAGAGACCTGAAAATAGCTGTTCAACAACACACTCCATCCAACCTGACAGAGTTTGAGAGGATCTTCAGAGAAGAATGGTGATAAACTCCCCAAATACATGTGTGCCAAGCTTGTAGTATCATACCCAAGAAGACTCGAGGCTGTAATCGCTGCCAAAGGTGCTTCAAAGTACTGAGTAAAGTTCAGAATACTTATGTAAATGATATTTCCATTTTTTTATTTTTTAGAAATTAGCAAACAATTCTAAACAGTTTTTGCTTTGTCATTATGGGATATCGTGTGTAGATCAATGAGGATTGTTTTGTTTGTGTTATGCAGGTGAATGAGGACCCAAAAGCGACTTGGCGAAAACAGAGTTTTTAATCCAGTAAAGTTACTTTACAAACAAAAGGCATAATACTACTCGTAATGACGAGAACAGACTGGAGACTTGATCAAGAACTGCAGGTTGCCTCAGGAAGGCACTTGAACGTAGCAGACTCAGACACCTGCTCACCACGCAGCATCTGAGGGAAACACGACACGACAGGGCAATACATAGACACAGCACGGTGAATAATAGACAAGGATCCGACAGGGCAGGAACGGAAAACAAGGAGAGAAATAGGGACTCTAATCAGGGAAAAGGATCGGGAACAGGTGTGGGAAGACTAAATGATTGATTAGGGGAATAGGAACAGCTGGGAGCAGGAACGGAACGATAGAGAGAAGAGAGAGCGAGAGAGTGAGAGAGGGAGGGGGAGAGAGAGGGATAGAAAGAGGGAAAGAACCTAATAAGACCAGCAGAGGGAAACGAATAGAAGGGGAAGCACAGGGACAAGACATGATAATCAATCACAAAACATGACAGTTTGTTATCAATTTTAGAATAAGGCTGTATAACCTAACAAAATGTGGGAAAAGTCAAGGGGTCTGAATACTTTCCGAAGGCACTGTACATGCCAACCCCATTAACAAGAGCTAAAAATACTTTGGGTAACAGGCTGAGATCACTGTCCTAACTTCACATGATGGTTCCCAAAATAAATGTGTTTCTAGCGTCTACATGAAGAGTATATAAATCTGTGTAGCCTGTCACTTCAGCTCTTTATCACTTGTCATTTAATTCATTGAATGTCTAGACTTTTTCTGAGGTCCAAACATTTTGGAAACAAGAAGTAACTAAATGCGTGCCATACATACTAAAATAACTAACAATATAAAGTGTCTTCAAAATGTGAGCTTATTGGAAGGGTTAACAGGGGGATTAATGAGATGTTTTTTTTAATATAGGCTACAGACAGCACAGGTCCTCAACAATGATCACTGTAGGATGACAGTCCGGCCTTCTCGGCCTCTGCCTCTTCCCCTGCCACTGCCCCTCCGTGGACCCTGCCCTAGGCCTGCCCAGATCCTCATACCAGTGAAGCGGTCATTGAGGGTCACTCCCGTCTGAAAACCAGGAAACAGTCAAGGTGACATATTCATTATTTATAAGGAGAAGGTAGCTGGTGGAACGACAGAATTAGAATCTGAATTTCATAGGCTCTCTATGCTAAAGACATTGAAATGTTCTAAATACTGGTAATGGCATATCACCTGATTTATAGTGGCCTTGAAGTTAAATTTGAGAGGGATGCCTTTGGGCTGGGGGGACACCCCTGATGGACTGGATCGGTCCAGCACTGTGGCCTGCTTAGCCTTGGCCCTGAGAGAGACCAGGTAAAGACACAGGACAGATAAGGATTAGCTTTTGTAGCCTATCTGAATGCACATAATTAGTAATAAAACGTTTGTTTTGTACAGAACCCACAATAGCCTTTCTGTAAAACATGGCTGCAATGTGTACTAATGTATGTGCAACTCACGCGGGCTCTGAGTTGGCTTTGGAGTTGGGCAGTGACACCGTCAAGGTAGAAACACCGGAGGGCGCCTTTTTCCAGCTATTGCAGGTAATGTTATGAGAACATATAATAATGAGCAATACTACCAATATAATTTGGTTTATTTGTCAGAAGCAACCACAGTGATATCTCACCTTCTAACCTTTTGGTACTTATCCATTTTTCCATTTGCTGCAGGAAACTAGAAGGAAGGGAAGATGTTAAATGTACATGTAAGGGTTTCTTTTACTATTATTCTGTGAATTCATTCAGATGAATTTGTAGGTATTAGACACCGTACTATGATCATCTATTGCAAACCATTTAAAAAACAGTCTTAATTGAACAGTACCCAGTAATATGCCTTGTTTTATGGCTCTTACTGTAAGTGCAGAGATACTGTACATTCATTCCTCTGAATAGCATGGCCTACTAAAGGTTGTGTATACGTGTTATAAATGTGAAAATAACAAAATACCCCTCTATTTAGGATGAATGGCTTTACACCGCCCTGTCTCTGTTTGGGCTGGAATGGTGGCTTCTTTGCCCTCTGAATTGGGGAGGAGGCCTAATACAGTGACACAAGAATCATGCCCATAAAGAGACTGTACAAAAGAAATGAAAAAGACAAAAAATATCCCTAGCGAAATCCCTAAAAGTGCATGGAATTGTGAACAAATGGAATCAATGTGTTTCACAAATAAACCTATCTATCAAAATCATATGAATAACTCAGTAAATTGCTAATATAATTTTCCATATTGGAAGAAAATGAGTCCAGGCCTTCATACATTTACATAAGACTAAATCCTGTGTTTACACAAACATAACATAATGACATACATGCACATCATGTATATACTATACACACACAGATCATGTATATACTATACACACATACAACCCATGCATACAGATCATGTATATACTATACACACATAAAACCCATGTGCTCAGAGAGAAGTAAAGCTATGTCAGAGTCTAAGTGAATCTTACGCATTATAAAAGTGCTGTGATAATGCATTACGCAAACATGCTGTACCTTCTCAAAGCCCCTGGGGGACCTCTGTACGGTTGATAAAACGCACCCTTGAACAACGGTTTACGTTTTCCGAACTGTGCTCCTTCCTGAGGGTAAAAAATAAATACCTTTTGTCACATCTGACCAGTAACTTGGACTCAACAGTGTGTGCACTTACTACATTGCATCATATTCACATATTGGAAAAGTGCAAATGTCAGTCATTTTCTGTGCACATACCTTTGTGTTCAAAGGAGGTCTTTTTAAAGGGCTCACACCTTTGAGGTGATGTGCTCCAAAAGGAGTCTTTCTGAGATATGGCTTTACTCTGTAATAGCCAGGAATGGGGGGTCCCATGTAACGCGATTTGTAGGGTCCTAAAAAAAGAGTTCTAGTATAATCATCTCCTTTCTCCAAGAGTGTGATATGGTAATGCTGAATGTCTTCATATGGAGGGATATGTAAAGCGATGCGCGACCAATACAGTAGACGTACCTTGCTGGAATTGATAAGGACCACGTCTGAAAGGAAATGTCTGCTGTTGTCCTGCCCGGTCCAGTTTCTTGAGGACAGTGTTTTTGCTTGTGGTGCGTCGGTCCCGAGCCTTGTTGGCAGCCTTATTGGCCTTGTTCTCTTTTTTGTTCAGTTTGATGATGTCATCTGGGAACAGGAAAGTAAAGCTGTGTTTCAGATGAGAGTAGTCATTGACAATTGAAGCATGCACTCCAAGCTGGAATCGCTCACTTTAACTTGTCACTTGAGAAGCCGAATCCATTACATGTTAGGGGAGCTAATGGGGTCCAAAATTACAGTGGCATTATGTCTGCAATGTTCAACTCAACATGACGATAATGGATGAGCTCCCCTAAGATCTCAACTGGATGGTGTTTTAATAGCAGGCCTACATCTCCATTAAAGCACTACAGTTTAAAGTGGCATATTGCATAAAGACTAAAGGAGAATAAGAAATCAGACTGTTGACGTGCGGGCTATGTAACGTGTGGTGCAGGTCCATGTCACACCGAGATGCCTACTTGTGTCGAATGCATTTTGTTTCATTGTTCAATAAGATTGAATAAAATAGCAATTATCGTTGCACTATGGAACACATGAAGACATGAACTTGACTATGCGTTGTTTACTGGAACAACATTTGATTGGTTAACATGCACACTGCAAAGAATCATGAGAAAATGTCCAACCTAGTGACAAGTCAATCTTCTCCGATGTGCGGGGCTCTTGCGCCTCTTGCGGATCTGACTCCTCCATAGCAGTGGGTTCAGGTTTGGCAGTGGCTGCATCTGCAGTGGTTGCGATGTCCATTATTCCTGTGTCGCACGCAGGGGGCAAACCTTTGACGCCCTGTATGGACTTCTCACGTATTATGGTCTCAAATGTACCCTATATCTTCCTCCACGGGTAAAGTAATGATAATGGTTAAAAAAAGATTACACACTATATTTTACTCAAACTTCTCTCATACATTGGGGCCCTCTTGCTCCTAGGCAGCTGGTAAAGTTTGTCTGCTGCGCTGATAATGTCCAGAGAAGAGGCAACCCAACCCTGTAATGAATTCAACCAACTGCATGACGGAGCCTAAAATGAATTCAACCAATTGCATGACGGAGCCTAAAATAGCTCATGTTCTAACAGTAGTGTTAGGCCTCTAGGCAAGCAAAACACTTGGTAGACCTTTTACAAAGTAGGCCTAGACACTGTGTGCAACAGAAGTCTTTCTGAGGGTTCAATATGTTTCATTAGACATCACCCTGTGTGATTATTAATGATGGTAATAATAGTCTCACTATCAGCAACATTATCTTACAGTACATTTATGTCAGCCTGTCAGCAATGCATTTTTGGAGATGGAGGGTTAATCAAACCACACAATTTAGTTTTGGTGCGAAATACATAGTTGTGATTAGTTCCAGGTGCAAAATGTTCAAATGCCTAATCATACAGGTCTGTATTGGGACCTGTTTATAACTCCAATAGTTTACAGACAGGTCATGGAACAGACGTGATTATGTTCCTTTTCTCCCTGATAAGAAAAGGCGTGTATCTCTATTCTAAAAGGTCCGGTAGGCCACAGGGGTAAAATTAGTTTTACATCAGATATTCCGTGGATATTCCGTTTTCTCATCGATAGCTATTGAACCAAGCATTCCATGACTATGAAGAAGTCATATTCTGTATCTGTACTTTATTTTTTATAATACAAATGATATATTATGCTTACACAACGCATGCCATGACTATGAAAATGATATATTCTGAATCGGGGGATGATGGACATAAATTCACTTACATCTTTTAATTTTTTGGTGGGAATGAATGTTTTCTTCTTCTAAATAAAAATAAGCAATGGATTTCTGTAAAATATTTCCTAGGATTTTTTTTTTTAACCTGCAAGCAAACCTAGTGGATCATGCTGGAAATAACGGTAAAAGCTAAGTGCCCCCTCCAAAAAAAAACGACCAAAAATCATGGCCCTAATCGTGGTTCAAGTCTCAAATCCTGCGTTTACACAGCCAGCCCAATTCTGATCTTTTTTTCCACTAATTGGTCTTTTGATCGATCACATCAGAGATGTCAAAAGACCAATTAGTGAAAAAAAAGATCCGAATTGGGCTGCCTGTGTTTATGCAGCCAGATACGGCTGAATAGTGGTGCATGTACAGGATACCCCTGTGTTGTACACTTTTTAATCTACTAGATTGCACCACCTCTGCTGAAAGTTGACAGATGGCGTTAATTGTTTCAAAGGGTAGCGTTGAGCATAAAGCCCATTTTCCAATCGTTTTTTAGTCTTCGAGTGAAACAAAATAAAACATACCAATCCCAGTCCTAATTTCAATGTAGCAAATCTTGCTAAATCTGGCTGTGAAACTGAGCCAAATATTTGGACCTATTTGCAACTTCACTACCCAAATGTTCTTGCTGCTCCCACAGGATATCTTAATGCCGGAAGTAGAAACTGGGTTCAAAAGCACTCATAGGGGCCTGGCATCATTTTGTTGGGTGTTATGCTGGCCCAAAGATTCCATGGCCACAATAAAACATGTTTATGTCATGGTAATGTTAATGCCAAATTGGAGAATAGTTTGCCTCACTATGGCTCTGTCCCTACCTAATATTGACCTTGCTGCTAATGGGCTACGGGATGGTTTCCCAGACACTGATTGAGCCTAGTCCTAGAGTTAAAAGCAAGATCAATGGAGATTATTAATTTAAAGGGCTTTTTTAGTCTAGAGCTAGGCTTAATCTGAGTCAGGGAAATCTGCTCCGTTTTACCACGGGTGCCCTTTACTTTCATCTAGTGGTTTTCTAGACATCTCCCGGTGCAATGTATATAGCGTTGCATATTGCTGTATCTGTTTTTTTGCCATTTACGATTGTATTGCTCGCTTCTTGAGAGTATAGGTTGCTTGTACTTACATTACATTTAGCATGTGTTTTGGTAGAGATACAGTACATTTATAAAATTACTTGTACTATCTATTTTTAAGAATCTCTGTCAGTATGATATCTAGTGGCCTTTTTGGGTACTTCAATTATCCGCTGGTGTCTGAGGTCTTTGTGTGGCCTTGTCTGCCCGCAAATGTTTGTGGAGATACACTTGAAAACAAAAAGGTCAGGATTGAATGCATTGAGTTGCAGATTCTACAAATTATCTTGGCTATCAGGCAATACATCTACAGTAGGAGCGCAAGCTTTAAAACAGCAAATAATACTAACACTGCGGTGCTATAATATAATGAAATGTGTGGTTTAAAGCGTTGGACCAGTAACTCGAAAGGTCGATGGTTCGAATCCCCAAGGCGACTAGGTGAAAAATCTGTTGATGTGCCCCTGAGAAAGACATGTAACCCTAGTTGCTCTGGATAAGAGTTTCTGCTCAAATCTAATATTAATTTTCTAGTGAATTTCTTTAATGCAATTCATCCAATAAATTGGTCCAGAAATGATGACAACACACACACACACACACACACACACACACACACACACACACACACACACACACACACACACACACACACACACACACACACACACACACACACACACACACACACACACACACACACACACACACACACACACCGGGGTCTGGCTTCCCTGCCTCTCCATAAGCTCTCATCGCTGACCATACAGTCTTCTTTAATGATCTACAAAAAGCCTTTTGGGACAGATAGAGGATCCATTTTTACTATATTGTATTGACAATGGAGACCTGCTCAGTGATCCTCAATCTGCCCTCCTCAGGCTTTGAGAATACACACCTAACTTTTATGTGTAAGTCCACCCGGTCATCTGTTTGTTGGTTGTGACTGATATATCATTCAATTTTACATTTGTGAAGTAAGAGTTAGTTTTCTGAACACAATACCAATTGAAAACTGTGTTAGAGGCCCAGAGGTTGAATTGAGCTTTGAATGAGTAGTAATGGAGGGAGAGAGAATGAGAGTTCAGCATTTCGGTCGGTTTGAAGCCTGGCTGACGTGACTCAAATGACCACACAGCGAGGAAGAGCTGCGACTCACTGGTCTGGACAGGAGGCCGTTTTGTTAATACAATATTCACTCAGATATTGTGTGGACTCATTGATTGATTCTTTCAAAAAGTTTTTTTTTGTCAGGGGGGGGGCGGGGGTGCTGTGTGTGACTCTGCCTGTGGGTGTTTGAGTGAGAAAGACACAGAGGAGAACCAATCAGAAAAAAAGCACAGCCCCCTTTGTTATCAACACATCGTGCTGACAACATTAAAAGAGCCTTTCCAGACCCTGAAGTCAGGAGGACTTTGAATTAGGCGTCAGCCAGGCCAGTAGGTTCAGGCCTTTTCCATAATCATGCAGAGCCACAGCAAACCTCTCACATTAGACTTCTTTGGAAAAGACCCAGTGAGACAGTGTACGTACAGTTTTTTTTTAGGTTATACTATATTGCGCATGGTTGTTAGTGGCCTACGGGATTCATGTGCATTTGAGGTTAAGGTTAACTACCCCCAAAGAACAAAAGTTGGGCCTCTAGTCACTATTTGAACTGGACCAGGTCAATCAAGGTTCCTGAGGTGGGTAGTACATTACTGCCGACTACTGGATGAAAAATCAATAACTTCAACCCTTGTCAGATTTAAGAAACTCTTCTTTGGATACGTGATTGTTCAGACACTACCAACACATTCATAAACATGACAATGCAGCCTACATCACATTTTCACACTTCATCCAAAGTGCTTGACCTTAAGATTTTAAAACAGGCCTAAAAACAGGTGATACTAGCTGAAGTGGATGGTGAATGTATTTGGCAAGTTTTGAATACAGGAGGCAGAGGGAGTTTCTTCAACCAAACCCATCTACACCCATCTATCCACTTTCGTCTCCTATGCCAACATCCATCCATACAATTGCCTTGTCAACTTTCTGTAAAAAAAATATATATATATATCATTGAATTAAACAAACTGAATCAAAAAAGCAGTTGAACAAGAGTGAACAGAATTGAGGATGAGGGGTTTGTCAAAAGCAACGCAATTTCCCCTGATCTGGAGAGAAAGAGAGCATGGGGCAGTTGAGGGATCATTCCAATTCTGTGAGGGACGCAGTATTTAAAAAGGTAAATAGGCTGACGTGGACAAACATTCACAGGCAAACAATTTAAAAGTGTCTAGGAGTCATCTATAGGTAATACCACACAACATGAGAGTGACATACTTTGAGGGCATCATGCCTAACAGCAAGTGTAGAAGTAGAAGGGACTGTCCTTCAAGGACAAGGAAGGAGAAGAGGGTCTCAGCTGAGGTCCAAGCATTCTAAAATGTGCTGTCCAGTTGTCCCTCAAACAGGCCTGCAGGTGCAATTAACCAGCCTAGATACCATCTGTGAGTGAACTGTAAGGATGGTCAAGACAGAGAGAAAGATAGATCAATATTCACTGTTCCATTTTAAAAAATGGCACTTCTTTTAAAATTGTGTAAAACTGTTCTAGAGTCATATTGTCTCAGCACAGTAGTGTTCAGAAGGGTTAGAGAGATATGTAGACTTACAGTCATGGGGCCAGGCTTATGCATCATGTCCACTGGATAGGGCTGAGTGCCTGAACTGTTTGAATGGTTCTTAGGGTGTGAGAGAGAGGGAGGGAGAGAGGGGAAAGAGAGAGAGAAAGAAAGACAGAGAAAGAAAGACAGAGAGAGAGAGAGAGAGAGAGAGAGAGAGAGAGAGAGAGAGAGAGAGAGAGAGAGAGAGAGAGAGGAGAGAGAGAGAGAGAGAGAAATGGGGCAGGGGGGGGGTCAGTAATCAAGTAATATCAGACTGGCTCTGTTATATTGATCATCAGCCCCCCAGACAATGGGTATGTATACATTCAGAGAAGTAGGCCAATTTCCACAGCAATCGTCTTGTTCACAACTGAAGAGTATAGTCAACTTCTGCCTTTCAGTGAGTAGGAAAGGATGTTTGTATACCCATACCAATAAAAAAGCTCATTTACTGTATTGGCTGATGGAACTAAATTAAGTTCATGATGATCTGCTCAGATACCGTACTGTGCCATACTCCTGCGGGCACATTCAGCACACACACACACACACACACACACACACACACACACACACACACACACACACACACACACACACACACACACACACACACACACACACACACACACACACACACACACACTATAGCTTAATTTGATATTGTTGCATGTGTAAGCAAGTTATCTATGCAAAGTGCCAGATAGGTAACCATTTACAGTAGATGCTGTTGATTAATACTCAGTCAATTATCACCATCAGCCAGACAGAAGATCTAGCTAACTAAGCTACAGAAAGTTTCAGCTGTGCTAACATAATTACAAAAGGGTTTTCTAATGATCAATTAGCCTTTTAAAATGACAAACTTGGATTAGCTAACACAACGTGCCATTGGAACACATGAGTTGTCAGGTTATCCCTAGGAGAGGTGGGTGTGGAGTCCGGCGCAGGAGAGTAAGAATTGCAAGAATGGCGTTTTATTATATAAGTCCATCAACAGAACAGGCACAGGACCACAACAGCAGCCACTAAAACCCAGGAACGCAAGTTCAGTACAACACGGAGGAAACACTCCTAACCGAACGTGCGGGAAAACAGTCCCGTGAAAACACCTGTATAACAGAACAAACAAAAATGCAACCCAAACCAACAACAGATTCACAAACCCTCCCGCACAAAACCTAGCGGGTAGGGCGAGATAAATACCCCACAGATTAACCTAAACTAGACACTGGTGAAAACAAGACAGACAAAACCAAACGAAAAAGAAAAGGGATCGGTTGCAGCTAGTAGACCGGCGACGACGACCGCCAAGCGCCGCCCGAACAGCGAGAGAAGCCACCTTCGGTGGAAGTCGTGACAGGAGTGATGGTTGCTGAAAATGGGCCTCTGTACGCCTATATAGATATTCCATAAAAAATGTGACGTTTCCAGCTACAATAGTAATTTACAACATTAACAATGTCTACACTGTATTTCTGATCAATTTGATGTTATTTTAATGAACTAAGAAATGTGCTTTTCTTTCAAAAACAAGGGCATTTCTAAGTGACCCCAAACCTTTGAACGATAGTGTATATATTTTCCAGAACATTAACCATGTGTGTTCTCTTGTTTTGTACTGTTCTGTAGTTTCGACCCAATGATTCGTCTGACAAACAAATAACTTTGCGTGCTGCAGGCCCAGGCATGGATCAAAGCGGGCGGGACATTCAATGACATCAAGGGATCAGCAAGGCTGGGTTTCTGTACAGCACTTTGAGATATCAGCTGATGTACGAAGGGCTATATAAAATAAATTTAATTTGATATGTTGTCCAGGTTTGGCCGGAGTAGGCCATCATTGTAAATAAAAATGAGTTCTTAACCGACTTGCCCAAGACCAGTCCCCATGCTCTGTCATTCAATTATATGTAATTCCCTTTTGTCCTACTGATAGTTGAAATAAACATCTGCATTTTGAAAGAGTATTTTATCATTTTATTAACGAAAGCATAAATTCTGTACAGTATATGCTTGATCTGACATTTTGCGGTTGCATGAGATTACTAGTTACAAATGTAAAACTTTAGAGTACTAAATACATTGCAAATTTGGGGGATTTCTTTTCACACCTACCTACTGCAGCCGAGCTATTACACTATTATTCTGCCCTTGAGTTGCGTTCCCATGCAAAACTAGACAGATAGCTAACAACTAAGACTTCAATAAAACTCCCAAGGCGTGACTTTTCTTGAATTAATATATTGAAAACGTTTATGTTGTGAAACTGCAAAATACAGAAAATAATATACTTTAGTATTCAATTCACACCGACATACTGTAGCTGTACATTAAACATTTGAAGTTTCATAAATACTAAAGTACTGAAAGATTATTGGAATCTGTGTGGGTAGCTGGACACGTAGGATGACTGACAGTGAAGGTGAACAGGTGGTCCCGTGTCAGGTGACAGAGGAATGGAGGAGACTGAGGCAGGAATTCCTTTAACCATAAAGTGGTATATTTACTGAGTAGTCTGTGCTGCATCACAAAGGAAACAAATAACATGTATACAATCAAATTCATAATCAAAGATCAAATCATATCAGTCATTATTAATATAAGTTAAGGAATTCAACAGTCCGGTTCATTAAGAAGTCAATAGTAATCATCCGCGAGTCATTTAGGCTCATAACTATTTATCATAAATCATGAAAGAATACAAACAGTGAATGGTTATACAATCTATAATCCCCATGATCAAAGTCAATCAGTTAGCAAACAATGACATTTCTCATTTCACGCTTTCAATTGTCTTCATGTGTACATATAATTAATTTCAATACACATGAACCATATCGATTGCATAATTGGCCTACGAGGATCTGTAGGGCCGTGATCATTGACAATTCACATTACACAATACGTTTGAAGCGTGCGCTCCAAGCCGCGCTCCGCAGTGATAACTATAAACAATAACTGAATGGCCCACTCTCCCCATCACCACAGATCATTCAGATGAAAGGTAAGAGTCGGTGGACTTATGTGGATTCATGGACGCACAGAACTTCTGGATCAGATGGAGTTAAGGAAGAGAAAGCAGCGAGATCAGGCGATGGCAATTTCCTCCTTTTATGGAGTAGGACATTTCCCCCTGACCTAATTAAAGCGCCCCTGGCCCAGCTGAGTAAATGGCAATGAATTAAAGGATTATTCCACCAACTCCATGGGCCTTTTCTACAGCCACCCCGGAAATTTTAAATTCCACATTCCTCAAAAAAGGCTCATTGCTCCCCGTCCTCTGTCATCTCAGGGAGAGGAATCAGTCGGGCAACTGGCCGGATATATGTCCGGTTCTTCACTGATCTAACATGACCATCGACACCAGGCATGGTCTTAGTTATACGGCCCACCGGCCAGGAGGCTCGAGGCAGCTGAGGGTCCACCATCATTACTACTTGGCCAGTTTCCAGGCTGGCCATTTCTTTCCGCCATTTCCCTCTGTGCTGTAGACTTGGTAGGTAATCCCGAATGAATCGGGCCCAAAAATGGTCAGCTAAGACTTGGCTGTGTCACCACCGGCGTCTGCCTACGAGGTTGGTATCAGCATACATGGCTTGAGGAAGTGACGCATCTCAGCGTCCCATCAAGAGCATATTCGGTGTAACCGGATCGGGGTCAGCGATGTCTGCAGAGAGATATCCCAAGGGTTTGGAGTTCAGAATCCCTTCCACCTCTATCAGGACGGTCCTCAAGACAGTTTGTGACAGTTTGGTCCCCCAGGACGACTCGTAAGGCCGTTTTTACAGATTTGATCTCTCGCTCCCATGTTCCTCCAAAATGAGGAGCGCCTGGAGGGTTAAATTTGAATGAGATTTGTTGGTCCATCAGCTGATCCTGGAGGCTGGGTTCCATGGCTTGGAAGGCTTCCTCCAACCTGGCTTCTCCTGCCTTGAAGTTCGTACCTCTGTCAGCCAGGATCTCGTAGGGTTTCCCCCGTCGGGAGATAAACCGCCGTAGGGCCATGAGGAAGGCTTCCGTATCCAAACTCTCAAGTAGGTCCAGGTGGACACATCTGGTTGTCAAACACTTGAATAGAATGCCCCAGCGCTTTTCCACATGACGACCTAACTTGATCATCAAGGGACCAAAGCAATCTACTCCTGTTGACCAGAAGGGTGGTTTAAGGAGGCGCAAGCGAGAAGGGGGTAAATCTGCCATTTTGGGCACCGTAGCTCCGGCCCGCCATCTCTGACATTCTACGCAGGCGTATTGGTGCTTACGAATGGCTCCTCGTCCTCCAATTATCCAGTACTTCCGCCTCATCTCCCCATAGACCCTCTCTGGACCTGGGTGGAGAAGCCGCTCATAACTCTTGATGAGGAGCCTGGTAAGAGGGTGTCTGGAGTCAAGGATAATTAGGTGGATAGCATCTGGGTCCAAAACCTCTGCTTGGCACAGCCTCCCTCCGACTCTGATCACTCCAAGGATTGGATCATATTCTGGGGCAAGAGAGAAGACGGCTGTCCTTAGCCACTTCCCTACCGGCTTTCAGAGCTTTTAACTCCTCAGGGAAGCTAACTGCTTGTGCTTGCTGGAGGAGTAGTGTCTCTGCCGCGAGGGAGGTAGGTATAGAAGCCACCCCATCTGAGGTCTGGTTTGCGGCGGTGATCAGATCCGGCAGTGTTTGGGATTGTGTTAGGTCAGGGAGAGCAGTTGTTGGTTCCGTAGAAATGCTGTAGCATTGGGCGGACTTCCATAACTCATGAGCTTCAGTTGGTTGCGGAGGGGCCGCACGCCTGGGGGCTGTCGGCCACTCTTTCTCTGGTTGGGACAAGAATGGTGGTCCCAAGCTCCAGCGATGGGGTTTAGCCAATTCCTTAAGGGTTTTACCTCTAGTAAAGTCATCAGCAGGATTGTTTATGCTATCAACATACCTCCAATCCTGGACTTCTGTTAGGTCTTGGATTTCCGTAATGAGAGTTTCCGACGAACACCTTATACCTGCAGGACTCCGACTTGAGCCAGGTCAATACAGTGGTCGAATCACTCCAGTAGATGACCCTTTGGATTGGCAAGGTGAGCTCGGCTCGCAAGGTAGAGGCCAACTGGGCTCCGGAAAGGGCAGCACTGAGTTCCAACCTAGGCATTGACAACTGCTTCTTGGGTGCGACCCTGGACCTGGCCATGACAAATGAGACATGGGTGTGGCCTGCCTTATCCTCCACTCTAAGATAGGAAACCACCCCATAGGCTCGCTCCGAAGCGTCACAGAACACATGCAGTTCCAGGCATGATCCTGGTTGGTCAGCACAGGATGGTACATAACATCTTGGCATTTGGACATCAGAGCTCCGTTAACTCCGTTTCCCAACAGATCCATCGTTCTACTAGGTCAGCCGGGTGGATTGGTTCATCCCAGTCCCTCTTGGTCTGCCACAGGTCCTGGACTAAGACTTTGGCCCGTGTTGTGTATGGCAGGATATACCCAAGGGGATCGTATTGACTGGCCAGGGTCCGATAGATGGTGCGCAGAGTGGGGGTTTCGGTACTCGGGGATGAGCGGTGCTTATACCCCAGGGTATCCGGTATGCAGCTCCACCTCAGTCCTGGAGTGGGCTCTTCTGGGTTAGCACCAGACTGCGTTAGCCATAGTTCACTGCTACTGGACCTAGCTTGTGGCGTGAGGTGCTGGATAACCTCTGCTCTGTTACTCTGTTCGCTGCTCTGGCTCCCCAATGGTGGAACAAACTCCCTCACGACGCCAGGACAGCGGAGTCAATCACCACCTTCCGGAGACACCTGAAACCCCACCTCTTTAAGGAATACCTAGGATAGGATAAAGTAATCCTTCTCACCCCCCCCCCCCTTAAAATATTTAGATGCACTATTGTAAAGTGTTTGTTCCACTGGATGTCATAAGGTGAATGCACCAATTTGTAAGTCGCTCTGGATAAGAGCGTCTGCTAAATGACTTAAATGTAAATGTTACTAGCCCACTGTCGGACCTCAAATCCCCCTTTGGACAGGAAATTCCGTACTTTATCAAGGAGTGATTTCGCTTCAGCCGTGGATGGGATGCTCTGTAAGCAGTTATCCACATAGAAGACATTTTCCACTTAATCCAATACTTCTGGGTCACTGTCTGGATGCTCCCGTGCGTGTCTCTGCAGAGCGTATATGGCACAGCAAGGACTGCAGGTGGTGCCAAATGGGAGTACATTTAACATTTACATTTAAGTCATTTAGCAGACGCTCTTATCCAGAGCGACTTACAAATTGGAGTACCTGCCATTCATAGATTGTGGGCTCTGCATCTCGTTTCATATCTCACCATATGAACCGGAGCAGTGTGGTGTCGGAAGGCAGTAAACGAATCTGATGAAACATGGCTTTGATGTCTCCACTGATGGCTGTAGAGTGCTGCCGGAACCGGAGAAGGACACCGAGCAAGGAAGGACCTAAGGTTGGTCCGGGGAGTAGACAGTCATTCAGGCTTTGACCAGCAGCTTGGAATGAACAGTTGAAGGCAAGTCTATACTTCCCACCATGTTGCTGGATAACATGGTGAGGGAGATACCAGGATTCACGGAGTAAGTTTTCCTCTTCATGAGCTGTCACTTCAGTGACGTAGCCTGCCTTCACAAGGTTATGAATCTCTCGGTTATGAACTTCTGCAAGCTCAGGATTCTTCACCAGGCGTCGCTCCGTTCCACGCAGTAGTGGGAGTACAGCCCGTGTCGTGGTTGCCAGAGGAGGATGGTTGGGCACCCGTAACAGTGGGGTTGCATACCTGCGAACGCCATCCATTTCAGTGGATGGTGGTGCTCTTCTCCAGGAGGTCTAATGCATAGGAGTCATTTTTCGAGCGAGTGACCTCCTGTAGCTTCCGGTTGGAGAAGGTGTCCATCTTCCAGAGCATCTCAACATTCCGAAGGAGGTCAGTAGCTGCCTCTGGACTACTTCTGGTGAAGAGGACTTGCTGTGACTGTACAGCTTGGGTGGAGAGAACTTGATGGGATGGACCTTGCACAGCCCAACCCAAGGTTGTATGGACAGCAATGGGTCCTCCTTCTGGTCCAGCTCGTATAGGCTCAGTCGGGGTGACGAGATGTGGGTGGTCTGACCCAATCAGGATAAGTGGTGCTACTCTGGCCAGGTTAGGAAGAGGCAATCCTTGTAGATGAGGATATTGTTTCTGTAGAACACTTACCGGGCAGGAGTGCTCTGCGAGATTCAAGCCATCTGCCGTGAAGGCATTGGTGATGTTATAGGCCACGTCCCTGTTTCCTAAAAGTGAAATGCTAAAGGTTACAGCAGAGCCTTTCATTTGGATAACATCATGTCGCACCGTTCTGAGATTAAGAGTCTCGGGGGTCCCTTCCAGGTTAAGCTGACGGGTGGCCGCTGTGAGAATGATTGTTCTTTCTTACCCATCATCTAGAACGGCGAATGTATCAATGCTTCTCCCTTCACTTTGCAGAGTGACCTTGACCACCTTCAACATGACCCTTGGAGACCGGTTCTGCTGGTCGAGATACAGCTCCTTTGCAGCTCCTACCATGAGCATACTCTGCTCCTTCTTTGCTTGGGGAATTAGATCATGCAACATGGTGAGATGGATTTCTTTACAGCGGTTGCAGGGTTTCCTCAATGTGCAGGTCTCCACCTTATGGCTACGGGCACACTTGTAGCATCGCTCGCCTGAAGTGATCCAGGCCTTCAATTGAGTTTGAGTGAGCTTTTTTACTCTGGGGCATGAGCCAAGGAAGTGCCCCTTACTATTGAAATATGGGCAGTAAGGCTGGAATTTGATGTTCTTGCTCTTGAGAGGGGTCTTCTTCCCGGGTTCCGCTCCGGCCTCACTATTTAAGTACATGGTAGTGGGATTTGGCCTTTTCTGTCCCTGTTGGCGTTCAAACTCCTTCCTTTCCCCGGTGGTTATGGCGGAGATTGTGGCCTGGTGAGCGATGCTCTTCGCCTTTGCCTTCACCTCCAACCATGCGGCCAGGTCTCTGAGAGCATAGGTGCTTCTCGAGCCCTCTTTCAGGATGCCCTTATTCAAACAATGTTCAATGAAACTGTCTCTGAGGTACACTGGAAGTTTGCTAAGAAGCCTGTGCACGTGGGAGCCAGGTGACTGTGAATACCCAGTAGACTCTCCAATGCCATTTCCAAAAGGACAAATTCACTCTCCTTTCCATTTTCAAAGTATGGCAGTTTGGGTCTGGGAATTCCATAGGCTGAGGCTACTAGAAGTTTCATAATGTCGGCTCCCTCTTCTGGTTGCGTGAAGGATAAACCCGGGACTTCTGATGAGCCCACTGTGGCCTCATTGGGCCTGTCCCCTACTGTCCCAGACCCTCCATTTGTGGCAGCCGGAATTGGGCGAGAGCCCTCCGACCTGTTGTTTGATGACTGGCCTGGCCCTGGACGAAAGGAACTATTTGCCTTGGTTGGTAATTGGCGGAAAGGCGAAGGAGTAATGCTTTGTCCAGATGGAGGAATGCTAACTTGTGTCACTGGCATAGAGGGCGTTGGCGGAGCGGCCCGTCTCCCGTGCTGGCTGTTGACCCCGGAGCCTCCGAGGACTGTGTGCCATGCTGTACCAGAGGGGCAGATTGGGAAAGAAAGGCAGACAGTTCAGGTCCATGTGGAGGGGGGTCAGGTCAACTCCCTGTTCGTTCCTCTCCAGGAAGGATGAGACCATCCGTGCCTCCTCCAATTCCCTTCTGGCTTGACGGTGCCGTCGCTGCTGTGCCAGGTCCTTGGCAATGAATTCCCTTTCCCGTAGAGCTCTATGGGCCTGCACATCCAATTGGTGACATCGTTCGTCAGCCTGTCGTTCCTCCTCAATCTGACGCTCAATTTCCTCCAAAGCTAATAGTTTCATCCTCTCTTGTAGGACAGAGGTCTGTGAATCGCTGAGGGCTAGTGATTGGCGGCTGCCATGGACACTTCCAAAGGGGTATCCACTGGTCGAACTCCCACTCCGTCTAGAGTGCTTCGACGATTTCCCATTAGTTAAGGGGTGAGCGGAGCCTGCCTCTGGAAGCTGGTCGACCTGTGCGGTGGGAGTTACCTCCTCCATAGGTTCTTCACGTAGACCACTTTCCTGCTCCAAAGCAGTTTCCGGTCCTTGGCTCAGAGGGGATGGTTGATGGCTGAAACGTATAGTTGATCCATCAACACTTTGAGCTCTGGTGGGCTTGCCCTTTGATGTCGGAAACTCGACCACATAATCCTTAAGATAACCAGGTGCTTGCCTGGTTCTTCTGGTGCTGCTGGTGGTTGAGGATGAAGCCTTTGTTGCTTTAGGCTTAGCTCCTGGATATTTCCTTTGTTCCAAGACCTTTCCCTCAGCTGCTCTCTCCTCCTCTCTTCTTCCTTCCATTGGAGACAATTCTTCCCTCTCCGCCTCCATTTCCTTTTCACCCGTCTTTGGTTCAGTCATCATCCAGCTCGAAGGACCTTTGAAAGATTATTGGAATCTGTGTGGGTAGCTGGACAGGTAGGATGACTGACAGTGAAGGTGAACAGGTGGTCACGTGTCAGGTGACAGAGGAATGGAGGAGACTGAGGCAGGAATTCCTTTAACCATAAAGTGGTATATTTACTGAGTAGTCTGTGCTGCATCACAAAGGAAACAAATAACATGTATACAATCAAATTCATAATCAAAGATCAAATCATATCAGTCATTATTAATATAAGTTAAGGAATTCAACAGTCCGGTTCATTAAGAAGTCAATAGTAATCATCCGCGAGTCATTTAGGCTCATAACTATTTATCATAAATCATGAAAGAATACAAACAGTGAATGGTTATACAATCTATAATCCCCATGATCAAAGTCAATCAGTTAGCAAACAATGACATTTCTCATTTCACGCTTTCAATTGTCTTCATGTGTACATATAATTAATTTCAATACACATGAACCATATCGATTGCATAATTGGCCTACGAGGATCTGTAGGGCCGTGATCATTGACAATTCACATTACACAATACGTTTGAAGCGTGCGCTCCAAGCGCGCTCCGCAGTGATAACTATAAACAATAACTGAATGGCCCACTCTCCCCATCACCACAGATCATTCAGATGAAAGGTAAGAGTCGGTGGACTTATGTGGATTCATGGACGCACAGAACTTCTGGATCAGATGGAGTTAAGGAAGAGAAAGCAGCGAGATCAGGCGATGGCAATTTCCTCCTTTTATGGAGTTGAGATCTGTAGGACATTTCCCCCTGACCTAATTAAAGCGCCCCTGGCCCAGCTGAGTAAATGGCAATGAATTAAAGGATTATTCCACCAACTCCATGGGCCTTTTCTACAGGTACCATGCATCTGGCATGATGCCAAACCATATAGCTAATTGTTACTCATATGGTAAATGGCTCCTTTCATTACACTAATAATGTACAACCATCTATGTAGCATAGCAAAGCATATTACACTAGAAACAGTAATAAAACTACAGTATTGTATATTTTACAATTCGTTTGCATGACGCACGAGCAAAGTAATACAGCTAATGACATACATTAAAGGCATTGCAATTTGTGAGTAAATGCAATCAACCAACATTGATATGTAAGCAACTCTATCAATAACAAGATTATCATCATTAGCTAAATGCTTGAATCCAACTTACAAACAAATATTTTCCAAGGCTGAAGCGTGACAAGAAATAACTACATTGAAAGACCTGCACCGTAGCGTTGTTTGTAGCTGCATCTATGCGTGCAGAACAAATTCTCTACTTCCTGTTTGCGTAGTCTTTCTAAGTACCAGAAAGCTCCACTAGGGGGCAAATAACACAATTGACCACAATGAAAATTCAATTTAACCATTGTAATAAAATAATCTGTTACCTTCTAACAGGATGACAGCACAACTATCCTTTTGTAAAGGTTGAAGAGTCTATTGTTGTGCTAATAGCCCATCCTGGAAACAGTGTTTGCAGAACTCACAGCCTGCTACACTTGTGAAAAACAAAATGCCTCCAGCTGTCCATCACTACTGTAAATAAAAACACAGATTATTTTAGGGGCTTTTAATTAATTAGAATGCAGGGTTAATAATAATAATAATTCTGACACAATAAATGACAAATCAAGTCGTTTTCCGATTTTCGTTTTTCAAATTTAAAAACAAAAAAAATAGCCGTTTTCCGTTTTTTTTCAAGTCATCTTTTGAATCAAATAACCAATTATCCATAAGCACATAGACCATTTTTGTTCAACCTCCCCTTACTCAGAATATATGATTTTCATAGTCATGGCATGCTTTGTGTAAGAGCTATTCAAGATTGAAATATTAGATCCTATTATTTAAAATAAAACCAAAAAAAGTGAGGATTTTTATCCCTCCAACCCTGTTTCAGAATATACCTTATTCAAAGTTATAGCATGCTTGGTTCAATAGCTATTTACGAGAGAAAACCGAATATCCACCAAATATCCAGTAAAAAACGAATTTAGCATCGGCGCTAAACCGAGCCCACGCCCTCTCAGAAGCCCTTCCCCTAACGTCTAGCCTACAGTCCCAGGAGTCTCTACTTTGTGCGCATGGGCAGAGAAACTACCGCTTGTTATTATTGTAAGAATAATTCCTCTTATGAAAATGGCGTCGAGTCAGGGAGGTGTGGGAGCTGTAACTGCTCTTCCAAACCATCACTTATCCAACGGACCTCACTGGAACCTGGGGATCAACCAGCATCAGCTCCACACGGCCCGGAGTTTAGACCGCGCTCTGGAGGATGCTGTGTGCTCAGGGACGTTGAATCTTAGCGGGAGGAAGCTGAGAGACTACCCTGGACTGTGCTATGATCTTACTGATACAACGCAGGCAGGTGGGTTTCCGAAGTGCTCGCTGTTCCTGAGACCCGCTGGCTTCAGCTGGTTGAACAAATAGGCGTGCCATGCAACAAGGTAGCAAAATATGTATACAATTGAACGTGGTGCGCACTATTATATTAGCCTACCATGGGCTATTTTCACAAACAGCTCTGTTTGATGAATAGTGCAATAGACAGTATTGCATTGGCTTTCTTATCGTGGTGTCTTCGCAAGGAATAGAATGGCTGAGCTGAATGTGTAAAAATGTGCCATAGTATTCACGTTCTCTACAATTGATTGCAATGCCGCGGCAACGGCTTGTTTTGGTCGTTTACTCCCCAATCGCTCCCTTGTTGATACCATATGCATGAATGAAATGACAAGCGCAACCAAGTCAGGGCGATAGAGTGGCTTTACATTAACCTACATTTTAGATGGTGAGTAGCCTGGCTAGGCGAAGCAAATTATTAGCGAATGGGAAGATGAATCGTGAAACCTTGCCCAATGAATATTTCTGCATGTTCACTGAAATGCTATTTTGTCTCCGGCAGACGAAGACAAAAGATACGCCGTCTCCATAGCCACAATGATGGGTGTATAGGCGCATTACACCCTTAGGGATGTACGAGATCCATTTGGATTGAACAGACACATTCGTTTAATTTCTGTTTAATCATAATGTTAGGTGAATAGATGTGAAATTAGTAAATGTCCATTTTATTCTCAAGAGGTCAAATATCACATGTCGATTTGAGAGTACAATGTATGCTGTTCATGTGGTTGAACACATAGCAGGCCTATACTATACACTATCATACATATTAGCTTATGTATGTTTTGGCAGAATGAAGCATGAATTTGTCTTATGAAATGATGATGCTGCTGGATTCCCATACTGCAGGGTCTAATAGCCAACTGTACATCATGCATGTGGTGCCTGATTGGGTGGCCTCTGAAGCCAGGTGGTGAAATTATTGATGGAGGTGATGAGAGATAGAATGCAGTTCAACATACTGAGCTTCATGCTTGTTATTACTTGGCTGGACAATTTTTAGGGCCTTCCTCTGACACTGCCTGGTGTAGAGGTCCTGGATGGCAGGTAGCTTTGCCCCAGTGATGTACTGGGCCGTACGCACTAACCTCTGTAGTGCCTTGCGATCGGAGGCCGAGCAGTTGCCATACCAGGCAGTGATGCAAGCAGTCAGGATGGTGCAGAGGTATAACCTTTTGAGGATCCATGCCAAATCTGTTCAGTCTCCTGAGGGGGAATAGGTGTTGTCGTACCCTCTTCATGACTGTCTTTGTGTGCTTGGACCATTTTAGTTTTTTGGTGATGTGGACACCAAGGAACTTGAAGATCTCAACCGGCTCCACTACAGCCCCGTCGATGAGAAGGGGGTGTGATCGGTCCTCTTTTTCCTGTAGTCCACAATCATCTCCTTTATCTTGATCACGTTGAGGGAGAGGTTGTTGTTGTCCTTGCACCACATGGCCTGGTCTCTGACCTCCCCATCGTCGTTGTCGGTGATCAGGCACTGTTGTGTCATCAGCAAACTTAATGATGGTGTTGGAGTCGTGCCTGGCTATGCAGTCATGAGTGAACAGGGAGTACAGAAGGGGTCTGAGCATGCACCCCTGAGAGGCCCCTGTGTTGAGGATCAGCATGGCGGATGTGTTGTTCCCTAACCTTACCACTTGGGGGTAGCCTGTCAGGAAGTCCAGGATCCAGTTGCAGAGGGAGGTGTTTAGTCCCAGGGTGCTTAGCTTATTGATGAGGGCACTATGGTGTTGAACGCTGAGCGGCCAATAGCATTCTCACATACGTTATTCCTTTTGTCCAGGTGGGAATGGGCAGTGTGGAGTGCAATAGAGATTGCATCATCTGTGGATCTGTTAGGGCACTATGCAAATTGGAGTGGGTCTAGGGTTTCTGGGATAATGGTGCTGACGTGAGCCATGACCAGCCTTTTAAAGGACTTCATGGCTACAGATGTGAGTGCTACGGGTCGGTAGTCATTTAGGCAGGTTACCTTTAGTGTTCTTGGGCACAGGGACTATGGTTGTCTGCTTAAAACATGTTGGTGTTACAGGCTCGGACAGGGAGAGGTTGAAAATGTCAGTGAAGACACTTGCCAGTTGGTCAGCACATGCTCGGAGTACACGTTCTGGTAATCCGTCTGGCCCTGCGGCCTTGTGAATGTTGACGTGTTTAAAGGTCTTACTCATATCGGCTGTGGAGAGCGTGATCAGAGTCTTCCGGAACAGCTTGTGCTCTCATGCATGTTTCAGTGTTATTTGCTTCGAAACGACCGTAGAAGTCATTTAGCTCATCCGGTAGGCTCTTGTCACTGGGGCAGCTCTCGGCTGTGCTTCCCTTTAGTAGAGGTCGACCGATATATGATTTTTCAACACCGATACCAATTATTGGAGGACCAAAAAGGCAGATACCGATTTAATCGGCCAATATATATGTATTTTTAAAAATATGTATTTGTAATAATGACAATTACAACAATACTGAATGAACACTTATTTTAACTTAATATAATACATCAATAAAATCAATTTAACCTCAAGTAGATAATGAAACATGTTCAATTTGGTTTAATACAAAAACAAAGTGTTGGAGAAGAACGTAAAAGTGCAATATGTGCTATGTAAGAAAGCTAACGTTTCAGTTCCTTGCTCAGAACATATGAAAGCTGGTGGTTCCTTTTAACACGAGTCTTCAATATTCCCAGGTAAGAAGTTTTAGGTTGTAGTTATTATAGGACTAGTTCCCTGTATACCATTTGTATTTCATTAACCTTTGACTATTGGATGTTCTTATAGGCACTTTAGTATTGCCAGTGTAACAGTATAGCCTCCGTCCCTCTCCTCACTCCTCCCTGGGCTCGAACCAGCAACACAACGACAACAGCCACCACATCGAAGCAGCGTTACCCATGCAGAGCAAGGGAAACAACCACCCCAAGGCTCAGAGCGAGTGAAGTTTGAAACGCTATTAGTGTGCGCTAACTAGCCAGCCATTTCACTTCGGTCACACCAGCCTCATCTCGGGAGTTGATAGGTTTGAAGTCATAAACCGTGCAATGCTTGACACACAAGGAAGAGCTGCTGGCAAAACGCACAAAAGTGCTGTTTGAATGAATGTTTACGTGCCTGCTTCTGCCTACCACCGCTCAGTCAGATACTTAGATACTTGTATGCTTGTATGCTCAGTCAGATTATATGCAACACAGGACACGCTAGATAATATCTAGTAATATCATCAACCATGTGTAGTTAACTAGTGATTATGATTGATTGTTTTTTATAAGATTAGTTTAATGATAGCTAGCAACTTACCTTGGCTTTCTGCATTTGCGTAACAGGCAGTCTCCTTGTGGAGTACAACGAGAGAGAGGCAGGTAATGGTTTGCAAGCCCTGCCACATCCAACGAACACCAGTGCCGGTGTAGTACGATTCGATCTTAGTCCTGCATTGATGCTTTGCCTGTTTGATAGTTCGTCTGAAGGCATAGCGGGATTTCTTATAAGCTTCCGGGTTAGAGTCCCGCTTCTTGAAAGAGTCAGCTCTAGCCTTTAACTCAGTGCAGATGTTGCCTATAATCCATGTCTTCTGGTTGGGGTATGTATGTATGGTCACTGTGGGGATGACATCATCGATGCACTTATTGATGAAGCCCATGACTGATGTTGTGTACTCTAGTTAGGCTAGTTGAGAACAAGTTCTCATTTGCAACTGCGACCTGGCCAAGATAAAGCGTAGCAATTCGACACATACAACAACACAGAGTGACACATGGAATTAACAAAACATACGGTCAATAATACAGTAGAACAAAAGAAAACAAAAAGTCTATATACAGTGAGTGCAAATAAGGTAAGTTAAGGAAATAAATAGGCCATGGTGGCGAAGTAATTTCAATATAGCAATTAAAACACTGGAATGATTGATCGGCAGAAGATGAATGTGCAGGTAGAGATACTGGGGTGCGAAGGAGCAAAATAAATAAATACCAGTATGGGGATGAGGTAGGTAGATAGATAGGCTAAGTACAGGTGCAGTGATCTGTAAACTGCCCTGATAGCTGGTGATTAAAGCTAGTGAGGGAGATGTGAGTCTCCAGCTTCAGAGATTTTTGCAATTCGTTCCAGTCATGGGCAGCAGAGAACTGGAAGGAAAGACGACCAAAGGAGGAATTGGCTTTGGGGGTGACCAGTGAGATATACCTGCTGGAGCGCGTGCTACGAGTGGGTGCTACTATGGTGACCAGTGAGCTGAGATAAGGCGGGGCTTTTCCTAGCAGAAACTTGTAGATAACCTGTAGCCAGTGGGTTTGGTGACGAGTATAAAGCGAGAGCCAACCAACGAGAGCGTACAGGTCGCAATGGTGGGTAGTGTATGGGGCTTTGGGGACAAAACGGATGGCACTGTGATAGACTGCATCCAGTTTGTTGAGTAGAGCGTTGGAGGCTATTTTATAAATGACATCACCGAAGTCGAGGATCGGTAGGATGGTCAGTTTTACGAGGGTATGTTTGGCAGCATGAGTGAAGGATGCTTTGTTGCGATATAGGAAGCCGATTCTAGATTTAATTTTGGATTGGAGATTCTTAATGTGAGTCTGGAAGGAGAGTTTACAGTCTAACCAGACACCTAGGTATTTGTAGTTGTCCACATATTCTAAGTCAGAGCCGTCCAGAGTAGTGATGCTGGACGGGCGAGCAGGTGCGGGCAGCGATCAATTGAAAAGCATGCATTTAGTTTTACTTGCGTTGAAGAGCAGTTGGAGGCCACGGAAGGAGATTTATATGGCATTGAAGCTCGTCTGGAGGTTAGTTAACACCGTGTCCAAGGAGGCGCCAAAAGTATACCGAATGGTGTCGTCTGCGTAGAGGTGGATCAGAAAATCACCAGCAGCAAGAGCAACATCATTGATGTATACAGAAAAGAGAGTCGGCCCGAGAATTGAACCCTGTGGCACACCCATTGAGACTGTCAGAGGTCCAGACAACAGGCCCTCCGATTTGACACACTGAACTCTATCAGAGAAGTAGTTGGTAAACCAGGCGAGGCAATCATTTGAGAAACCAAGGCTGTCGAGTCTGCCAATAAGAATGTTGTGATTGACAGAGTCGAAAGCCTTGGCTAGGTCAATGAATACGGCTGCACAGTAATGTCTCTTATCAACGGCGGTTATGATATCGTTTAGGACCTTGAGCGTGGCTGAGGTGCACCCATGACCAGCTCTGAAACCAGATTGCATAGCGGAGAAGGTATGGTGGGATTCGAAATGGTCAGTAATCTGTTTGTTAACTTGGCTTTTGAAGACCTTAGAAAGACAGGGTAGGATAGATATAGGTCTGTAGCATTTTGGGTCTAGAGTGTCACCCCCTTTGAAGAGGGGGATGACCGCGGCAGCTTTCCAATCTTTGGGAATCTCAGATGATACGACAGAGGTTGAACAGGCTAGTAATAGGGGTGGAAATAATTTTGGCAAATAATTTTAGAAAGAAAGGGTCCAGATTGTCTAGCCCGGCTGATTTGTAGGGGTCCAGATTTTGCAGCTCTTTCAGAACATTGTCTATCTGGATTTGGGTAAAGGAAAAATGGTGGGAGCTTTGGCGGGTTGCTGTGGAGGGTGCCGTGCAGTTGACCGGGGTAGGGGTAGCCATGTGGAAAGCATGGCCAGCTGGAGAGAAATGCTTATTAAAATTCTCAATTATAGTGGAATTATCGGTGGTGACAATGTTTCCTAGCCTCAGAGCAGTGGGCAGCTGGGAGGAGGTGCTCTTATTCTCCATGGACTTTAGTGTCCCATAACTTTTTTTAGTTAGTACTACAGGATGCAACTTTCTGTTTGAAAAAGCTTGCCTTAGCTTTTCTAACTGCCTGTGTATATTTGTTCCTAACTTCCCCGAAAAGTTGCATATCACAGGGGGCTATTCGATGCTAATGCAGAATGCCACAGGATGTTTTTGTGCTGGTCAAGGGCAGACAGGTGTGGTGTGAACCAAAGATTATAACTATTCCTAGTTCTACATTTTTTGAGAGGGGCATGCTTATTTAAGATGGTGAGGAAGGCACTTTTAAAGAATAGCCAGGCATCATCTACTGACGGGATGAGGTCCCGCAGAGTGTGCTAAAGCAGTGAGTAAAACAAACTTAGGGAGTAGGCTTCTAATGTTAACATGCATGAACCCAAGGCTTTTACGTTACAGAAGTCAACAAATGAGAGCACCTGGGGGGTGGGAGTGGAGCTAGGCACTGCAGGACCTGGATTAACCTCCACATCACCAGAGGAACAGAGGAGAAGTAGGATAAGGGCACGGCTAAAGACTATGCAAACTGACCGTCTAGCACGTTCAGAACAGAGAGTAAAAGGAGCAGGTTTCTGGGCATGATAGCATAGATTCAAGTCATAGTGTACAGACGAAGGTAAGGTAGGATGTGAGTACATTGGAGGTAAACCTAGGCATTGAGTAATGAAGATAGAGATATAGTCTCTAGAGATGTTTAAACCAGGTGATGTCATCGCATATGTAGGAGGTGGAACAACATGGTTGGTTAAGGCATATTGAGCAGGGCTAGAGGCTCTACAGTGAAATAAGACAGTAATCACTAACCAGGACAGTAATGGACAAGGCATATTGATATTAGAGAGAGGCATGCGTAGCCAAGTGAACATATGGGTCCAGTGAGTGGTTGGGCTGGCTGGGGACACAGCGATTCAGACAGTTAGCAGGCTAACAAGCTAACAGTTAGTAGGCCGGAGCTAAACAAGCTAGCAGCTAGTAGACCAGGGCAAGCTAGCAGTTAGCAGGCTGGGTTAGCAAGCAAGCAGTTAGCATGGGCTAGCAGTTAGTTGACCAGGGCAAGCTAGCAGTTAGCAGACCGGGTTAGCAAACAAGCAAGCAGTTAGCAAGGGCTAGCAGTTAGCAGACCGGGCAGGCAAGCTAGCAGTTAGCAGACCGGGTTAGCAAGCAAGCAGTTAGCAAGGGCTAGCAGTTAGCAGACCAGGCAGGCAAGCTAGCAGTTAGCAGACCAGGGCCTGGCAGTTTAGCAGTTAGCAGACCGGGTTAGCAAGCAAGCAGATAGCAGGGGCTAGAAAGTTAGCCTTTGGGGGGAGGGAGGGGACGTCGCAATGGGGGTAAGTCTATTTTTGCTTCTTTGTGCAGTGACGTCGATAGACCAGTCGTTGAATTAGTAGGGTTCCAAGTAGCTCTAGGTAGCTAGCAGGCCGATATTGTAGCCCAGGAGTATGCTTCGGTGGTAGCACAGGAGCCCTGGCCGGGCTAGCTTCAAGCTAAATTGGTGCTTGCTCTGGGATGGAAACACTAGACAGGAGTAGTCATCCGGGATTGCGGTCAGCTAGTTGTGAAGGTCCAGATGAAAATTTTCAGTTTGGATAGGATATCCGGGGATAAAAATAACGGGTCCGTTATGCTCTGGTTAGAGTCACGTTGTTGGAACTATCGAGAGCTTTCCGAGCTGAAGGTTAGCTGATGACCGCTGGCAATAGATTGCTGACTGATAGCTGGTAGTTAGTTGGCTAGCTTCAGTTGAGGGATTCCAAATCCGAAGTAAATATAAATACTTTAGGAAAAAAAAGCAGATCCACACCACATTGGGTGAGGCGGGTTGCAGGAGAGTATTTAGATGATGAGGTTTAGCAAAATAATTTAAAGGATATGCGACGAAAAATATGTAAAACGATATATACAAGGGACATGACAGGACAAAGACGTCTGACTGCTACACCATCTTGGCATCTTAAATGAAGGTGAAATTTTAAAAAAGCCTGCTGACACCGTTGGTAGACCTCAGAAAAGCAAACAGTTACTGAATTTACTGAACAAGACTCATATTCCTTTCAATCTTTTACCAAGATTTGAGCAGAGATGCATATTTAGTTTATAAAAAATAAATTAAAAAAACACCTGTCAGGAGGATGCAGATAAATGATTGTTGACATCGATTAAGCATAATGATTATGGCTCTAGATGGTAGGAAAAAGTAGTTTCATGTGCTTGAAAAAATGTTAAATTCTCCAATTTAGCCCACCTCCGGTCCACCCCAAAGCTTTCCTCATGTAATTTGTGCCCCCTCAGATTATGGTGGTGCATGACTCCCCTGGTGTTCAGTACTGTAGTGGGATGAGTCTCAATTCTTCTGTGTATAGGACAGTGATCTAGCATGACAATGATTCTAAAGGGCTATTCATAATGTGCGTGTTATGTAAAGTTGTCTGTTTTGGTTGCAGTCGTCTGCTGTCAAGGCCTCTGATGGAGTTAGTGCCCATGTGTTAAAACAAAACCAGCTGTTTCTGGGTCAACCCCCTGTCAGCTCCTGAATTAACACACCCACTGTTTCTAAACAAGTCACTAGTTTCAGAGGAACAGAGTCTTCCTTTTGCAAACCCAGGGTAACGAACTCAAGAGGAAGTGCCTGTATAGGAGTTGGTTTGTGTTTCTGTGTGTTTGTATTTGTTGTTTGCGTGTCTGTAATTATGTCATTGCATGGTCTTGGTGGGCAATGTAGGCTACTCGGGTGAGCTAGTTGACAAATGCAAACACATCAGGCAGTGTCTGCCTGCCTGATGCCTCATAACAAATGAAGGGGAAATGGCAAACACCAGCCTAGTCAGATTGAAAATAGCTCCTAGCCTGTGATGTTAGGGACATGATTTAAATCAGGTTTCACAAAGGTCTTAGTTAAAATGAATACAGAGTAATAAAGTTCATTCCCACTGGGCACATACTGGTTTCTGTTGAACCAACGTGGAATAGAAATTGATTTGAGGTCTGTGCCCAGTGGGTTGTGATTTATTGTGTACATTTAGGTAAAGAATTGTGTCCTATATGCAAGACTCCCCTCTACTTATACTGAACAAATATATCAATTAAATGCAACATGCAAGAATTTCAAAGATTTTCCTAAGTTACAGTTCATATAAGGAAATCAGTCAATTGAAATATATTAGGCACTAATCTATGGATTTCACATGACTGCCAATACAGATATGCATCTGTTGGTCACGGATACCTTAAAAAAGTAGGGGCCTGAATCAGAAAACCAGTCCGTATCTGGTGTGACCACCATTTGCCTCATGGAGTGTGACACCTCCTTCGCATAGAGTTGATCAGGTTGTTGATTGTGGCCTGTGGAATGTTGTCCCACTCCTCGTCAATGGCTGTGCAAAGTTGCTGGATATTGGCAGGAACTGGAACACGCTGTCGTACACATCGATCCAGAGCATCCCAAACATACTCAATGGGTGACATGCCTGGTGAGTATTCAGGCCATGGAAGAACTTGACATTTTCAGCTTCCAGTAATTGTTTACAGATCCTTGCGACATGGAGCCGTGTGGATGAATGGCATGACAATGAGCCTCAGGATCTCGTTGCGGTATCTCTGGATTCAAACTGCCATAGATAGAATACAATTGTGTTCGTTGTCCATAGCTTATGCCTGCCAATACCATAACCTCACCGCTACCATGGGGCACTCTGTTCACAACGTTGACATCAGAAAACCACTCACACACACAACCCAATTCACATGGTCTGCAGTTGTGAGGCCGGTTGGACGTACTGCCAAATTCTCTAAAACAATGTTGGAGGCGGCTTATGGTAGAGAAATTAACATTCAATTATCTGGCAACCGCTTTAGTGGACATTCCTGCAGTCAGCATTCCAATTGCACGCTCTCTCAACTTGAGACATCTGTGGCATTGTGTTGTGACAATTGCACATTTTAGAGTGGCCTTTTACTGTCTCCAGCACAAGTAGCACCTGTGTAATGATCATGCTGTTTAATCAACTTATTGATATGCCACACTTGTCAGGTGGATGGATTATCTCGAGAAAGGATAACTCACTAACAGGGATGTAACAAATGTGTGCACAATTAGAGAGAAATAAGCTTTTTGTGTGCATTAAACATTTCTGTGATTTAAAAAAAATATATATATATATTAGCTCATGAAACATGGGACCAACACTTTACATGTTGCTTTTTATATATATATATTTTTCAGTGTAGATAGGAGAGACCTACAGTATGCCTACTAGACTGCCTCAGAGATGTTCATTTATTCTCGCCTACTTTGAAGTGCTATGTTTGAATTATACATGGAATGTTCCTTCAGCCAGCTAACGAGATACTTGTTGGGTCTATTTGTGGAACGAGATGCATTTGTTAGCTGCTAAAAACAAACATACTAACGTCACAGTGATCAGTTCAACAAATGATCTGACCGACTTGAATCTTGTGACATGATGACCGTGTGAGTTGGTTTCAGCACATCATAGAAAGTGTTAAGTGTATACTGTTGCTATGGTCTATCACTGGACAAGAATACCAGAGCGATGTGTATACATTTTTTTTATTTTAGATTTTAAATGAATCATACCGAGTCATGAGAAGCTGTGAATACAGGAAGTTTGTGTGCACTATTTCTGGCATGGCTGTGCGTGTGCGTGTGCGTGTGCGTGTGCGTGTGTGTGTGTGTGTGTGTGTGTGTGTGGTGGTGACCGAGCAGGCTTATTGTCTTATCAGGTAGGCTGTAATGTTCCTGTCAAAGGCAAGACCTGTCAGTGAGAAGTTACTTGGCGAGTTATTTAAGTGTAAGGATAGTGAGGACCTGTGAAAGAAGAGAGATATGCCGTCCATGTTGACATTGAACGCATGGAGTGTTGATGGTGATTTTGAGTGTTGTTGCAGACAGTATGTAAGGCAAGAAGCCGATTGGCTGAATATATTGCTATGGGTGTGGTGTGTTTGGTCAGTGCTGCTACATTCACCTTTTTCTCTGTGCTACAAAAGGATATGTTTGCTGTAGATTAGTGCTGCTAAAGGAAGTGAGGACAAGCAGATGGATAAAGAAGGCTGTTTTGGTTTTATAGAAGGTGCATTTCCATTCACACATGATTGTAACACCTTGTAGTGTAGAATGTGAGGATTGGTGAACAGTGGCGAAAAAGGCTTTTGCGTAAAAGGAAAAGGCTCAGCCATTTTTTTTCTTCCATTTTGCCATTTTCCACAAGGGATTCCTCTTGATGATGACTTTGTCATATTTGAGAGAGAAAAAAATGAAAGGCATACAATGTTTAAGCTGGCATTATCAAATACTCCATTAAATCTCAACTGGCAGATGGAGATAGTCCTGTTCAAAGAACACTGTTGGGATGAAAGGAGAAATGCGTCAGTTGCATGGATAATGTGTTCTATTTCTACGCTGATTTTAAGTCCAAGTACATGACTTCTGGTTCAGAAAAAGAAACCTCTCTATTTTAGTTTTAGGATGATTGAGTCAGTAGCGCTTTGAATAGCAGTTGACAGACGGATCATGTAAAGTGAAGGTTTTAATGATTGTGATTTCTTTATCCAAGATGCTTCAAGTCAGTAGACAATTCTTGCACATGACACATGAAAATAATTGTCATTAGTTCAGAAAAACACATTATAGATGGATGGTTGGATGAACCAGGGCAGTCACTTCTTCTCTCTTCTTCAGGAGGATCTGTTCATGGTAATTTCCATGCAAAAGGACACATGAGCACCAGGGCGTTTTCCATGGAAAAGGACACATGAGCATCAGGGCGTTTCCATGGAAAAGGACACATGAGCATCAGGGCGTTTCCCATGTAAAAGGGCACATGAGCACCAGGGCGTTTCCCATGTAAAAGGGCACATGAGCACCAGGGCGTTTCCCATGTAAAAGGGCACATGAGCACCAGGGCGTTTCCCATGTAAAAGGGCACATGAGCACCAGGGCGTTTCCATGGAAAAGGACACATGAGCACCAGGGCGTTTCCATGGAAAAGGACACATGAGCACCAGGGCGTTTCCATGGAAAAGGACACATGAGCACCAGGGCGTTTCCATGGAAAAGGACACGAGCACCAGGGCGTTTCCATGGAAAAGGACACATGAGCACCAGGGCGTTTCCATGTAGAAGGACACATGAGCACCAGGGCGTTTTCCATGGAAAAGGACACATGAGCACCAGGGCGTTTCCATGCAAAAGGACACATGAGCACCAGGGCGTTTTCCATGTAAAAGGGCACATGAGCACCAGGGCGTTTCCCATGTAAAAGGGCACATGAGCACCAGGGCGTTTCCCATGTAAAAGGGCACATGAGCACTAGGGCGTTTCCCATGTAAAAGGGCACATGAGCACCAGGGCGTTTCCCATGTAAAAGGGCACATGAGCACCAGGGCGTTTCCCATGTAAAAGGACACATGAGCACCAATGGAAAAGGGGTCTTAGTCTAAATACTTTTTCTGCTAGATGTTTTCTATCAGAAATACATCAAAACACAATCATGTAGAAGTAAAGACCCCTGACAACTAATATCAACACTTTTATATTTAGTTTGGGAGAAATACCTTTACCAAACATTTTGCACCACCATCAAACCCTGCACCTATACACTATCCCCAAAATCCACCACCCCGTCCCACTACTTTGTCCCTAAACAACCCCTTCTCTCATCTCAAAACTTCCTGTAGATTTTCTGAACTAAAATATCTCTTACATTTCTCTGCTGCTGCAACTACCACGTCCATCTTCTGTGATTTCCGCTCCTTCAGCGCAGTGCAGTTGATCAACATGGCTATAAATGCAATAAATCCAATCTTACTTAAAAGTGTACTTTCTGGATCTCTCTCTCGTCAGGCCTACTCACTGGGTGGCTCCGAGTCAAATCACTCACGCTTGGGCTATCCTCTACTCTCTTCACTGCGTCAGCATAGGAAACTTATTGCCCCACGCAAACTCTGGTCCCACAGTTGACCGTGCATGTCTGAGCAAAAACAAAGCCATAAGGTCAACGGTATTGTCCATAGAGATCCGCGACGGGATTGTGTCGAGGAACAGATTTGGGGAAGGGTACCAACAACTTTCTGCAGCATTGAAGGGCCCCAAGAACACAGTGGCCTCCATCATTCTTAAATAGAAGAAGTTTGGGACCACCAAGACTCTTCCTAGAGCTGGCTGCTTGGGCAAATTTGAGCAAACGGGTGAGAAGGGCCTTGGTCAGGGAGGTGACCAAGAAGCCAATGGTCATTGTGACAGAGCTCCAGATTTCCTCTCTGGAGCTGGGAGAACCTTCCAGAAGGACAACCATCTCTGCAACACTCCACCAATCAGGCATTTTATGGTAGGAAGTCACTCCTCAGTGGAAGGCATATGACAGCCTGCTTGGAGTTTGCCAAAATGCACCTAAAGACTCTCAAACCATGAGAAAAAAGATTGTCTGGTCTGATGAACCAAGATTTAAATCTTTGGCCTCAATGCCAAGTGTCACACATGGAGGAGACCTATCACCATCCCCACGGTGAGTCATGGTGGTGGCAGCATCATGCTGTGGGGATGTTTTTCAGCGGCAGGGACTGGTAGACAAGTCAGGTGCGAGGGAATGATGAATGGAGCAAAATACAGGGAGATCCTTGATGAAAACCTGCTCCAGAGTGCTCAGGACCTCAGACTGGGGCGAAGGTTAACCTTCCAACAGGACGACGACCCTAAGTACACAGCCAAGAGAAGTGGCTTCGGGACAAGTCTCTGAATGTCCTTGAGTGGCCCAGACAGAGCCCGGACTTGAACCTGCTCAAACATCCCTGGAGAGACCTTAAAATAGCTGTGCAGCGATGCTCCCCATCCAAGCCTGACCGAGTTTGAAAGGATCTGCAGAGAAGATTTGGAGAAACTCTCCAAATACAGGTATGCCAAGCTTGTATCGTCATCCAAGAAGACTCGAGGCTGTAATTACTGCCAAAGGTGCTTCAACAAAGTACTGAGTAAAGGGTCTGATGACTTATGTAAATAAGGTATTACTGTTCTATTTTTAATATATTTGCAAACATTTCTTAACCTGTTTTTTTTGTTTTGTCATTATGGTGGATTGTGTGTAGCTTAACTTTTTCCCCCTTTTTTGGAATAAGGCTGATTCAAAAAATGAGGAAAAGGTCAAGGGTTCTGAATACTTTTCGAATGCACTGTAGACGCACCATGTTTGAATAAAATCAATTATACAGTATCTAGGCTAATTTGACTGATGCTTTAAGCACTGAAATTTAAAAATGAAGACACACAAATGACTAAAGAGGCAGCCAGAAACCAATACGACCTAACCGGAAGAAAAAACACAGTTCCCCGCTGCTGCTAGCCTTCGTGGATTCTGCCACACCAGCGGTCAGCAACCTTTTCCATTTGGAATGCCATGTTATTGTACCATTTCCACTGATCTGCGTGCTAGTTAGGATTTCATATGCACATTTTGGAACAGTTTCAATTAATTATATTTTAAAAAGTCTTCATATAGCTTAATCAATGTCATGTGGTTAATAGAAATTATATCTCAATGAACATTTTACAACTCTAAAAGTAACTTATTGCCATTACCAATATGTAAAAATTGCCTATATAAAGCCAACAAAAACATTGCAGCCCGCAGGTAGAAAATATCCTTATTAAAAATAAATATCCTATAAATCACTTTGGCTATGCATGGCCTGTCAGCAAGGAACTTAAAACATTGTATCAACTAACTTGGATACAGCCGGAGGTTCACTCAAGCAACATTGTGTGAAATGGTCTGAGCCCCCAGTTTCCTGTGCCAGCAGTCTCTGTACAGACAGACACAGCTATAGGCTAATTGCGCAAGAGATGAGTAATCAGGTAGGCATTTTTTTCTTCACAGGATCATCCCAGCAGCCTCAGCAATGGACTAGTCCACTGAGACAGCATGAATCAGACTGTGTGTGTTTGTGTGTCGTATTTACGTGAGATGCATACAAAGACCAAGAAAGGCAAGGTGTGTGTGTTTGCAGTATGTTGTTGACAGTTTGCCGGCAGTTCAGTATGTTTTCCCATGGCAATGTGTGAGAGCTGTAAGCCGATGCCCTGACCTTGTAGAGAGGCTGGAGAGCAGATGCCCAACCTGCCAGATGTTTGAGCCAACATGCTGCTGCATGACCCTACTCTACGCTATGCAACTCTACCCTACCCTACCCCACCCCAAAGGGCACCAACACACTGCACTGCACATACAGGAGAACGAGAGAGACTTTCCCTCCAACAAAAAACAATGATAGGATGGGTGTAACTGCTGTAGATATAGGATATTTGAACATGAACATTTGGTTATGTTATTGTTTGAGATTTGTCGTGACTCCTGAGCACTATAGTATTTCACTGTCAGTTGAAATTTGGCTACAGTGGTGTAGCTTGACTCTGTCATGTGATCACTTACAACCAATGAAAACAAAAGAGGGTATGGTTATACTGGACACCAACCTCCATATACACATGTAAACACTCTTAGATTTTCCCAACCTCCATATACACATGTAAACACTCTTAGATTTTCCCAGCCGACCAAATCGCACAACCCACTACTCCCACACACACGCATATAAATACACATTCCGCTGGCTCCAGAATGCTAACACTTTCCCATTTTACACACACGTATTGACTCATGAAGCTGCCACACTCTTGGCAATCTGATTAGGATTTTCACAGATGGCTGAAACTCCTGTTTCGTCCCTAGGGGTTTTGTGTAGATTTGCTAGTCTGCGTCAACATGTCTGGGGGAAAAACTGTCTGAACACATGCATGCCTGTCAGACAGGCCAGAGTTCTATTGTTACATATTTTGCTGATGAAGTCTACGTGCTCATTGTTAACATACAATAACATTAAAGAGAATCAAATATCAGTCTTTTTGCCAGTAACAATATTATATTTCCAAAACTGTTGATTTATACATTCTATGCCACTTTTGCATTAATTGACACTTATCCACGCTAGTCCATTGACACTTATCCACGCTAGTCCATTGACACTTATCCACGCTAGTCCATTGACACTTATCCACGCTAGTCCATTGACACTTATCCACGCTAGTCCATTGACACTTATCCACGCTAGTCCATTGACACTTATCCACGCTAGTCCATTGACACTTATCCACGCTAGTCCATTGACACTTATCCACGCTAGTCCATTGACACTTATCCACGCTAGTCCATTGACACTTATCCACGCTAGTCCATTGACACTTATCCACGCTAGTCTACTAATTCGTTACAAGTAACAGAAAGGATCATGTGAGAAGGTTAATCCAGTACACAAAATGAAATGATGGAGGCCTATATTAGGCGAGGAGCTCTCACCGTCACCCCCCTGTTTCTGTTTATGCCCGGTGTGCTTTAGACTGCTGATAATTCTATTAAGGACAGAATTCTATTACGGAGTTTTATCTCGGTCCAAATGAATGTGATTAGCTGAGGAGAACATTGCTTAGAATGTGTTTAATTTGGAGCCATGTGTGTGCTGTGGTAACTTCAGAGGGCCATGTGTGTGGAGCAACTGCCCACAGGTCATCTCCCTCGATCAGCAGCTAGCATTCTTGAGGCACACATCAAATTAGCCCAGCAGCCCCAGTCAAACAACCACTGATACGATACAGTCTCCTTTGTTAAGCTGCTTTGCAGGAAAGGCAAATGGACTGAGTTTCTACATATCATTGGAGCCAATCTCTTTTGCTCCATACAATGTACCATGTTTGCATAATGCATTTTAAGACAGAATTTATATTAAAAACTGAATTGAAAGATGTTCCAGTAAAAGGTGACATTTTGTGCCTCCTCTTCATCCACCAGCGGTATGCTACCCTAACCTTGGTGATAAATGGCAGCCATTTTGCAGCTGAGTACACCCCACCCCACTCCACTCTACCGGAGGGGTAATTATCTGATGTTTGAACCAGATAGTATGAGCTAAATGTCATGGTTTGGTTAAGTCTAGTTCATACGTCCACTAAATATATCTCTACCTGTACATGACCATCTGATCATTTATCACTCCAGTGTTAATCTGCAAAATTGTAATTATTCGCCTACCTCCTCATGCCTTTTGCACACATTGTATATAGACTGCCCATTTTTTTCTACTGTGTTATTGACTTGTTAATTGTTTATTCCATGTGTAACTCTGTGTTGTCTGTTCACACTGCTATGCTTTATCTTGGCCAGGTCGCAGTTCAACTAGCCTACCTGGTTAAATAAAGGTGAAATAAATAAAAAATATATATATATTTAAAAAATCCAGCCTTGCCTATTCACATGTCAAGCCTATCTCAATGCTAATTTACATCGGTCTGTTGCGAGACAATAGACCACATCCACTGGAGAAGGTGTGACGGGGGCATTACCTATTCACATTACACTAAAAGTTCATTCAACCCTCCTACCTCCTCCTGCTCTCAGCGTCACTACAAACCAGGCTTCATCTATTAGTCTGAATGTCCTTTGAATAAAAGAGCCCTTTCTGGACTTGATGAAGAGGCTGCAGCATGATGGTTTGGCTGGGGGGGGTAGTCAGCCGTGTTTTGCTGGAACTCTGTGGGCACTAACAAATGTACAAAGGGCCTGCTGTCTGCCTGCTTCCCTGCTCCTGCCACAGATGGCGTTTGGTCAGGGGCAAGGATGGAGACGGAGAAACGGACAGCATCACAAAAGCAAAGCAGCACTCTTCTCCCCACCCCCTTCGTCATCAACCCCGTGCGCATCAAACGCTCCCCAAACAATAGTGGCTAGGTCTTTGTTGAGCCCAGCGGGGGCGGCTCCCCTTCATGTACAGATGGGAGCCGGCATCATCAAAACTTCCAGTTGTAGAAGAGGGCCGGGGCCAACTTTGGTCTTCCCCTCAGGGGGAAAGGGGAAAGTCTGTTAGTTTTATTTAATGGGAGAGATCCCTTTGCCTTTCCATTCACAGCACATCCACCCGACCTATCTCTTCCTGCACATATTAGCAGAAGAGCGACGTGATGCTCGAGTTGGTCACTCTCATATCGGTCTCTTATGTCTGTCTAGCCGGTCTGTCTGCTCCCATGATCCTCTCTGTCTTTCCCCCAGCTTTGTCTGTGTATCTCTCTCTGTCAGTCAGCCATTCTCACTGTCTGTGTCTGTGGGTAAGGTCTGGGTTATGTTGAGTCAGTCCGTGGAAAGGGGAATACCTAGTCAGATGTACAACTGAAATGTGTCTTCTGCATTTAACCCAACCCCTCTGAATCAGAGAGGTGCGGGGGGCTACCTTAATCGACATCCACGTCATCTTGGCCCGGGGAACTGTGGGTTAACTGCCTTGCTCAGGGGCAGAACGACAGATTTATATCTTGTCAGCTCGGGGATTCTAATCAGCAACCTTTCAGTTACTGGCCCAACGCTCCAGGTAACTAGGCCCTGTGTGCCTGGGCCATGTGAGAGAACAAAGGCATGTAGGATGGACTACCTTCTGACATCACAGGATTGGGACGAGGGGGTAATATCTGCACACGCATACGTGCATTTTGGATGCGTTTTCATGCCAGAAAGGGGAGATCAATGCACACCTGTGCTGTACAACATGAATGATGCATGTAGGAAGAATATCTCTCAGTATAGAATTGGCCGCAAAGCCTTTACTAGCTGTTAAAGATGTGTCGGACACCTTAAGCCTCCGAGAGAGAATTTATCTGTCTGTATGTTTATTCATTTTTCTTTTATTTAACCTTTTATTTAACAAGGCAAGTCAGTTAAGAACACATTCTTATTTACAATCACGGCCAAACCCTAACCCGAACGACGCTGGGCCAATTGTGCTCCGCCCTATGGGACTCCCAATCCCGTCCGGTTGTGATGCAGCCTGGAATCAAACTAGGGTCTGGAGTGACGCCTCTGGCACTGCGATGCGGTGCCTTAGACCGCTGCACGACTCGGGTGCCCTAATATGTCTCTGTGTTTAGCCTGAGAGACTGAGATCAAGACCGTATTGGCTATGTGTTTGTGTGGGATAGAAAAGAGATGTCTCCTGAATCTACAGGACTCTACATACATACAGTACTTCCCAAAAGCTATGGGCTTGTATTCAGTTAAGCCAATTCATGTATTGCCCAATAGTTTATTTGGTGCTGCTGTACTTAAGTACGTGTATGTATTAATGGAGATGGGGTGTGTGTGTGTGTGTGTGTGTGTGTGTGTGTGTGTGTGTGTGTGTGTGTGTGTGTGTGTGTGTGTGTGTGTGTGTGTGTGTGTGAGCAGCCATAAAAAGAGTAATTGAAAAGCCTGTGCTGTGTGTGTGTTTACCAGGGGCTGTGCAGCTCCTTAAAGGGGTCTCTAATTACTGTATCAGCTCAGGCCCTAGCACACACAGGCCCACATGGGCCAATTAAACCTGCATCAGCAGAGACTCATCACCAGCACACACACATGACAATATGTGTGTCGAAGTGCATGAGTTTCTGGGAATGGGTGTGTCTTTAATGCCGCTCATAAATGCGTCAAGAGTTTGTGTGAATGAACACATTTATCTTTAGAAACCGTGCAAACACAGCGTAAATCGACGCGCAATCTTCGAATGTTTATGAGATGTGGGTGCAAGGACATGAGATAATTTAAGGTCCATCTAGTGACCTAGCAGGGCTCCAGTCTAACTTTTTATTTTCTTTTTTTCCCGGTTGGTGGCACCAACCCATGATTTGGTCGCACCATTTTTGGTTGTTGTTGTGGCGTGTAGTTACATTGTTGCTTCTGTTTGCTGTGAGGAAACAATCTAATCTTATTTCTGAAAGTCATGTTTTCATTCAACTGGCATCTTAGAAGGTCATTCACAGTGCTTTTATTAAGAAGTGAAATAGACTACTGAGATGGTTTTCAACAAATGTTTTATTTGACATGGTGTGTTTCAAAATATTTGAATGTGCAACCTAATCCAGTGATTGTCATGAATTGTAAGTTGACAATGTTATATTTTACTGTTAAAATAGGGCTCCAGAATGTTCCGATTATATTTTTTTGTAGTTGTTGTTCAGTAGATACATTTGCCTGCATCTATGCGCACTGATATCGAAGGTTACTTATTCGGGGCTAATTCACCACCTCAGTAAGTGGAAACACAAAACACATTAGCTAGATCGCTAACTCTAAAAATAATAGCCACTGCTAATAGCCATGCATTAATCTAACAGTACATGTAATGTCCCAAATAACTTTGCAGTTGTAGCCTAGACTACTACCTAATGAGGCCTATGCAATCGCAAAATGACCGACGTGCATTTTGCGCGCTCTGTACCTCAAAGCCATATCAAATATATTGGTTGTAAAATAGTCGCTATTGAGCTCAAGCATTATACCTACACAAAACTGAGAACCTCTTCAACTGTGACAATAGTTGCTGTGTTTTCCCCCGCAATTGGATTTTAAAATGTTATACAGTCAGACCACATTTTCTTTCTCACTGGGCAGCTGTATCGTGGTGTCACCGACCGTAGCTAGTAACGTGGCCCATTTTTCCTCCCCTCCCAAGATTATATTTCAAGTAGGATAACAGCTAACACAAGAAATAACTAATATTGGTAGCCATATACACTGAGTGTACAAAACATTAGGAAAACCTTCCTAATATTGAGTTGCACCCCCCTTTGCCCTCAGAACAGCCTCAGTTAGGGGCAAGGTTTTGAAAGTGTTCCACAGGGATGCTGCCCATGTTGACTCTGTTTCCCACAGTTGTGTCAAGTTGTCTGGGTGTCCTTTGGATGGTGGACCATTCTTGAGATCACATGGGGAAACTTGAGTGTAAAATAACCCAGCAGTGTTGCAGTTCTTGACACACTCAAACCGGTGCACCTGGCACCTACTACCATAGCCCGTTCAAAGTTACTTTGAATCTGTTGTCTTGCCCATTCACCCTCTGAATGGCGCACATACACAATCCATGCCTCAATTGTCTCAAGGCTTAAAAATCCTTCTTTAACCCGTCTCCTCCCCTTCATCTACACTGACTTGAAGTGGATTTAACAAGTAACATCAATAAAGGATCATAACTTTCACCTGGATTCACCTGGTCAGTCTGTCATGGAAAGAGCAGGTGTTCCTAATGTTTTGTGCACTCGGTGTAGACGTCACTGTGATTACAAGTCTACTCAACGGGGAGAGCATTAACGGCAACGACACTGAGACACAGTGTCCCTCGCTCCTGCTATCCCACAATGCCGTGGGAAGTAGCTACAAGTGTAGCCAATGTCAGGGGGTGACAGTCACAGCAAGCACACTCATGCAACGCATACGAGCACTCTTCAGTACTTTCATCAAAAACAAACAGCTGTCAGTTTTACTAGCTGAAACGGTACAATTATTCCGTGTGTAAAATGAACCGTGAAATCTGACTCATCCTCTCTGGCCAAATCCAAACTCTCTCACTAGTTCAATGGTAAACGTGTCAATAAAACGGGTTGCTACTGCGACCCGTAAAACGAGGAAGTAGCCAGGAGCCGATCGAAAGACTGGGCGGGTTTTGCATGCTCAGGTAAGATCCGTCCAGGGCGGGTCGCAGTCAGACCATATTGAGCGAAACCGGTACTGGGGCAGGCAGAAACTTTAATTACAGGAATCATGAGCACATTATCATGGTTTTAGCTTCCCCAAAAAATCTGATGTTTTTAAGTGAGGTGACCATGTGCAATGTTCAGCTCGCACTGATGCCAATAATTAAAATCAAATGGTCACAGTTTGGAGCCCCGCTTTGGTCAGGACTATTTTTCATTCTGATTAAATCACCTAAAAACAGAGTATGTAGGTCAAGGTTGTGGTGATTAATGAGGGCTGGGAGTTGCATCTCTGTTGTGGTCCACTGCCCCCAAACAATGCTGTGGGCCTGCTTTCTCCCCTCATCCCCTCTGGCTATTAGAGGAGAAGAGCCCTACATGTATCCATTTCCAGCTCTGTCTCTGGAGGGGTGTAAGTGATACATCCTCAGTTTGGGGGGCAGGTTGTGCGTTGCGTGGGAGTGATATAGGGTGACCCTTCTGTGGAGGGAGATGGTCCATGGAGGGGTGATGTGGGGCATGGGGATTATACTCCCCTCTGGTACACGGCTGAGACGATGTGTACCCCGCCCCCGCCCCTTTCCATCATGAGCAGCCCCGAAACACAACCCTCCACCTGAAAAGCTGTGAAATAGGCCATGGTAGCGACTAATGTAAATACTCTACTTTACAGAAACGCACACTCTATGCAGTAAGGCAGTATCAGGGGTTAGTGTGTGTGTGTGTGTGTGTGCTAGCCCACAACCATGGTATTTTAAATTTTTTATTTCACCTTTATTTAACCAGGTAGGCTAGTTGAGAACAAGTTCTCATTTACAACTGCGACCTGGCCAAGATAAAGCATAGCAGTGTGAACGGACAACAACACAGAGTTACACATGGAGTAAACAATAAACAAGTCAATAACACAGTAGGAAAAAGAAAGAGTCTATATACATTGTGCAAAAGGCATGAGGAGGTAGGCGTATAATTACAATTTAGCAGATTAACACTGGTGTGATAAATGATCAGATGGTCATGTGCAGGTAGAGATACTTTTCTTCTCTTTTGCACACCATTAAATAAAAACAATATGGGGATGAGATAGGTAAAATTGGATGGGCTATTTACCAATAGACTATGTACAGCTGCAGCGATCGGTTAGCTGCTCAGAGGGCAGATGTTTAAAGTTGGTGAGGGAGATAAGTCTCCAACTTCAGCTATTTTTGCAATTCGTTCCAGTCACAGGCAGCAGAGAACTTGAAGGAAAGGCGGCCAAATGAGGTGTTTGCTTTAGGGATGATCAGTGAGATACACCTGCTGGAGCGCGTGCTACGGGTCGGTGTTGCCATCGTGACCAGTGAGCTAAGATAAGGCGGAGCTTTACCTAGCATGGACTTGTAGATGACCTGGAGCCAGTGGGTCTGGCGACGAATATGTAGTGAGGGCCAGCCGGCTAGAGCATACAGGTCGCAGTGGTGGGTGGTATAGTAACAAAAAGGATGGCACTGTGATAAACTGCATCCAGTTTGCTGAGTAGAGTATTGGAAGCTATTTTGTAGATGACATCGCCGAAGTCGAGGACCGGTAGGATAGTCAGTTTTACTAGGGTAAGTTTGGCGGCGTGAGTGAAGGAGGCTTTGTTGCGAAATAGAAAGCAGACTCTAGATTTGATTTTAGATTGGAGATGTTTGATGTGAGTCTGGAAGGAGAGTTTACAGTCTAGCCAGACACTTAGGTACTTATAGATCCAGGGTGGTGATGCTAGTCGGGTGTGCGGGTGCAGGCAGCGAACGGTTGAAAAGCATGCATTTGGTTTTACTAACGTTTAAGAGCAGTTGGAAGCCACGGAAGGAGTGTTGTATGGCATTGAAGCTCATTTGGAGGTTAGATAGCACAGTGTCCAAGTATACAGAATGGTGTCGTCTGCATAGAGGTGGATCAGGGAATCGCCTGCAGCAAGAGCAACATCATTGATATATACAGAGAATAGAGTCGGCCCGAAAATTGAACCATGTGGCACCCCCATAGACTGCCAGAGGACCGGACAACATGCCCTCCGATATGACACACTGAACTCTGTCTGCAAAGTAGTTGGTGAACCAGGCTAGGCAGTCATTAGAAAAACCGAGGCTAAATGAGTCTGCCGATAAGAATATGATGATTGACAGAGTCAAAAGCTTTGGCCAGGTCGATGAAGACGGCTGCACAGTACTGTCTTTTATCTATGGCGGTTATGATATCGTTTAGTACCTTGAGCGTGGCTGAGGTGCACCCGTGACCGGCTCGGAAACCAGATTGCACAGCGGAGATGGTACGGTGGGATTCGAGATGGTCAGTGATCTGTTTGTTGACTTGGCTTTCGAAGACCTTAGATAGGCAGGGCAGGATGGATATAGGTCTGTAACAGTTTGGGTCCAGGGTGTCTCCCCCTTTGAAGAGGGGGATGACCGCGGCAGCTTTCCAATCCTTGGGGATCTCAGACGATACGAAAGAGAGGTTGAACAGGCTGGTAATAGGGGTGGTGTAAGATGTATATTGGTGTATTTGCCTGGCTGCCTCTGTGATGTAGCCGGGCAGGCCAGGGTTATACAGCAGTCCTCTCAGGCATCACATGCCCCACCTCTCTGGCTGTGCTGTGTTGAATATGAGGTTGAGGATTATAGAAGTCACTGTCACATGGGGTTCCCATCATTGCCTCTCCCCTCTGTCTGTCTCTGTCTCTGTCTGTCTCATGCCAAACCAAAGGACTGTGATGCCAGGTCTAGAACACTGCTGGTTTGATCTTTGTTATAAAGATTATCACTAACGCATGCATTATGTAATTATTAGAACAATTCTTTCTATGTTTGGCAAGGATGGGGTTTAGCTTAGGTTGAGGAACTGTTGTGCTTCTCTTCCTGTGTTACTCTGAATGATTCCTCTCGGTGCTGTGCTCTATATGTCTACAGGCAAGGTAATGATAGGGTGTGGAGAAAATCAATGGGACTCTTAAGACATGAAGCACGCAGGAATGGGATTTCAGATAGACATAGAGAATGGGGAGGAAGAGTTGTGGGTAATGTAGTTTGGTTTGGAGACACCCACTTGTCCCGTCCTGTCTAGTGTAAATATAGTTTTATTCGTTTTTTTTTCTGTATATATTTCGTACATATTTTAATCTCACTTTCCAACTAGAGCTGAATACACTCTCCTGCAACCCGCATCACCCAATGTGGTACGGATCTGCTTTTTCTATACATTACTTTAGAACCGGAACCCCCATCAGAAGCTAGCCAGCTAACTAGCTACTAGCTAGTACTCAGTTAGCCATTGCTAGCGGTCTTCAAAGCTAACTAGGACACCAGCACGACATCAACCCAGAGCACATCAGACTGCTTTTTCTCCGGATTCCTACCGCAAGCTCTGAACCTTTACACCGGATCATCGCAACTAGCTAGCTGCAATCAGAGTGGCTACTCCTGGCTAACGTCTCTGTCCCAAAACCAGCACCAATTAGCCTTGAGCTAGCCTCGAGCTAAGCCCATCTCCCGACTAGCCGAAGAGGCCCAACAATACCTCTTTTGCCAATTGGCCTGGACCCTTTACTGCTGACACGGAGCCCCACCGATCCATCACGACTGGTCCGCCTACATAATCGTCCGAGGTGGTTTCAACAGGCTTTTTCGTTGCGACATCGTCAAAGATCCATCTGTTAGGCCAAGGCCCGCGAGCTTTCTGAAACGCTGTGTCTCCAGCTCACCTAGTGTACTAGAGCACCTGTAGCATACTCCTGGGCTACAATTACCCGGGCCCACGACCGCATGAAGAGGAATAAACAGACTCACCCCATCGCGACGTCCCCCCAAAGGTTAACTCTCTAGCCCTCGCTATCTCCCTGCTTGCTAATTCGGCCTGCTAACTGCTAGCTTGTCTAGCCCGGGCCTACGAACTGTTAGCTTGTTAGCACAGGCCTGCTAACCATCTGAATCACTGCATCCCAAACACTCTGAACCCATTTACTTTCTATCTCTTTTTGATTTTTATTTTGTTTATACCTTCCGGAAACTTGCCTCACCCACTGTGGTACGGAATCGCTGTTACTTTTAATTTTAATTTTATTTTTATGACACACTCAAGAACCTCCAGACGCTAACCAGCTGACTAGCTACAAGCTACTTAGTCATTGTTAGTTAAAAAAATAAAATAAAAACCTGGATAACACTCGCCAGCCCAGCCCCCCTGCCCCATCCACCGCTGCCCCCTGGACACTGATCTCTTGGCTACATAGCTGACGCACACTGGACTGCCCATTAATCACGGTACTCAACTCTGCTTGTTTGTTTTATCTGTCGGCCCAGTTGCCTAGTCAACGCCATTTTACCTGCTGTTTGTTGTGCTAGCTGATTAGCCTCGCCCACTGTTTTTAGCTAGCTTTCTCAATTCAACACCTGTGACTACTGTATGCCTCGCTGTGTGTCTCTCTCAAATGTCAATATGCCTTGTATACTGTTGTTCAGGTTAGTTATCATTGTTTTAGTTCACAATGGAGCTCCTAGATCCACTCTGCATACCCCTGTTACCTCCCTTGTCCCACCCCCACACATGCGGTGACATCACCCATTACAACCAGCATGTCCAGAGATACAACCTCTCTCATCATCACCCAGTGCCTGGGCTTACCTCCGCTGTACCCGCACCCCACCATACCCCTGTCTGCGCATTATGCCCTGAATATATTCTACCATGCCCAGAAACCTGCTCCTCTTATCCTCTGCCCCCAACGCTCTAGGCGACCAGTTTTGATAGCCTTTAGCCGTACCCTCATACTACTCCTTCTCTGTTCCGCGGGTGATGTGGAGGTAAACCCAGGCCCCGCATGTCCCGAGGTACCCTCATTTGTTGACTTCTGTGATCGAAAAAGTCTTGGTTTTATGCATGTCAACATCAGAAGCCTCCTCCCTAAGTTTGTTTTACTCACTGCTTTAGCACACTCTGCTAACCCTGATGTCCTTGCCGTGTCTGAATCCTGGCTCAGGAAGGCCACCAAAAATTCAGAGATTTCCATACCAAACTATAACATCTTCCGTCAAGATAGAACTGCCAAAGGGGCGGAGTCGCAGTCTACTGCAGAGATAGCCTGCAAAGTAATGTCATACTTTCCAGGTCCATACCCAAACAGTTTGAACTACTAATTTTGAAAATTACTCTCTCCAGAAACAAGTCTCTCACTGTTGCCGCCTGCTACCGACCCCCTCAGCTCCCAGCTGTGCCCTGGACACCATTTGTGAATTGATCGCCCCCATCTAGCTTCAGAGTTCGTTCTGTTAGGTGACCTAAACTGGGATATGCTTAACACCCCGGCAGTCCTACAATCTAAGCTAGATGCCCTCAATCTCACTCAAATCATCAAGGAACCCACCAGGTACAACTCTAACTCTGTAAACAAGGGCACCCTCATAGACGTCATCCTGACCAACTGGCCCTCCAAATATACCTCTGCTGTCTTCAACCAGGATCTCAGCGATCACTGCCTCATCGCCTGTATCCGCCACGGAGCCGCAGTCAAACGACCACCCCTCATCACTGTCAAACGCTCCCTAAAACACTTCTGTGAGCAGGCCTTTCTAATCGACCTGGCCCGGGTATCCTGGAAGGACATTGACCTCATCCCGTCAGTTGAGGATGCATGGTCATTCTTTAAAAGTAACTTCCTCACCATTCTAGATAAGCATGCTCCGTTCAAAAAATGCAGAACCAAGAACAGATACAGCCCTTGGTTCACTCCAGACCTGACTGCCCTCGACCAGCACAAAAACATCCTGTGGCGGACTGCAATAGCATCGAATAGCCCCGTGATATGCAACTGTTCAGGGAAGTCAGGAACCAATACACGCAGTCAGTCAGGAAAGCTAAGGCCAGCTTCTTCAGGCAGAAGTTTGCATCCTGTAGCTCCAACTCCAAAAGTTCTGGGACACTGTGAAGTCCATGGAGAACAAGAGCACCTCCTCCCAGCTGCCCACTGCACTGAGGCTAGGAAACACGGTCTCCACCGATAAATCCATGATTATCGAAAACTTCAATAAACACTTCTCAACGGCTGGCCATGCCTTCCGCCTGGCTACTCCAACCTCGGCCAACAGCTCCCCCCCCCCCCCCCGTAGCTCCTCACCCAAGCCTCTCCAGGTTCTCCTTTACCCAAATCCAGATAGCAGATGTTCTGAAAGAGCTGCAAAACCTGGACCCGTACAAATCAGCTGGGCTTGACAATCTGGACCCGCTATTTCTGAAACTATCTGCCGCCATTGTCGCAACCCCTATTACCAGCCTGTTCAACCTCTCTTTCATATCGTCTGAGATCCCCAAGGATTGGAAAGCTGCCGCAGTCATCCCCCTCTTCAAAGGGGGAGACACCCTGGACCCAAACTGTTACAGACCTATATCCATCCTGCCCTGCCTATTTAAGGTCTTCGAAAGCCAAGTCAACAAACAGGTCACTGACCATCTCGAATCCCACCGTACCTTCTCCGCTGTGCAATCTGGTTTCCGAGCCGGTCACGGGTGCACCTCAGCCACACTCAAGGTACTAAACGATATCATAACCGCCATCGATAAAAGACAGTACTGTGCAGCCGTCTTCATCGACCTCGCCAAGGCTTTCGACTCTGTCAATCACCATATTCTTATCGGCAGACTCAACAGCCTCGGTTTTTCGGATGACTGCCTTGCCTGGTTCACCAATTACTTTGCAGACAGAGTTCAGTGTGTCAAATCGGAGGGCATGCTGTCCGGTCCTCTTGCAGTCTCTATGGGGGTGCCACAGGGTTCAATTCTCGGGCCGACTCTTTTGTCTGTGTATATCAATGATGTTGCTCTTGCTGCGGGCGATTCCCTGATCCACCTCTACGCAGACGACACCATTCTATATACTTTCTGCCCGTCATTGGACACTGTGCTATCTAACCTCCAAACGAGCTTCAATGCCATACAGCACTCCTTCCGTGGCCTCCAACTGCTCTTAAACGCGAGTAAAACCAAATGCATGCTTTTCAACCGATCGCTGCCTGCACCCGTATGCCCGACTCACCACCCTGGATGGTTCCGACCTTGAATATGTGGACATCTATAAGTACCTAGGTGTCTGGCTAGACTGCAAACTCTCCTTCCAGACCCACATCAAACATCTCCAATCGAAAATCAAATCAAGAGTCTGCTTTCTATTCCACAACAAAGCCTCCTTCACCACGCTGCCAAGCTTACCCTAGTAAAACTGACTATCCTACCGATCCTCGACTTCGGCGATGTCATCTACAAAATGGCTTCCAACACGCTACTCAGCAAACTGGATGCAGTCTATCACAGTGCCATCCGTTTTGTCACGAAAGCACCTTATACCACCCACCACTGCGACTTGTATGCTCTAGTCGGCTGGCCCTCACTACATATTCGTCCCCAGACCCACTGGCTCCAGGTCATCTACAAGTCCATGCTAGGTAAAGCTCCGCCTTATCTCAGTTCACTGGTCACGATGGCAACACCCATCCGTAGCACGCGCTCCAGCAGGTGTATCTCACTGATCATCCCTAAAGCCAACACATCATTTGGCCGCCTTTCGTTCCAGTACTCTGCTGCCTGTGACTGGAACGAATTGCAAAATCGCTGAAGTTGGAGACTTTTATCTCCCTCACCAACTTCAAACATCAGCTATCCGAGCAGCTAACCGATCGCTGCAGCTGTACATAGTCTATAGGAAAATAGCCCACCCATTTTCACCTACCTCATTCCCATACTGTTTTTTATACTGTTTTTATTTATTTATTTTTCTGCTCTTTTGCACACCAATATCTCTACCTGTACATGACCATCTGATCATTTATCACTCCAGTGTTAATCTGCAAAACTGTATTATTCGCCTACCTCCTCATGCCTTTTGCACACATTGTATATAGACTGCCCATTTTTTTCTACTGTGTTATTGACTTGTTAATTGTTTATTCCATGTGTAACTCTGTGTTGTCTGTTCACACTGCTATGCTTTATCTTGGCCAGGTCGCAGTTGCAAATGAGAACTTGTTCTCAACTAGCCTACCTGGTTAAATAAAGGTGAAATAAAATAAAATAAAAATTTCACAATGTGGGTGCTGGCTCCCCTCTCTATATCCCATAAGGGCTTAAATCTAGGCCAGCTCTGAGTGCATACCTGAGCTCATCTCTCGCTCGCTCTTTCTCTCTCTTGCACTCGCTCTCATATGCGTGCCAGTCGTATGCTGACCTCACTGAATGGGCTGCCGTCTGAATATTTGAGGTTCCCATGTTTCCTGCAGGCAGGAGTAGAGGAACGGGCTGGTGCTGCTGTTGTGGTGGACTGGTGAGAGGCAAGAAGGGTCTCTTCTATTATGTTAATCGCTAATCCTCATGTTGTGGAATGGAAAAGCACACAGTCTCCAGTCCCTAGTTGACTAACTCTCACTGATGAAGTGGGTCAAGTTCACCTGTCAAGGATATTGAATTAGCTTTATTCATTATTCTACAAGGACACTGACTTTGATATTATATTGGAATAAGTGTAGGTATACAGTACCAGTCAAAAGTTCAGACCCTCCTATTCATTCCAGGGTTTTTCTTTATTTGGACTATTTTCTACATTGTAGAATAATAGTGATGACATCAAAACTATGAAATAACACATATGGAATCATGTAGTAACCAAAAAAGTGTTAAACAAATCAAAATATATTTTATATTTGAGATTCTTCAAAGTAGCCACCCTTTGCCTCGATGACAGCTTTGCACACTCTTGGCATTCTCTCAACCAGCTTCATGAGGTAGTCACCTGGAATGCATTTCAATAAACAGGTGTTATTTGTGGAATTTCTTTCCTTCTTAATGCGTTTGAGCCAATCAGTTGTATTGTGACAAGTTAGGGGTGGTATACAGAAGATATCCCTATTTGGTAAAATATCAAGTCCATATTATGCCAAGAACAGCTCAAATAAGCAAAGAGAAACAACAGTACATCATGTCAATAAGAAGAGACACGAGCAATGGACATTATACCGGTGGAAATCTGTCCTCATTGTCCAAATTTGAGATTTTTGGTTCCAACTGCCATGTCTTTGTGAGATGCAGAGTAGGTGAACGGATGATCTCTGCATGTGTTGTTCCCAACGTAAAGCATGGAGGAGGAGGTCTGCTGGTGTGGGAGTGCTTTGCTGGTGACACTGTCAGTGACTTATGTAGAACATTTAACTACTTAACCAGCATGGCTACCACAGTATTCTGCAGCGATACGCCATCCACTTCTGGTTTGCTCTTAGTAGGACTATCATTTGTTTTTCAACAGGACAATGACCCAACAAACCTCTAGGCTGTGTAAGGGCTATTTGACCAAGAAGGAGAGTGATGGAGTGCTGTATCAGATGACCTGGCCTCCACAATCACTCGACCTAAACCCAATTAAGATGGTTCGGGATGAGTCGGACCGCAGAGTGAAGAAAAAGCATATGTGGGAACACCTTCAAGACTGTTGGAAAACTATTCTTCATGAATCTTGTGGAGAGAATGCTAAGAGTGTGCAAAGCTGTCATCATGGCAAAGGGTGGCTACTTTGAAGAATCTCAAATATAAAATATTTAGATTTGTTTAACACTTTTTAAAATTGGTTACTTGATCACCATTATTCTACAATGTAGAAAATAGTTTTTTTTTTAAATTAAACCCTTTTGACTGAGTAGGTGGGTACAAACTTTTGACTGGTACTGTATTTCTCGAGGAGCCGTCTCACTGGAATGCAGATTGTGCTCCCTGTGCTACAGAGTCTTTGATGTGGTGTGCATGCTGTCATCTCTGAGGAGGTTATTGGGGTTTTGTCCCATTTCAGTAGTTATGTGTTCGACTGAACAGCCTGGCTGGTGCTCTGTGTGATGGAGAGACCGATCTGTTGGTCTCCTCAGCTCTATTTTTGGTCTGTACCTTTTTGTACCGGACTGTGTGCGCGTGTTAGTGGTGGCTGTTGTTCTGTGGAGCAGGGATGTCTCTCCCGCTCAGAACTCTCCTGACCCGCTGCCTCAGGAATGGAGTTAAACACTTCCTTATGCAAAATGTCTCCCACACAGTTACTGCTGCAATTTGTAACAGGCTTGCTCAGAGATGGCTCTCCTCATGTTCTGCCAAAACAACTTGTCATATCTCTTTCTCTCTGAACAGAGAGTGGGTGACTGAGTGGGTGACTGAGTGGGTGCCTGACAAGTATTGATGTTTGTTGTGTTCCCACTCTGCCTAAAATGGCTTGTCTGCCATGTGAGATCTGACTGGATGGTTGCCCCAGTTTCCTCTTATTCTCATTTGCCTGACTGGTTATTCCCAGAAAACCCGAAAGAAAGGAATACGTTTCAGGAATTTGTCCTGATTGGGCTTTAACTTAGCTTAAAGATGTACACGAGACTCAGTCAAATATCTGGATTTTAGATTTTTTTTTTTAATGCAAGGATTCGTTGGGCGTCTTTATGCAGTCTTAGGTTCAGTGATGAGAGACAAACGGGGCCATTATATCAGGTAGGCTGCCACGGCCTGTGAGTGGCCTAACGTTTTAGTCCTGCCGTATCTGCCTTCTCTCTAATTAAATAGCCAACGTTGTTTTGGCAGCTAACACCCTCCCACTCACCATGCTGAACACTCGCCCCTACACACAAACACAGGGCTGGGGTCAGTTTATTAGACTGCTCAGGAATCAACTCCCACTGTATTTGGGGAACTCAACCGTTGTCAAACGTTCATTTAGAAGCTGTATCAGCACAACCTCCTTCCCCCCTTTGCATGCACTACTGAAGCACACAAAGACGCACACAAATGCGGATAAACACACACGTCCCGTCACGTGAGCATCTTGCAGATTCAGTTGCTTAATCCTTCACGGAGCACCGCAGAGCTCTCCTTCACAGAGCGGCCTGTGCTCTACATCAGAGCCCCAGCCTCAGGGACACAGCATCTACTGGGTCCCCAACAACCCGGATGCTCCGGGTTTCAGGGCAAATGGAAAGGGAACCTGTGACGCGACTTTCACTTTTGAACGTTAAGGCGACACTCCATCTTAACTCCTCCTCCACATCTACTGGATTGGTTGAAACACTGCAGAAGAGAACCTCCCCCGACAGTTTATTTTCTTCTCGTCAAGACCAGTATGTAGGCGTCACGAGAACTTTCAATCCCAATGATAATAACTGACCATCAATAGCTCTGCCCAATCCCCGAGATCTGCAAGACCATGGGTTTAATAATAATTGGTTTAATTTTGGTTTTAATTTAAAGTTTTTTTTTTGTACTTTGTTATTTTCATTTTTGGAAATATATTCCAATGTATTCCCATAGAGAGAAGGGATCGTATAATAATTTATTTGATTTATATAGTACTTTTCTACTAACTGAGGTACTCAAAGTGCTTTAGGGGGAAACTCACCATCACCCACCTGGGTGATGCACGGTGACCATTTTTGTGCCAGAGCGCTCACCACACAGCTATCAGTTGATTAAGGAAAGGGGGATACCTAGTCAGTTGTACAACTGAATGCCTTCAACTGAAACGTGTCTTCCGCATTTAACCCAACCCCTCTGAATCAGAGGTGCGAGGGGGCTGCCTTAATCGACATCCGCGTCAAGTAGCGTATCTAGACGTTGTTAGAATAGACGTAATACATAATGAACAGAGGGATAGTGAGCATTCCAATTGAAGTGTAAACTATGTGATGGAATATCACCTGTTTTATAATGTAAAGTGTGGTTGTGATAGAGTCGTGTGTGTGTGTAAATAAGAATTGAGGTGGTAAACCAGAGTACCCAGCGTGTTGTGAATGGAGGGTTTTGAAGTAGGTATCTGCAGTAGTTGTATTGCAGACAGTGTTATTTGTGAACGGAGGAGCTACAATGAGTCTCTTAATATTTCCTTTTTATTTTGCAAATATTTGTCTTATTTTCAGTCTGCACCCTTGGGAATGGGCTCGTAAATAAGCATTTCACTGTAAAGGCTGTTGTATTCGGCGCATGACACATTTGACATTTTATTTATTATTTCATTTGATTGGAGGATGAGGCTCTTCCTGATTGGAGGAGGAGGAACCTCATTCGCTGGATCTTGGAGTGGCAGTGGCGGCTGCCAGATAGCACAGCTTGGGCTGAGGAGGGGTACAGTAATGTGTGCTGTGCGCTCCACTTGCTATCCACATTAATTATTGGACAGAGGGACGGGCCTCCTGAATCACAACCATTTTTATCTGAAGGGGACAGTGACCCGTGTTCTTCATGGCTGTCTGAAATTAGTGTTCGCTCTGTGAGTCTAAATTCAGCTAAATATTTGTCTCATGAGGGAAGCATAATTATACACTTCTTACCCTAACCTTTTATTAGTAGCGGGGTTAAATAGTACCTGTCATTGAAGCCTATAAAGTATTATGTGATGTGATGATGAGGTCTGAACTCTGGCTGATTTTAAATGTCTCAGATTCACCATTGGTCAGTGAATCCCTGGCATATATTTGATAAAAGTATCCACTGCAACAGCGCCACAAAGGAGCAATTGCAAAGCTGTTGCACAGATATAGCAGCGGAACAGGGCGGACTCCTGTAATTCAAGCGATTATATCGAGATGGGCAAGACTGACTGGATCTGGTGATTGTCTTTGTATTGTAACTGTGCTAAGGCCTAGTGTAATTTCAGCTCTGTCTTTTGAAGATCATGCCTTGTTCCCATCGATCACTCATTCAGACATATTGATCAGTCAAGGCTGCCTGGTATCAATCTACTCTCCCAGAGGATTTCATCCGTCTCAGCCTATAGCTGTTTCTGGAGACACTATTTGGATCCTTTCTTACACTACATTTTGGATACATATTGCACACCTGATCTGTGCTACTTGATAATGTTATTTACCATATATACTATATACAAAAGTATGTTGACACCCCTTCAAATGAGTTGATTCGGCTATCGCACTTGTTGCTGAGAGGTGTATAAAATCTAGTAGAATGGCCTTAATAAAGAGCACCGTGACTTTCAACATGGCACGGTCATATGATTCCACCTTTCCAACAAGTCAATTTGTAAAATGTATGCCCTGCTAGAGCTGCCCCAGTCAACTGTAAGTGCTGTTATTGTGAAGTGGAAATGTCTTGGAGCAACAACTCAGCAGCTCAGCCGTGAAGTGGTAGGCCACACAAGCTCACAGAACGGGGCCACCGAGTTGCGTGTAAAAATTATCTGTCCTCTGTTGCGCAACACTCACTATCGAGTTCCAAACTGCCTCTAGAAGTAACTTGGGCACAATAACTGCTTGTCTGTAGCGTCATGAAATGGCTTTCCATGTCCGAGCAGCCATACACAAGCCTAAGATCACCATGGCCAATACCAAGTGTTGGCTGGAGTGGTGTAAAACTCAGCACCATTGGAGCAGTGGAAACGCCTTCTCTGAACTTGATTGGCTTGCACAGATTCCTGATCTCAAACCCATCGAACACCTTTGGGATGAATTGGGATGCTGACTGCGAGCCAGGCCTAATCACCCAACATCAGTGCCCGACCTCACTAATGCTCGTGGCTGAATGGAAGCAAGTCCCTGCAGCAATGTTCCAACATCTTTTTAAAAAAGTATTTATTTAACCTTTTAACTAGGTAAGTCAGTTAAGAACAAATTCTTATTTACAATGACGGCCTACTAAAAGGCAAAAGACCTCCTGCGGGGACGGGGGCTGGGATTAAAATAAATAAATAACATAAATATAGGACAAAGTGGAGTGATTGCGATAGAGGAAACCAAGTCTAGATTTAACTTTAGCCTGCAGCTTTTTTATGTGCTGAGAGAAGGACAGTGTACTGTGTAGCCATACTCCCAAGTACTTGTATGAGGTGACTACCTTAAGCTCTAAACCCTCAGAGGTTGTAATCACACCTGTAGGGAGCGGGGCATTCTTCTTACCAAACCACATGACCTTTGTTTTGGAGGTATTCAAAATAAGTTGAAGGGTAGAGAAAGCTTGTTGGACACTAAGAAAGCTTTGTTGTAGATTATTTAACACACAATCTGGGGAGGGGCCAGCTGAGTATAAGACTATCATCTGCATATAAATGGATGAGAGAGCTTCCTACTGCCTGAGCTATGTTGTTGGTGTAAATTGAGAATAGCGTGGGGCCTAGGATTGAGCCTTGGGGTACTCCCTTGGTGACAGGCAGTGGCTGAGACAACAGATTTTCTGACTTTATACACTGCACTCTTTGAGAGAGGTAGTTAGCAAACCATGCCGAAGACACCAATATTCCTTAGCCGGCTCACAAGATTGGAATGGTCTACCGTATCAAAAGCTTTGGCCAAGTCAATAGAAATATAGTAGCACAACATTGCATAGAATCAAGGGCAATGGTGACATCATTGGGGACCTTTATGGTTGCTTTGACACATCCATAACCTGAGCGGAAACCAGATTGCATACCAGAGAGAATACTATAGACATCAAGAACGCTAGTCAGTTGATTATTGACAAGTTTTCCAACACTTTTGATAAACAGGGCATAATAGAACTAGGCCTATAACAGTTAGGATCAGCTTGATCTCCCCCTTTTAATTAAAGGATGAACTGTGGCTGCCTTCCAAGCAATGGGAACGAGACAGGTTAAAAAGCTCAGCGATAGGCTTGGCGATGATAGGGGCAGCAACATTAAAGAAGAAAGGGTCTAAACCACATATGTCAGAGTCAAGGCCCGCGGGCCACATCCGGCCCGCGAGAAGGTTTTTTACGGCCCCTGGGATGATCTTAATTTATTATTAGAACCGGCCCGCAGACCGCAGCAAGCCGGCAGCCCGCAGATCTTTTACACGCACCAATACTACATTTCCCACAATGCAACGGTGACGCACCGAGCAGTAGGCTGCTTCATTTCAATATTTATTGGCACAGCAGTTGTCAGCATCACAGTAAAATTAACTTTCAGATACCCATCAAAAATGGCAAAACGGAAGGTGGACACTGAGAACCGGGGGTTTCAAACAAGGTGGGAGTCGGAGTATTTGTTCACGGAGGTAGCTGGAAAACCTGTGTGTCTTCTGTGTGGAGAAAGTGTGGCGGTACTGAAAGAGTATAATCTGAGACGACATTATGAAACGAAACACGCGGACAAAAACAAGAATATGGACATGGAACAAAGGCTACAAAAGGCAGAGGAATTAAAACGAGGCCTCAAATCTCGACAGGCTCTGTTCAAAAAGCCAAATCACAAGGCCAGGCTGCTGTCAAGGCCAGTTTTATTTTGGCAGAAGAGATCGCTAAATCAGCCCGGCCATTTACGGAGGGGGATTTCATCAAAAACTGCATGATTAAAGTTTGTGACGAAGTTTGCCCAGAAAAAAGGCAACTCTTTTTAAATGTGAGTCTGAGCAGAAACACCATTGCCGAGAGAGTAGACCAGTTGTCCATCAATCTAAAAGAGCAGCTTGTGAAAAAGGGAAAAGATTTCATTGCATATTCCTTGGCTGTGGATGAGAGCACCGACATTTCTGACATTGCCCAGTTGTCAATTTTCATCCGCGGAGTGGACTCCAGCCTAAGCGTGACAGAGGAGTTTTTGGCTTTACGTCCTATGCATGGCACAACTACGGGGCATGATTTGTATGAAGAGGTGTCAAGATGTGTAAATGAGATGGAGCTGCCTTGGAAAAACTCGTGGGTTTGACAACCGACGGAGCACCTGCGATGTGTGGACACAGGAGCGGACTGGTGACGAAGATACGGGAAAAGATGCAAGAGGAAAACGCGACAGGTGAGCTGACAGCTTATCATTGTATCATACACCAGGAAGCGTTGTGCGGTAAAGCCTTGAAAATGGAGCATGTAATGAGCATCATCACGCGCACAGTTAACTTTATCAGAGCCAAAGGTTTGAATCACCGCCAGTTCAAGGCATTTCTGACGGAGTTAGAAACGGAGCATGGTGATTTGCCTTATCACACAGAGGTGCGATGGCTAAGCCAGGGAAAGGTGCTTCAAAGATGTTTCGAGCTTCGTGAGGAGATTTGTCTGTTCTTGGACAGCAAAGGGAAAGACACAACACAACTCCGAGACGAAATGTTTCTGTGTGAAATGGCTTTTCTGTGTGACATTACGAGTCATCTGAATGCAATGAACTTGCAGCTGCAGGGTCGGGATCGTGTCATCTCTGATATGTACAGTACAGTGAAGGCATTTAAAACCAAACTGACTCTGTGGGAGACGCAGATGCGGAAAGAAAATTTGAGCCACTTTCCCAGCTGCCAGACCATGAAAGAGAAGCTCTCTACCAGTGCGTTCCCGAGCGCACAGTTGGCTGATAAAATAGGTATGCTTGCCGCTGACTTTCGAAGGCCGATTTGCTGACTTTGAAGCACAAAAAAGCAGGTTGGAACTGCTCGGTAACCCATTTGCTGTTGACGTGGAAAGCTCACCACCAAACCTCCAAATGGAGTTGATTGACCTCCAATGCAATGATGCACTGAGGGCAAAATATGCGGCAGTGGGTGCTGCGGAGTTCGCCCGTTTCCTCCCCGACACAATGCCCCAGCTGCGCATCCAGGCTGCTCAAACGTTGTCTATGTTTGGCAGCACATACCTGTGTGAACAACTGTTTTCTTTGATGAACTTGAACAAAACATCACACAGAAGTCGACTTACTGCTGAACACCTCCACTCAATTCTGAGGATTTCCTCAGCTCAGAGCCTTACCCCGAACATTGATGAACTTGTGGAAAAGATGGGACACCACCAAGTATCACCCTCAACCTCAAACAAGTGAACATTACTGTGCAATCACATATTTAGAGTTTTTACTCAGTTCAAGTTTAAAAGTTAAAGTTTAATATTTGTTTTCACTGCATGTTACTTCTCCTTAAACAAAGTGTTGTTTTTGATTAATAGATTTTTGCACTTTATTTTATTGTATTTCAATCCAATTATATTTTAAAAATATTTCAGTTGAGTGGATGATAGAAAATTGCTATTATTGTTTTTTTCTTTGAAGTAAATTTAGCCCACTTTTGCTAAAATAGAAAATATAGGCTACTGATGGTGCCTTGAATACCGGTTTCTTTCATTTAATGTTCATGTTATGGGGATTTTTATATAAAGGAAATTTGTCTTTTGTGTCTGTTGAAAATTAAAGATTACTGACAGAGCCATAAGAAAATATTGCTTTATTTATCTGATCATATTGGAATATATTTGTTAGGTTTTCAGTAGGTTCAATTAGGTTCACTAGACTATATGCGTCATTTAAAAATATTTCAATGAACATTCGAACAGTCCGGCCCTCGGCTTGTAGCTAAATTTTTTATTTGGCCCTCCGTCCATTTGACTTTGACACCCCTGGTCTAAACCATCTGACCCAGATGTTTTTTGGGGTTAAGTTTCAGGAGCTCCTCTAGCACTCAGTGACTGCCTGCAGGGAGAAACTTTGTAGCGGGGCAGGGGAAGAAGCATCAGGGATAGTCGCTTTAAAATGGGTGAAAGATGAGGAAATCTTGGACTGGCAAGGAGGCATGACTGAGTCAAATAGGAATCCTGACTTAATGAAGTGGTGATGAAAGAGCGCAGCCATGTGCTTCTTGTCAGTAACAACCACATCAACTTTAAGGGACATGGGCAGCTGTGAGGAGAAGGGTTTATTCTCCAGGTCTTTAACCGTTTTCTTTAACCTTTAACTTCTTGGGGTTAGACCCACAGAGACAGAACTGCTAAAAGTAACTAACTTTGGCCTTCCGGATAGCCTGAGTACACTTATTTCTCATTTGCCTGAATGATAGCCAGTCAGCCTGAGTATGCGTGTGCCGAGCCTTTCGCTAAATGCAATTCTTGAGGTGGAGTAACTCTGCAAGATCACGGTCAAACCAGGGGCTGAACCTGTTTTTAATTCTCATTTTCTTTATGGGGTGTGTTTGTTAACAATACCATTGAAAATATCAAAAAACAAAGTCCATGTGTCTTCGGCAGAAGGGGGATCAAGCTGCTTCTATACCATTTTACAGAGGCCAGTTCATGAAGGAAGGCTTGCTCAATAAAGTTTTTTAGCAAGCGTCTATGACAAATCAGGACAGGTCGTTTCACAGAGCAGCCATTACGATCACAGGCTGTAAAACAGTGATCACTAAGGTCATTACAGAAAACACCAGACTGATACCTATCAGGATAATTTGTGAAAGTAACATCAAGAAGAGTAGCCTTTTCTGGGTGTTTGGAGTCATACCTTGTGGGATTGATAATAATCTGAGAAAGATTTAGGGAGTCCCATTGCTTTAGGACTTGGTCAGGTGGTTTAAGCATGTTTAGGTCACCTACCAGGACAAATTCAGATTTAGTGTAAGGGGCCAGGAGAGAGCTTAGGGCAGGTAGGGTACAGCTCGGTGCTGATGGAGGACGATAGCACCCAGCAACAGTCAACAAAGAGCTATTTGAAAGTGTAATACTTAAAACTAGCAAATCAAATTGTTTGGGGACAGACTTGGTGGAGACAACTGAACACTGAAGGTGATCCTTGGTAAAGATTGCCACTCCCCCACCTTTGGAAGATCTGTCTTGCCAAAAAAGTTTATAACCAGAAAGGTTAACTTCATGACGCAACCCATCCCGTTAGTGGGATAATTGTCATCAACAACCGCTAAAATTGCGGAGCGCCACATTCAAATAGTATTACAAAAAATATTTATAGTCATGAAATCACAAGTGCAATATAGCAAAGCACAGCTTAGCTTTTTGTTAATCCACCTGTAGTGTCAGATTTTGAAAATATGCTTTACAGCGAAAGCAATCCAAGCGTTTGCAAGTTTATCGATCACTAGACAAAACATTATGAACACCTAGCATCAAAGTAGCTTGGTCACGAAAATCAGAAAAGCAATAAATGAATTGCTTACCGTTTTCACTCACGAGACTCCCAGTTACACAACAAATGTTCCTTTTGTTCCATAAAGATTATTTTTATACCCAAAATACCTTTGTTTGTTTGGCGCATTATGTTCAGAAATCCACAGGCTCGAGCGGTCACGACAACGCAGACGAAAATTCCAAATAGTATCCGTAATGTCCACAGAAACATGTCAAACTTTTTTTATTATCAATCCTCAGGTTGTTTTAAATATATATAATTGATAATATATCAACCGGCACTGTCTCTTTTTCAGTAGGAGAGGGAGAGACTATGGCTGCCCCACTCTGTTGCACAAGCTAAACTCATGCGAACACCCAGCTATCCACTGACGCGATGTTATCTTTCTCGCTCATTTTTCAAAATAAAAGCCTGAAACTATGTCTAAAGACTGTTGACACCTTGAGGAAGTGATAGGAAAATGAATCTGTTTGATATCCCTTTAAATGGAGCAACGGCAGGCTATGAAACATGGGGCTTTCAAAATAGAAGCCACTTCCTGGTTTGATTTTCCTCAGGTTTGATTTTTCTCAGGTTTTTGCCTGCAATATCAATTCTGTTATACTCACAGACAATATTTTGACAGTTTTGAAAACTTTAGAATTTTCTATCCTAATCTGTAAATTATATGCATATTCTAGCATATGGGCCTGAGAAATAGGCCGTTTTACTTTGGGAACGTTATTTTTCCAAACGTAAAAATAGTGCCCCCTAGCTTAAAGAGGTTAACATCAGTATTCAAAACACTCTTTCTTAAGCACGTCTCAGTAATGACCAACACATCTGGAATGGAGCTCTGAACCCACACTTTCAATTGATCCATTTTAGGTAAGGCTTTTACAGGAGCAGTAATCAGTGAAGCAGATATCAGAGCACAAGTCAGAATTGGGGCTAGCAACAGTAGATGGGCCAGGGTGTATATGCACATTTCCAGATCTCATCAACTGAAATACAATCAAGGCACGGCATAGTACAAGGAGAGCACTGCAGTGCTGATTTATGACATCTGAATGTGCATCAGATGGCAACAAGATCATATTGTACAGCAATTTCATCAGGTAACATGAATAAAAAAGCCTGCGAGAGGTGTTTAGAATGGGATGGGAGGCCAAAAGTCTGTGTAACCAATAGAAAGTCAGAGTCTCGAGTGTGGGAACAAACAGTCTGTTCCACGGTTGGGTAAAGAAAGTTTGTAGTCAACAAAGCATAAAGGAGTCATGAGGTAAATAGAAAAATGCACAATACAAAAAATTAAATGTATAACGACTTGGGGGAATTTATTGTAAATTTAGAGTCACTCGCCCCAACAGTGCATGTGTGCTGGAGGCGAGTGAAAGCTCGGGAGAGAGACCGAGGGGGGAGACGAGCCAGGGTAGATGGTGAACAGATCACCAGGTGGAATCCAAGCAGCATTAGGTGTTACCCACTTGTGGTAGCCAGCCAATGTTTGGGCTCAAAGTCTTCGACACCTCTCGCTTCACACGTCAGTGCTAATTGAAGTTGTTCTAGCAAAGCTTGGTAGCCTGAGCATTCAGTCCTTATTAAAGTAAAATATATAATTGTAATGTATTTTTCTTCTTGGCTTTTGATGGTAACATTTTTTTTTTTGCTTCAGACTGAGCATTACTCACTCAGCTCCAGGTTGGATGAGGTTTTCATGTCTTCTTGTTTCCCCAAACATTTGATGTATAGTTTGGGAATAATAATCTTTGAGTGTGGGAAGCATTCCAAGTAATTCCATCCAAATCAGGTTGTAGGTTTAGAGTTTCGATTTGGAATGAAGGTTATGTTGTTTAGGGTAGCATCCTGTATATGTTCACCCCCCCAAAAAAAAAAAAAAAAAAATACAAATCTAAATATATCTATTTTTAAAAAACATGCTGAAAAATGTGGGAACTCATCTGCTGTAGTGGAAATCCTTCCCAGAAGAGTGGAGACACCAAATGATATGCAATTCTTGGCGAGCAGGTGTCCACATACTAATGATTATGTAGTGTACATACAGTACTGTGTATATAGTTCCTGGGTACCCATGACCCTCACCTGCTGTCTCTCTGTCTCTCTTTCCCTCCCCCAGATCTGTCGAAGAACAGGCTCACAGAGATTCCCCCAGAGGTGTGTCTGTTCGCCCCACTCGAGTCCCTCAACCTATACCACAACTGCATCAAATGCATCCCAGAAACCATCATCAACTTGCAGATGCTGACCTATCTCAACATCAGGTCAGTGATGACTCATGGAGCACTGTGGTGTGATCTGTTGACCCAATGACCTCATACTGTTTGATATCACCAGGAAATACAAAGGCCCACATTATGGTGTTTACAGCAAAGCTTTTGTTATACTTTGATTATTTTTTCCCCTTTGACATGGTCAAATAACTCAGGCATAGATGGCAGTGGCACCGAGTGGCCTTTAGGTGGAGCTGTTATAAGCAGTCTCACTTAAACCCTCATATCCGCCACCCCTTTTGACTTAGAGACTTAAACTTTGTATGTAGGTATCTTCTCTCGTGCTGAACAAATTTGCTTTGAAGGACCCATAAAGGTCCGTCAGGATAGATTTTCCTCCATCTTGGAAATTTTGGATAACCTTTGAAAAATGTATTCTCATGAACCAAAAGTCCAAGTAACACCAACAATTAAATCAAATAAAATAGTATTAGTCACATGCGCCGAATACAACAGGTATGCTGACTTACAAGCCCTTAACCAACAATGCGGTTTTAATATAAATACCAAAAAAAAAATTAAAAGTAACAAATAATTAAAGAGCAGCAGTAAAATAACAATACTAGGCACATGGTACATCTCTTAACTTAGTTTGAGAAAAGAGTCATATTTTACTTGTCCAATTAAATCCTTTGTCAATCCACTTCACAATGGCCTATCAATTTGAAACTGTTTATGGTTAATAAAGTACATTACCATGATGAACCATGTTATATCTTACAAAAGAAGGAAACTATTAACAATCCACTTTTTGACTGTAACCAATGCTTAAAATCATCATAACATATATTTGTCACAATGACAGTCATATTCATTACAAATGTGGTCTTTGGACTCATTACAATATAGTCCCTAAAGAGTTTGAGAAAATAAAGTTGATGCATTCAAATATACCACACTATACCAGTAGATGCATTTTAGCACATACGCTAATATGCTAAAAAATACTTTTAAAATCGTCTCAAAGTCATAGGACCAAATGACACCAAATTCTAGGCCCATGGTATATATCTTAACTATCAGATTTTATGTGTCTATTTAAACCACTGTAAATCCACTCCACAGTGGCCTATCAACTTGAATCTTGTCATCGCTATCATGGATGTCCCTAAGGTGAATACCACATTAAGTGTGGTTCATATCTCAAAAAACAAGGAAGCTATTAACAACTCATTCTTTGCATAAGTAACGCTCCAAATCATCTGCAATCGTCTTCTCCTCGTGAAACATACGTCAGATTCACTCAAGATTTTGTATTTCTGAATAATTAGATTAGATTACCATCAGTCTTTGATGGTAATGAGAAATAAGTTTCTGCATTTACAAATGGCCGCACTGTACCTATAGATGCACATATGCTAATGCTCAAAATCATCTTCTCATGAACCATAAGTCAGATTGACTCCAGATTTGGTTTATAGACTCAATGAATTAGCCTCGAATGAATTTGAGAAAGATAACCAACCTACAGCACTAGACTAACTTTTGTTACACATAAAGATAGACAAGGAGTTGCAGTCAGTTTTGGAATGGGTGGTCAGTAATAAACTGGTCCTGAGAATCTCTAAAACTAAGAGCATTGTATTTGGTGCAAATCATTCCCTCAGCTCTAGACCTCAGCTGAATCTGGTAATGAATGGTGTGGCTGTTGAACAAGTTGAGGAGTTACTTGGCGTTACCTTAGATTTTAAACTGTCATGGTCAAAGCATATGGATTCAATGGTTTTAAAGATGGGGAGAGGTCTAGCTGTTATAAAGAGATGGGGAGAGGTCTAGCCGTTATAAAGAGATGGGGAGAGGTCTAGCCGTTATAAAGAGATGGGGAGAGGTCTAGCCGTAATAAAGAGATGGGGAGAGGTCTAGCCGTAATAAAGAGATGGGGAGAGGTCTAGCCGTAATAAAGAGATGGGGAGAGGTCTAGCCGTAATAAACAGATGGGGAGAGGTCTAGCCGTAATAAACAGATGGGGAGAGATCTAGCCGTAATAAAGAGATGGGGAGAGGTCTAGCCGTAATAAAGAGATGGGGAGAGGTCTAGCCGTAATAAAGTGATGGGGAGAGGTCTAGCCGTAATAAAGTGATGGGTAGAGGTCTAGCCGTAATAAAGAGATGGGGAGAGGTCTAGCCGTAATAAAGAGATGGGGAGAGGTCTAGCCGTAATAAAGAGATGGGGAGAGGTCTAGCCGTAATAAAGAGATGGGGAGAGGTCTAGCCGTAATAAAGAGATGGGGAGAGGTCTAGCCATGTGGCTGGAGTGTGTCAGCAGTTCCTGCAAGAGGGAGGCATTGATGCTATGGACTGGCCCGCCCGTTCCCCAGATCTGAATCCAATTGAGCACATCTGGGACATCAAGTCTCGCTCCATCCACCAACGCCATGTTGCACCACAGACTATCCAGGAGTTGGCAGATGCTTTAGTCCAGGTCTGGGAGGAGATCCCTCAGGAGACCATCCGCCACCTCATCAGGAGCATGCCCAGGCGTTGTAGGGAGGTCATACTGGCACGTGGATGCCACACACTACTGATCCTCATTTTGATTTGTTTTAAGGACATTACATCAAAGTTGGATCAGCCTGTAGTGTGGTTTTCCACTTTAATTTTGAGTGTGACTCCAAATCCAGACCTCCATGGGTTGATAAATTTGATTTCCATTGATAATTTTTGTGATTTTGTTGTCAGCACATTCAACTATGTAAAGAAAAAAGGATTTAATAAGAATATTTCATTCATTCAGATCTAGGATGTGTTATTTTAGTGTTCCCTTTATTTTTTTGAGCAATGTTTATAGAGCCACGATTGCCACAACTCTCATTTCATATTGCTCAAATGAACAACAAAACTGGTTTTAAAGAAACAGATAAGGCAACACCTCACAGACCAACTCTCCCCTAATTGACCTAGATTTTGTGTGTATGTATTGATATGTACAGTTGAAGTCGGAAGTTTACATACACCTTAACCAAATACATTTAAACTCAGTTTTTCATTATTCCTGACATTTAATCCTTGTAAACATTCACTGTCTTAGGTCAGTTAGCATCACCTCAATATATAGTCAGTTAGCATCACTGATAGAGGAATTCTAAATTCCTGTTTGCTTTAATTGCCGAAACCAATTAACACTCATATCTAATTCATTAATGAATTGTAAGTTCATTAATTATGCATGAAATAGATTGAGACCAATCTTTAAAAACCAGGTAAATAGCGTTTAATTCAAGTGAGTACTGACCCAAAATACAAAGAACATTACATTTTAAAGAAAGAAGACATAAAATGACATCATCAGTTTCACACCCTCTCCCAGCCTTACAATGGCGTAGTATTCGGTCCTGGAGATAGTTTCACTCCCCTCATAAACTACATTCCAACCTGTCTAAAGGATAAATTATCTCCCCTAATGGAATCCAACCAAAACATTCTTATCCGTTTGAAAATCTATCTTATCCCTCCTTCTTCAAACTTTCCCAGGAGACACAGACACAATTCATTTCTGCTTACATTTTCAGTAACAGTACAATTAAGAACCCATACTTTTCAGATCATAACATAATAGTATTAGCATAAATGGTTCTAACCATTAATGTATACAATTGATAATCAAAACTATATTTTCCTCTAACAATCACATCAATCTATATTTTAAGAATGTGAAATATCAGAATAATAATAGAGAATTATTTATTTCAGCTTTTATTTCTTTCATCACATTCTCAGTGGGTCAGAAGTTTACATACACTCAATTAGTATTTGGTAGCGTTGCCTTTAAATTGTTGAACTTGGGTCAAACACTTAAGGTAGACTTCCACAAGCTTCCCACAATAAGTTGGGTGAATGTTGGCCCATTCCTCCTGACAGAGCTGGTGTAACTGAGTCAGGTTTGTAGGCCTACTTGCTCGCACACGCTTTTCCAGTTCTGCCCTCAAATGTTCTTTAGGATTGAGGTCAGGGCTTTGTGATGGCCACTCCAATACCTTGACTTTGTTGTCCTTCAGCCATTTTGCCACAACTTTGGAAGTATGCTTGGGGTAATTGTCTATTTGGAAGACCCATTTGCGACCAAGCTTTAACTTCCTGACTGATGTCTTGAGATGCTGCTTCAATATATCCCTAACCAATCATTTTCTTCCCTCATGATGCCATCAATTTTGTGAAGTGCACCAGTCCCTCATGTTATTTAGTTTATTTTACCTTTATTTAACTAGGCAAGTCAGTTAAGAATAAATTCTTATTTTCAATGACGGCCTAGGAACAGTGGGATAACTGCCGGTTCAGGGGCAGAACGACAGATTTGTACGTTGTCAGCTCGGGGATATGAACTTGCAACCTTTTGGTTACTAGTCCAACGATCTAACCACTAGGCTACCCTGCAGCAAAGCACCCCTACAACATGATGCTGCCACCCCTGTGCTTCATGGTTGGGATGGTGTTCTTTGTCTTGCAAGCCTCCCCATTTTTCCTCCAAGCATGACGATGGTCATTCTGGCCAAACAGTTATATATTTTTTTAATCCAACCAGAGGACATTTCTCCAAAAAGTATGATTTTTGTTTTCATGTGCAGTGGCAATCCGTAGTCTGGCTTGTTTTGATTTTTCCCATGATGTCAAGTAAAGAGGCACTGAGTTTGAAGGTAGGCCTTGAAATGCATCCACAAGTACACCTCCAATTGACTCAAATTATGTCAATTAGCTTCTCAGAAGCTTCTAAAACCATGATATCATTTTCTGGAATTTTCCAAGTTTAAAAGACACAGTCAACTTTGTATGTAAACTTCTGACCCACTGGAATTGTGATACAGTGAATTATAAGTGAAATAATCTGTCTGTAAACAATAGTTGGAAAAAAGACTTGTGTCATGCACAAAGTTGATGTCCTAACCGACTTGCCAAAACTATAGTTTTACAATAATTTTGTGGAGTGGTTGAAAAACCAGTTTTAATGACTCCATCCTAAGTGTTTGTAAACTTCAGACAGCAACTCTACGTGTTATGTGTGCCATTTTAAAAATCTATACTACTGGTCAAAAGTTTTAGAACACCTACTCATTCAAGGGTTTTTCTTTATTCAGACTATTTTCTCATTTGTATAATAATAGCTAAGACATCAAAACATTGAAATAACACATGGAATCATGTAGTGACCCAAAAAGTGTTAAACAAATCAAAATATATTTTATTTTTGAGATTCTTCAAATAGCTATCCTTGATGACAGCTTTGTACACTCTTGGCATTCATTCAACCAGCTTTATGAGGTCGTCACTGGAATGTGTTTTTCCTTCTTGTGAAGGTAGGGGGGTATAGAGAAGATACCCTATTTGGTAAAAGACCAAGTCCATATTATGGCAAGTACAGCTCAAATAAGCAAAAAGAAATGTCAGTCCATCATCACTTTAAGACATGAAGGTCAGTCAATCTGGAAAATGTCAAGAACTTTGAAAGTTTTTCATGTGGAGTTGCAAAAACCATCAGGCACTATGATGAAACTGGCTCTCATGCGGACTGCCACAGGAATAGAAGACCCATAGTTACCTCTGCTGCAGAGGACAATTTCATTTAGAGCTACCAGCCTCAGAAATGGCAGCTTAAATAAATGCTTCACAGAGTTCAACAGACACATCTCAAAATCATTGATGATCATTGGAGACTGTGTGAATCAGGCCTCCATGGTTGAATTGCTGCAAGAAACCACTACTAAAGGACACCAATAAGAAGTAGACTTGCTTGTGCCAAGAAGCACGAGCAATGGACATTAGACCAGTGGAAATCTGTCCTTTTGGTCTGGAGTCCATATTGGAGATTTTTGGTTCCAACCGCCACATCTTTGTGACATGTGGATGAACGGATGAACTCCACATGTGTATTTCCCACCTTAAAGCATGGAGGAGGAGGTGTGATGGTTTGGAGGTGCTTTGCTGGAGACACTGTCTGTGATTTATTTAGAATTGAAGGCACACTTAACCAACATGGTTGCCACTGCATTCTGCAGCGATACTCCATCCCATCTGGTTTGGGCTTAGTCCCATTATCATTTGTTTTTCAACAGGACAATGACCCAACACACCTCAAGGCTGTGTAAGGGCTATTTTACCAATAAGGTGAGTGATGGAGTGCTGCATCAGATTACCTTGCCTCCACAATCCACCGACCTCAACTAAATTGAGCTGGTTTGGGATGTGTGAAGGAAAAGCAGCCAACAAGTGCTCAGCATATGTGGGAATTCCTTCAAGAGTGTTGGAAAAACATTTCAGGTGAAGCTAGTTGAGAGAATGCCAAGGGTGTGTGCAGCTGTCATCAAGGCAAAGGGTGGCTATTTGAAGAATCTGAAATATAACATACATTTTGATTTAACACTTTTAGGGGGGGTTACACGATTCCATATGTGTCATTTCATAATTTCGATTTCTTCACTATTCTACAATGTTGAAAATAAAGAAAAACCCTTGAATGAATAGGTGTTCTAAAACTTTTGACCGGTAGTGTATGTAGTTCTGTCTTTGCGCTGTTCTTGTCTATTAATGTTCTGTATTATGTTTCATGTTTTGTGTGGGCCCCAAGAAGAGTAGCTGCTGCTTTCGCAACAGCTAATGGGGATCCTAATAGAATACCCCAAAATATAGTTGCTACGTGACAGAGTGCTTGCTTTGTTATCCAACTGATCATGTGTCCTTTCTGTCATGCTGTGAACCCCGTTCATTGCTGATCACAACTATATTCAGTTTTATTCTGCTTTATCTCAGGAGAATGGTGTTCCCCTTTCAGGGACTTCACAGGATCAAGTAACAAGAGCATTTCCTCTTTCATAGTGTGAGAAATACGCTGTGATGTTGTTTTTCAAGTTTTGAAGATGATTATATCTAGACAGTACTGTTCATTTCCTAGACACAATTAGATAGCAGTCTCCTCTGGTTTCACTAGCATTATTTTAAGATGGTTGTCCTTTGTTGCTGAATACTGACTATAGTGAATATGTGTATTTTGTGTTTCTGTAGCCGGAACCTTCTCTCAACATTGCCAAAATACCTGTTTAGCCTCCCCCTCAAAGTGCTGGTGGTGAGCAACAACAAGCTAGTGTCCATCCCAGAGGAAATTGGGAAGGCCAAAGAGCTGATGGAGTTGGTGAGCACTGGCCCAGAGCACATGAGTGTGCGTGTGTCTTTCCACATGTATTTATGATCTATGTCCAGTCATTTGTTAGGTCTCTGTATGACCACCTGCTCTCGGTCTTCCCCCTGTAGGACATCAGCTGTAATGAGATCCAGGTGCTGCCCCCTCAGGTGGGGAGGCTCCAGGCCTTACGGGAACTCAACATCAGGAGGAACTGTCTTCACATGCTGCCTGAGGGTATGTAGCAGTTTCTGTTCTCTCCCCTGGTCCTCTTCACTCTTTCTCTCTTCCCAAACACCTCTCTGGACCCCAGAGCAGCGACAGATACCAACTATATAGGTTTACCGTACTCTCTCTCCCTATTCTATATCCAACCCCATGCCTTTTATGCTTTCTTTATTTTTCTCTACCCCTCGCTCTCTCTCCAGAGTTGGCGGACCTGCCACTCACCAGACTAGACTTCTCCTGCAATAAGATCACAGAGATCCCTCCTGTCTACAGGAGACTCAGGCAGCTGCAGCACATCATCCTCGACAACAACCCTATGCAGTCCCCACCTGCACAGGTGTGTGTGTGTGTGTTCTTGTGTGGCAACATCTGTGGTAGTTTGTGCTGTACTTGACATTTGGCGCTGCATGGGAATATCCGCTGCCATCTGGATGTGTAACAGGGATGTGGCTACAGTAATACACAGGTTACCCTCAGCTCGGCAATGTGCCTAGAACCCCCCCCACCCAGCTGTGACAGTATTCATGAAATACCACCATCTCCAAGGAACAATTGCACACTTAATTTCCTCTACTATTTGTGTATTTCAGATCTGCCTGAAGGGCAAGGTGCACATCTTTAAGTACCTGAACATCCAAACATGTAGGTTGAATAAGAAGCCTGACTCTCTGGACCTCCCCTCCCTGGGCAAACGCTGCCTTCCCCAGCCTCTGACCGACAGGTACACTCTTATATCATATCATACTACTACGTATACTACAGACAAGACAATAGACCATATGCATCATGAATGTGTGTTCCATTAAACTATAATGACAACTGGTATAACATATATTTGAAGATTACTGACACAGGTTCGACGTATTATGAAGTGCTTATGATGTCGTCATGATTGTGACTTGAGCAAAACTGTCTGACTCTCTTTTATTTCTGACTATCCCTTTACATGTCTCTGCAGCATGGAGGATTTTTACCCCAGTAAGAACCACGGTCCTGACTCTGGTATCGGCAGTGACAACGGGGATAAAAGACTGTCTACGACGGAGGTCAGAGTTCACCCACTGTAGTCAGACTGTAGTGAGGCTTAAACTGTACGAAGCCTATTGGTGTGCGTTCAACCACAGCAAATTGATACTGCCCCTGAGTATTTATTCTATAGGCAGTGCTGGACTTGGACTGAAGTAGGTGCCGGTACTCATTTTAGGTGCTGGAACACCATAATATTTTGCAGGAACTAAAACAGTAGAATATTTGAGGTGCCTGTACAATGTTCCTGTCAGCTCCGGCCCAAGTCAACCACCTTCTGTAGGTCATGCAGACATGTTCAGTACACTCGTTTATGGTTCACGCTCACTTACCTCTTAAGTTCCCTTCTCCTCCTCGCCCCTCTCTCTCTTCCTCTAGCCTTCTGACGATGACACCATCAGCCTGCACTCTCAGGTCTCAGAGACGGCCCGCGCCGACGCGCTCTCTCTCCTCTCCAAGATGGACTCAGGCAAAGGTAAGGCCTGTTTTTAGATGCAGTGGATTTGACTGTTCGGTAACAGTATTTGAGCTCAACTGGCTACAAGCACATAGTCTGAGGTTCAACCTGGTGTGTTGTGCCCGTAGATCAGGAACCCTATGACTTCATCGAGCCCAACCCAGAGGAGGATGCTGCCCTGTCAGAGGGGGACGGGCAGCAGAGTGGTGGACCCTACATCTCCTGTATAAAGGTACATCACAAGACATCCATAGGGAGCTGTATGGCCACTACACGTACACCAGTAACTAGCCTGTCTTCCTCTGTCGAGCTATCCGCGGGTGAGGTACTGTGCTACCACTCTCTGTTTCTTTTCCACTATTAGCTCCGGGGTATAGGAGATTGTTAGTACAAGCTTAATCCGTGCTTAAAACTAATCATAACTTTCATCAAGTCATAAAACTTGCGATCCCATACCTGACATTCACAGCTCTTAAGTGCCCTAAATCAGGCAAAGAATTAAAGTACAATATATATCTTTTTTTTAAATGGTTTATTTAACCTTTTATTTAACTAGTGTTTGGTTCTGAAAATATGAAATATACTTATTAATGTCACTGAGGGAGAGAGGGGAATGTATAACATTTCCGTTCTGTCCCGATATGTTATTGTTAGCCATCAGGGATCCTATTCGAGGAGAATGTACCCAGTCTGGTACGAGTCAACATGACAGCCATGAGTTGGAGGAGTGAACATTTTGGGGCAGAGGTCAGGTTAGAGGAAGTGAGGAAGAACGGATATCACTAAGGTTCTGTCTAGCAACCGAGATGCATTGGCTGTTCAGATGTGTAGGAGGAGACTCGGGGTTAAATAGGGTTAAATATCAGTGCTTGTGTGAATATATTTTGTGTTATGCAGGTGTATGGACCCAATTGGTGAATAAACTTGGTTGGAGCTTTCATAGTGTCTGTCGATTTCTTACTCTGATATTTAGAACCTAACGCTAGGCAAGTCAGTTAAGAACAAATTCTTATTTACAATGAAGGCCTACCAGAAGACAAAAGGCCTCCCGCGGGGACGGGGGCTGGGAGTAAAAAATAAAGAAATAAGAAATATAGGACAAAACACACATCACGACAAGAGAGACAACACAACACTACATAAAGAGAGTCCTAAGACAACAACATTGCACGGCAGCAACAAATGACAACACAGCAGGGTAGCAACACAACATGACAACAACATGGTAGCAACACAACGTGACAACAGCATGGTACCAACACAACATGGTAACAACACGAAACATGTTACAAACATTGTTGGGCACAGACAACAGCACAAACTAACATGGTCCAGCACACCAAGACAGTCGTGAAGAGGGCACAACAAAACCTATTCCCCCTCAGGAGACTGAAAAGATTCAGATCTTCAAAAGGTTGTACAGCTGCACCATCGAGACCATCCTGACTGGTTGCATCACTGCCTGGTATGGCAATTGCTCGGCCTCCGACCGCAAGGCATTACAGAGGGTAGTGCGTACGGCCCAGTACATCACTGTGGCCAAGCTTCCTGCCATCCAGGACCTCTATTTGACCTCTGATTGGATTTCAAAGAAGGTAGAGACAACAATACATCACGCAAAGCAGCCACAACTGTCAGTAAAAATTTTGAATGAAGAAACCGAACAGTCCAGTTTGAGTGTTTGTTGCAGCTTGTTCCAGTCACTAGCTACAGCGAACTGAAAAAACGAGCAACCCAGGGATGTGTGCACTTTGGGGACCTTTCCAGAATGTGACTGGCAGAACGAGTGTTGTATGTGGAGGATGAGGGCTGCAGTAGTTTGGCAGCTGGGGTGAAAGGGGAGTGATTACGATAGCGGAAACCCAGTATAGATTTAACTAGCCTGCAGCTTTGATATGTGCTGGGAGAAGGACAGAAGTATGTGGACACCTGCTCGTCGAACATCTCATTCCAAAATCATGGCCATTAATATGGAGTTGGTCCCCCCTTTGCTGCTACAACCGCCTCCACTCTTCTGGGAGGGCTGTTCACTAGATGTTGGAACATTTCTGCGGGGACTTGCTTCCATTCAGACACAAGAGTATTAGTTAGGTCTGGCATTGATGATGGGCAATTACTCCTGGCTCACAGTCGGCGTTCCATGTTCAATGGGGTTGAGGTCAGGACTCTGTGCAGGCCAGCCAAGTTGTTCCTCACCAATCTCGACAAACCATTTCTGTATGGACCTCACATTATGCACAGGGGCATTGTCATGCTGCAACAGGAAAGGGCCTTCCCCAAACTGTTGCCGCAAAGTTGGAAGCACAGAATCATCTATACGGTCATTGTATGCTGTAGCGTTAATATTTAACTTCCCTGGAACTAAGGGACCTAGGCCAAACCATGAAAAACAACCCCAGACCATTATTCCTCCTCCACCAGACTTTACAGTTGGCACTATGCATTCGGACAGGTAGCGTTCTCCTGGAATCCACCAAACCCAGATGATTCTGTCAGACTTCCAGATGATGAAACGTGATTCATCACTCCGGAGAACACGTTTCCACTGCTCCAGAGTCTAATGCGAGCTTTACATCACTCCAGCCGACGCTTGGCATTGTGCATGGTGATCTTAGGCTTGTGTGCGGCTGCTCGGCCATGGAAACCCATGTCATGAAGCTCCCAACAAACAGTTATTGTGCTGACGTTGCTTCCAGAAGAAGTTTGGAATCCTGTAATGAGCGTTGCAACTGAGGACAGACTGTTTTAACGCACTTCAGCACTCTGTGGTCTTGTTCTGTGAGCTTGTGTGGCCTACCACTCAGAGGCTGAGCCGTTGTTGCTCCTAGACATTTCCTCTTCACAATAACAGCACTTACAGTTGACCAAGGCAGCTCTAGCAGGGCAGAAATTTGATGATCTGACTTGTTGGAAAGGTGATATCCTATGCCACATTAAAAGTCACTGAGCTCTTCAGTACAGACCGTTCTGACTTTCCTAGTTAAATAAATTCCATTCTACTGCCAATGTTTACATGGCTGTGTGCTCGATTTTTGTACACCTGCCGGCAACACCTGTGAGCTGAAATAGCCAAATCCACTAATTTGAAGGGGTTTCGACATGACCTTTGCCATGTAGTGTAGATTAGTGCGATTGTGGAGTTGTCACAGAGCTGGTGTCGGCCTGTAGTCTGTTCATATATACTCTGTTACAAACTTCCGTGTTAAGCATTGTTGATTGAAGAGGTGAATTATTTCTTCCTGCTGTGCCAACCAGGTCCGCAGTCTGAAGAAGTGCGAGAGATCCTGTGTGGTGGCTCGTGCCAAGCTTGCCAAGCCCAAGGGGGGGTGGGAGCTAAATGAGACAACCTATCTTTTTCTGCTTTATGCATGGTGTTATACTATTCATTGAAGTGTGCATATTTATGAAATGTCAATGGGGTTACCTTATTGTGGTTATTGATGATTTCAAGTATGTATTTTGACCGTGTATTTGTGATTTGGTCGAAGTGGTTTCTTCTAAGGCGAAGGCCGTGTTGAGATGTACTTAAGCCCTGTCATTTAATTGTTGGGCAGACCGAGGCGGGGTAAGGATGGAATGCTGCCATTGGTTTCAGGCATGATTGGGGTTTGTTTGATTTATTGAGCTCAACCTTTCTTTGATTTATTTTCAGTTGTTTGTTTGTTACCGGTCTACGCCCTGTTTGTTTAATTGTTTGTACAATTATACGTAGTGTACAGTTTGCCACTCCTGCACTGTAAATAAATGTCCTGGACATTGTACTTCCTCTTCTTGCTGCCTCCTCACTGAAACCTCCACCAAAAGTAAGGCCTGCCTTACTAATGGAAGAGGCAAATAGATAATCTTGATAGTTTTTTATGTGGGGGGGGGACTTGTGGAATAAGCCAAGGCACAGCGCTTAAAGGCCAAGTGAAATGTGTCTCGGCCTGACTTGGATCGATAATGGAAAACAGGCTTGTGATTGAACCTGGATAGTAGTGTAGGGGTTTTACACATCTTGTTATAAACTGGGTGGTTCGGGCCCTGAATGCTGATTGGCTGACAACCGTGGTACATCAGACCGTATACCACGGGTATGACAAAACATTACTTTTTACTGTTCTGATTACATTGGTAACCAGTTTATAATAGCAATAAGGCACCTAGCAATAAGGGCTGTATCCAAGCATTCTGCATTATGGCACACATAAGAACAGCCCTTAGCCGTGGTATATTGGCCATATACCACACCTCCTCTGGCCTTATTGCTTAACTATAACTTTAAAAAAATAAAAAAATGTTTTTATTGAATTAATGAATCTGACTATTTGTTCTGTGTTTCAGGAATTGGAGAAGGTTCTTAACAAGTCACACCAAAGCAAAGATAAGGAAAGCTGGAAAGAGGAGTCTGGGTAAGTCCTCACTACACGGATAGACAGGAGGAGGAAGGGCAGAGAATTCACCTTCAAGTTATTTAAGTAATAATATTGATCTGTCAGTCTCCTTAGATAATTGATTTACAACCCTGGTTAATGTACTGTAGGTGAGTTGATACTTAGCAGCTAGATGATAGCAGCTAGATGATAACAGCTAGATGATAGCAGCTAGATGAAAGCAGCTAGATGATAGCAGTCGTGAAATAATAACAACAGGCCGGAACAGGAGACATGCTGAGAAGGCTGCCGTTGGATAGCTGCCACTATAGTATGGCCACATTGTGAGTTCATGTTATTACAGTGCGAGTGTGAAGCAGTTGGCGTAGGTTTCTGACTGTCATGTCCCTGTGGCCTGCAGCTCTGATAAAGATCAGCTAGCTGAGGAGGAGGAAGAGGAGGAGGAGGAGGAAGAGCTGAAGGAGGTGCTGGACCTGAGGAAGATTGCCGTCCAGCTCCTGCAGCAGGAGCAACAGAACAGGTGAGAGGCTGACCTCTGACCCCATGGTCGTTTCCTCCTCTCTGACCTCACCTCACTCTGATTCCTGCTCCTAGCCCCATATCTCTCTGCCCTCTTCGCCTCTGCTGAGCTCAGCATCCCCCGCCCTCACCTCTGCTGAGCTCTCTCACTCCATCCTTGACCCCTTATCAGTGAAAGGGCAGGAAGATCCTGGGATGTTCTTGGAGGAGAGGGTTGGAAGGGGGAAGGACTCTTCTTTTCATTCTACAAGACAGGAGTGCACATTATCATTTCTCTTGCATTGGGTCCTTCTATACGCTCTCAGAAGAAAGGGTTCCAAAAGGGTTATTCGGCTGTCCCCATACGATAAACCCTTTTTGGTTCCAGGATGAACCTTTTTGGTTCCATGTAGAACCCTCTGTGGGAAAAGGGTTCGGCCTGTAACCAAAGAAAAACAGTTCTTCAAAGGGTTCTCCTGTGGGGACAGCTGAAGAACCCTTTTAGGTTCTAGATAGAACCTTTTTTCCCAAGAGTGTATTACCTGTGTTTTATCCATTGTATGCGCAGACCTTAGTTCCTTTCCAGACATTTTACTACTCTTCTTTCTCCTGAAGTTACTCCATCACCACGCTTTAACTATCTCTATTCCTGCTCTGCATCTAACGAACCTCCCTGTCATTGGCTCCCCTCTTCTCTCCTCTTATTCCCTCCCTGCTTCATCCATCTCCTGCTCCTCCTCCACCTCGCCTCTTCCTTGGACCTGATTGGTGCACACATGATGTGTGGCTACTAGACGACGATCCTTAATTTGTAGAGCAGAGAGTCTAATTCATCGAAGGAGGGTTGCCGGCCGTGCACACAGGTAGAGACAGATGTGTGATAGAGTGAGATTGTGAACGTTTAAGGAGGTGGATGTATGTATAGAAAACTGTCAGGTTGGAGAATTAAATGCATGTTTCTGTGCCTTGTTAGATGAATGCACACCCTTCGATAGATTGTCTGTTGTTCTCCAGTTCTTAAATCCACCTGAACCCATTCTATATCATGACTGCCTGAACACATTGTGCCTGCAGAGAGAAAATGGAAAGATGGTACTAACCACCCCTCTGTCTACCTGTCCAGGTTCCTCAGTCACTCTGGCAGCTCCGGCAGCAAACAAAGGTCCCCCTCTCAGGCTATCCGCAGGTACGTACAGCACAGCTCTACCTAAACACATTACTTGGGTCACGTGCATCAAACTAGCCTGTTTCCTGGGCGCAAGTTGAGCCGAGTCATAAACTGAAAAGCATGCCATCATCAAAACTGTCCGAGTGACTCGTGTTATAGGATCTTGTCTCAAAAATACAGTGCATTCGGAAAGTATTCAGATCCCTTGACATTTTCCACATTTTGTTACATTACAGCCTTATTCTAAAATGTATTAAATAATTGTTTTTCCTCATCAATCTACACTAGAGATGATAGCAGATGATAGCAGCTTCATCTTTTTATTGGAGGACCAAAAAAAGCCGGCAACGATTAATCGGCTGATTAAAAAATATATATATTAAAAAATAATGTATTTGTAATAATGACAATTAAAACAATACTGAATGAACACTTATTTTAACTTAATATAATACATCAATAAAATACATTTAGCCTCAAATAAATAATGAAACATGTTCAATTTGGTTTAAATAATGAAAAAAGAAAGTGTTGGAAAAGAAAGTAAAAGTGCAATATATGTGCCATGTAAGAAAGCTTACGTTAAAGTTCCTTGCTCAGAACATATGAGCTGGTGGTTCCTTTTAACATGAGTCTTCAATATTCCCAGGTAAGATGTTTTAGGTTGTAGTTTATTATAGGAATTGTAGGACTATTTCCCTCTATACCATTTGTATTTCATTAACCTTTGACTATTGGATGTTCTTATTTTAGTATTGCCAGTTTAACAGTATAGCTTCCATCCCTCTCCTCGCTCCTACCTGGGCTTGAAACAGGAACACATCGACAACAGTCACCCTCGAAGCAGCGTTACCCATCCAGAGCAAGGGGAACAACCACTTCAAGTCTCAGAGCAAGTGACATTTGAAAAGCTATTAGCGCGCACCCCGCTAACTAGCTAGCCATTTCACATTGGTTACACCAGCCTAATCTCGGGAGTTGATAGGCTTGAAGTCATAAACAGCTGCTGGCAAACACATGAAAGTGCTGTTTGAATGAATGCTTACGAGCTTGCTGGTGCCTACCATCGCTCAGTCAGACTGCTCTATCAAATCATGGACTTAGTTATAACATGATAACACACAGAAATACGAGCCTTAGGTCATTAATATGGTCGAATCCGGAAACTATCATTTCGAAAACAAGACGTTTATTCTTTCAGTGAAATACGGAACCGTTCCGTATTTTATCTAATGGGTGGCATCCATAAGTCTAAATATTCTTGTTACATTGCACAACCTTCAATGTTATGTCATAATTACGTAAAATTCTGGAAAATTAGGCATCCCAAACTGTTGTATATATCCTGACTTTGCGTGCAATGAACGCAAGGGAAGTGACACAATTTCACCTGGTTAATATTGCCTGCTAACCTGGATTTATTTTAGCTAAATATGCAGGTTTAAAAAATATATACTTCTGTGTATTGATTTTAAGAAAGGCATTGATGTTTATGGTTAGGTACACATTAGAGCAACAATACGCACCGCATCGATTATATGCAACGCAGGACACGCTAGATAAACTAGTAATATCATCAGCCATGTGTAGTTAACTAGTGATTATGATTGATTGATTGTTTTTTATAAGATAAGTAATGCTAGCTAGCAACTTATCTTGGCTTACTGCATTCGCATAACAGGCAGGCTCCTCGTGGAGTGCAATGAGAGGCAGGTGGTTAGAGCGTTGGACTAGTTAACTGTAAGGTTGCAAGATTGAATCCCTGAACTGACAAGGTAAAAATCTGTCGTTCTGCCCCTGAACAAGGCAGTTAACCCACCGTTCCTAGGCCGTCATTGAAAATAAGAATGTGTTCTTAACTGACTTGCCTAGTTAAATAAAGATTACATTTACATTTACATTTAAGTCATTTAGCAGACGCTCTTATCCAGAGCGACTTACAAATTGGTGCATTCACCTTATGACATCCAGTGGAACAACCACTTTACAATAGTGCATCTAAATATTTTAAGGGGGGGGGGTGAGAAGGATTACTTTATCCTATCCTAGGTATTCCTTAAAGAGGTGGGGTTTCAGGTGTCTCCGGAAGGTGGTGATTGACTAAATAAAGATGAAATAAAGGTGTAAAAAAACAAAATTATTATTATTATTTTTTGTAATTGGCCAAATCGGTGTCCAAAAATACAGATTTCCGATTATTATGAAAACTTGAAATCGGCCCTAATTAATCGGCCATTCCGATTAATCGGTCGACCTCTAATCTACGCACAATATCCAATAATGACAAAGTAAAAACAGGTTTTTAGAAATGTTTGCAAATGTATTAAAATCGAAAACAGAACAACCATATTTACATAAGTATTCAGACCCGTTGCTCCGAGACTCAACATTGAGCTCAGGATCATCCTTGAGATGTTTCTACAACTTGATTGGAGTCCACATGTGGTAAACTCAATAGATGGGACATGATTTGGAAAGGCACACACCTGTCTATATAAGGTCCCACAGTTGACAGTGCATGTCAGAGCAAAAACCAAGCCATGATGTCGAAGGAATTGTCTGTAGAGCTCAGAGACAGGATTGTTTCAAGGCACAGACCTGGGGAAGGGTACCAAAACATTTATGCAGCATTGAAGATCCCAAAGAACACTGTGGCCTCCATCATGTTTAAATGGAAGACGTTTGCAACCACTAAGACTCTTCCTAGAGCTGGCTGCCTGGCCAAAATGAGCAATCGGGTGAGAAGGGCCTTGGTCAGGGAGGTGACCAAGAACCCGATGGTCACTATGACAGAGCTCCACAGTTCCTCTCTGGAGATGGGAGAACCTTCCAGAAGGACAACCATCTCTGCAGCACTACACCAATCAGGCCTTTATGTTAGTGGCCAGACGGAAGCCACTCCTCAGTAAAAGGCATATGACAGTCCGCTTGGAGTTTGCCAAAAGGCGCCTAAAGGACTCTCAAACCATGAAAAACTATATTCTCAAGTCTGATGAAACCGAGATTGAACTCTTTGGCCTGAATGCCAAGCGTTATGTCTGGAGGAAATCTGGCGCCATCCCTACAGTGAAGCATGGTGGTGACAACATCATGGTGTGGGGATGTCTTTCAGCTGCAGGTACTGGGAGACTAGTCAGGATCGGGGGAAAGATCAATGGAGCATAGTACAGAGAGATCCTTCATGAAAACCTGCTCCAGAGCACTCAGAACCTCATACTGGGGCGAGGGTTCACCTTCTAACAGGACAAAAACCCTAAGTACACAGCCAAGACAACGCAGGAGTGGCTTCGGGACAAGTCTCTGAATGTCCTTGAGTGGCCCAGCCAGAGCCCAGACTTGAACCCGATCGTACATCTCTGGAGAGACCTGAAAATAGCTGTGCTGTGATGCTCCCCATCCAACCTGACAGCGCTTGAGAGGATCTGCAGAGAAGAATGGGAAAAACTCCCCAAATATAGGTGTGCCAAGCTTGTACTGTCATACCCAAGAGGACTTGAGGCTGTAGTAATCGCTGGCAAGGTGCTTCAATAAAGCACTGAGTAAAGGGTCTGAATACTTATGTAAATGTGATATTTCCATATTTTTTTAATATATTTTTTTATTTATAAATTAGCAAATAAATTTAAGGGGTGGATCAGCTTAATATTGCGGAAGGAATGTTGCTTCCATCAATGTAATTGTCTGCATAATTTATTTTTTTAGGGTAAATATATATATCCATATACATACTTACATACACATACCTATATAGACATACATACTTTTTGAAGAATATACCTTTATTCCCTGCAAACCCTACCACCCTTCCCCCAATTGGCGTAAACTAATAAACACTTAGGCTTTTACTTTCAGTTTATACATCTTATACACATTTTACAGACAATCTATTTTACAATAGTTATATTTTGTTTGTTTTTATTCCTTCCTCTATTTCTGATGTCCATCCAGTTTGATTTGTAACTGTGCTATTTCACAGGTTCTACAGATTGTAAATGAAAAATAAAACATTTAGATAAAATAATTATTATATTATTGATTGATTGACTGTTTTTTCTTTGTCATTATGGGGCATTGTGATGTCATTATGGGGTATTGTGATGTCATTATGGGGCATTGTGATGTCATTATGGGGCATTGTGATGTCATTATGGGGTATTGTGTGTAGATTGAGGGGGAAAAACTATTCAATCCATGTTAGAATAAGGCTGTAACATAACAAAATGTGGGAAAAAGTCAAGTGGTCTGAATACTTTCTGAATGCACTGTAGCTATAACTACGAGTAATTACATTTTTACATGCGAGTCATTTAGCAGACGCTCTTATCCAGAGCGACTCAGAGTTAGTGAGTGCATACGTTTTAGTCATTTAGCAGACGCTCTTATCCAGAGCGACTCAGAGTTAGTGAGTGCATACGTTTTAGTCATTTAGCAGACGCTCTTATCCAGAGCGACTCAGAGTTAGTGAGTGCATACGTTTTAGTCATTTAGCAGACGCTCTTATCCAGAGCGACTCAGAGTTAGTGAGTGCATACGTTTTAGTCATTTAGCAGACACTCTTATCCAGAGCGACTCAGAGTTAGTGAGTGCATACGTTTTAGTCATTTAGCCTACACTCTTATCCAGAGCGACTCAGAGTTAGTGAGTGCATACGTTTTAGTCATTTAGCAGACGCTCTTATCCAGAGCGACTCAGAGTTAGTGAGTGCATACTTTTCGTTTTGTACTGGTCCCCCCCCCCCCCCGTAGGAATCAAACCCACAACCACAGCATTGCACATGCTCTACCAATTGAGCTACACCAAATCAAGTCCAATTTTATTGTTCGCATACACATATTTAGCAGATGTTATTGCCGGTGTTGCGAAATGCTTGTGTTCCTCGCTCCGACAGTGCAGTAGTATCTAACAATTTACAACAATACACACAAATCTAAAAGTAAAAGAATGTCATGAAGAAATATGTCAATATTAGGACGAGCAACGTCTGAGTGGCATTGACTAAAATACAGTAGAATAGAATACAGTATATACATATGAGATGAGTAAAGCAGTATGTAATCATTTCATAAAGTGACTAGTGTTCCATTATTCAGGTGGCCAGTGATTCCATGTCTATGCAGTAAAGGTTCCATTGTCTGTTGTTTATTGACTGTTGGCTGCCCTCGTGATGACACACTGTCCAATAAATGAGGGTATTGTCCATGAAGGTAAATACGTGTGACTGAGTGAGTCCGTGTGTTTTCCTGTCTCTCTCCTAGTGCCTCTCTGGATGAAGCGAACAGTGGCACGTCAGTGCTGAGTGGGCAGGTAAGTACTTCCTGTCCTGTTTTCCACAGGGAACATGCTACTCATTGTTCCCATTTTGTGCGAGTAATACTACACCGTGGTCATTGTTTTCAGTTCCCCTTTTTAATGTGTCCGCGTGCGAGGCCTTGGTTTTGGTGTCTGGGTTTCACTCATGTCGTTCACCTCTCTCTGTCTCTCTCTGGAAAGGACCCTGACTTCACAGACGACGACGACGCTTTCTCTGAGGTCCTCCATTTTCATTCGTGCCTTTTTTGTTTCCTCACCCTCATCACCGTCCATGTGAAGACGTGGCTGTGTGCATGTTAGCCTTTTATAACTGAGTGACGTAGGGAGAGGCTTTAGGTCAATCATCTCTTTTAAATTATGTTCTAGTAGTGCTGCTAAAGCCAAGGGGGTTTTGTCCATTATTGCATTGCCATTTGGTTAATACAGTGTCTAGTATCTTGACCCGTCTCTCGCTCTGTCTCTCTCGCTCTGTCTCTCTCGCTCTGTCTCTCTCGCTCTGTCTCTCTCGCTCTGTCTCTCTCGCTCTGTCTCTCTCGCTCTGTCTCTCTCGCTCTGTCTCTCTCTCTGTCTCTGCAGCCCTCCTCTTCATGCTCCTACGATGGCAGCCTGAAATCCGAGTCAGACACGGAGCCAAAGTGGCCAGAGGTTCCACCTGTACTCAACCAGAACGAGGAGCGCAGGAGGAACAAGTATCTGAGGAAAGATTATCTGAAGGTAAGGAGACCATGGCTACCACTGAAAGATTAGTGGAATCTGTGTGGGTAGCTGGACAGGTAGGATGACTGACAGTGAAGGTGAACAGGTGGTCACGTGTCAGGTGACAGAGGAATGTATGAGACTGAGGCAGGAATTCCTTTAACCATAAAGTGGTATATTTACTGGGTAGTCTGTGCTGCATCACAAAGGAAACAAATAACATGTATACAATCAAATTCATAATCAAAGATCAAATCATATCAGTCATTATTAACACAAGTTAAGGAATTCAACAGTCCAGTTCATTAAGAAGTCAATAGTAATCATCCGTGAGTCATTTAAGCTCATAACTATTTATCATAAATCATGAAAGAATACAAACAGTGAATGGTTATACAATCTATAATCCCCATGATCAAAGTCAATCAGTTAGCAAACAATGACGTTTCTCATTTCACGCTTTCAATAGTCTTCATTTACATTTAAGTGATTTAGCAGACGCTCTTATCCAGAGCGACTTACAAATTGGTGCATTCACCTTATGACATCCAGTGGAACAGCCACTTTACAATAGTGCATCTAAATCTTTTAAGGGGGGGGGTGAGAAGGATTACTTTATCCTATCCTAGGTATTCCTTAAAGAGGTGGGGTTTCAGGTGTCTCCGGAAGGTGGTGATTGACTCCGCTGTCCTGGCGTCGTGAGGGAGTTTGTTCCACCATTGGGGAGCCAGAGCAGCGAACAGTTTTGACTGGGCTGAGCGGGAACTGTACTTCCTCAGTGGTAGGGAGGCGAGCAGGCCAGAGGTGGATGAACGCAGTGCCCTTATTTGGGTGTAGGGCCTGATCAGAGCCTGGAGGTACTGAGGTGCCGTTCCCCTCACAGCTCCGTAGGCAAGCACCATGGTCTTGTAGCGGATGCGAGCTTCAACTGGAAGCCAGTGGAGAGAGCGGAGGAGCGGGGTGACGTGAGAGAACTTGGGAAGGTTGAACACTAGACGGGCTGCGGCGTTCTGGATGAGTTGTAGGGGTTTAATGGCACAGGCAGGGAGCCCAGCCAACAGCGAGTTGCAGTAATCCAGACGGGAGATGACAAGTGCCTGGATTAGGACCTGCGCCGCTTCCTGTGTGAGGCAGGGTCGTACTCTGCGGAAATAAATGTTTGAAATATCCAATAAATGTCGTTCCACTTCATGATTGTGTCCCACTTGTTGTTGATTCTTCACAAACAAATACAGTTTTATATCTTTATGTTTGAAGCCTGAAATGTGGCAAAAGGTCGCAAAGTTCAAGGGGGCAGAATACTTTCGCAAGGCACTGTAGGTGTCCTGGAGGGCAGGTAGTTTGCCCCTGGGGATGTGTTGTGCTGACCTCACTACCCTCTGGAGAGCCTGTGGGTGGAGCAGTTTCCGTACCAGGCGGTGATACAGCCCGACAGGATGCTCTTGATTGTGCATCTGTAAATGGTTGATTGTTTTTGGTGACAGGACAAATTTCTTCAGCCTCTTGAGGTTGAAGAGGCACTGTTGGCATTCTTCACCACGCTGTCTGTGTGGTTGGACCATTTCAGTTTATCCGTGATGTTTATGCCGAGGAACTTAACTTTCCACCTCTTCCACTACTGTCCCGTCGATGTGGATAGTGGGCTGCTCCCTCTGCTGTTTCCCGAAGTCCACGATCATCTCCTTTGTTTTGTTGACGTTGAGTGTGAGGTTATTTTCCTGACACCACACTTCGAGAGCCCTCACCTCCTCCCTGTAGTCATTTACATTTACATTACATTTACATTTAAGTCATTTAGCAGACGCTCTTATCCAGAGCGATTTACAAATTGGTGCATTCACCTTATGACATCCAGTGGAACAGTCACTTTACAATAGTGCATCTAACATTCCCCTTTAATCTTCCCCTTTAACCTTCCCCTGAAAGAACATTCCTTTAACCTTCCCCTGAAAGCACGTTATTTTAACCTTCCCCTTTAACCTTCCCCTGAAAGCACGTTATTTTAACCTTCCCCTTTAACCTTCCCCTGAAAGCACGTTATTTTAACATTCCCCTTTTAACCGTTATTTTAACCCTGAAAGCACGTTATTTTAACCTTAACCTTCCCCTGAAAGCACGTTATTTTTTTAACGTTATTTTAACCTTCCCCTGAAAGCACGTTATTTTAACCTTCCCCTGAAAGCACGTTATTTTAACCTTCCCATTTAACCTTCCCCTGAAAGAACATTCCTTTAACCTTCCCCTTTAACCTTCCCCTGAAAGCACGTTATTTTAACCTTCCCCTAAAAGAACATTCCCCTTTAACCTTCACCTGAAAGCACATTATTTTAACCTTCCCCTTTAACCTTCCCCTGAAAGCACGTTATTTGAACCTTCCCCTGAAAGCACGTTATTTTAACCTTCCCCTGAAAGCACGTTATTTTAACCTTCCCCTGAAAGCACGTTATTTTAACCTTCCCCTGAAAGCACGTTATTTTAACCTTCCCCTGAAAGCACGTTATTTTAACCTTCCCCTGAAAGCACGTTATTTTAACCTTCCCCTGAAAGTTGAGATGAACGTCCATATAGGCTAGCCGTATCATACATCTCAGTTGGAGTGCTGTTCTCGAGTCAGTTTAGTCTCTTGGATCATAATCAATAAGATTATAAGGACAGGAGTGACCTGATCCAAGATGCTTGACACAGACTGTTTGTGCTGAATAAGCCCGCTCCCGTGGTCGTTGTCACGACAACACAAACAGAATCTGGGACCAGGCTGAGCAGAGTGGTTCCTTTTGGCGTAGACTACCCTTTTCAAAGACCACCTACTATATTTGTCTGTCTTCTAAGTCGAATGAGGATTGGCTGAGCAAACAGGGCATCGCTGTCCCATGCAGCAGGGGCAATAGGCTACTTAATTAGACTACGGGATTTCTCTATCTTTCTCTCCACTCCCCCCTCCCCCCCTCACCCTTCTCAGTCTCCCTCGCTCTCTCTCCCCCTTCTCGGTCTCCCTCGCTCTCTCTCCCCCTTCTCGGTCTCCCTCGCTCTCTCTCCCCCTTCTCTCTCGCTGAAGCAGGAGCTCTATATGTCAGAGGGATATTAGTTTGGTGTCAATCAGTGTAAAGCCTGTATAGTTTGGTGTCAATCAGAGTAAAGCCTGTATAGTTTGGTGTTATTTAATCAGAGTAAAGCCTGTATAGTGTGGTGTTATTTAATCAGAGAGTAAAGCCTGTATAGTTTGGTGTTATTTAATCAGAGAGTAAAGCCTGTATAGTTTGGTGTTATTTAATCAGAGAGTAAAGCCTGTATAGTTTGGTGTTATTTAATCAGAGAGTAGAGCCTGTATAGTTTGGTGTTATTTAATCAGAGAGTAGAGCCTGTATAGTTTGTAGTCCTCCTCGACGTTGTTGGTAATCAAGCCTACTACTGTAGCGTCGCCTGAAAACTTGATGATTGAGTTGGAGGCGTGCATGGCCACGCAGTCATGGGTGAACAGGGAGTACAGGAGAGGGCTGATGCACCCTCCACCTGCGGGCGTGCCGTCAGAAAGTCCAGGATCCAGTTGCACAGGGCGGGGTCGAGACCCAGGGTCTTGAGCTTAATGATGAGTTTAGAGGGTACTATGGTTTTGATTGCTGAGCTGTAGTCGATGAACAGCATTCTTACATAGGTATTCCTCTTTTCCAAGTGGGTTAGGACAGTGTACAGTGTGATTGTTGTCTGTGGACCTATTGGGGCGGTAAGCAAATTGGAGTGGGTCTAGGGTGTCCGGTAGGGTGGAGGTGATATGATCCTTGACTAGTCTCTCAAAGCACTTCATGATGATGGAGGTGAGTGCTATAGGGCGATAGTCGTTCAGCTTAGTTACCTTAGCTTTCTTGGGAACAGGAACAATGGTGGCCCTCTTGAAGCATGTGGGAACAGCAGACTGGGATAGGGATTGATTGAATATAGCCGTAAACACACCAACCAGCTGGTCTGCGCATGCTCTGAGGACGTGGCTAGGGATGGAGTCTGGGTTGGCAGCCTTGCGAGGGTTATTAACACGTTTAAATGTTTTACTCACATTGGCTGGGCTGAAGGAGAGGCCACAGGTTTTTGTGGAGGGCCGTGTCAGTGGCAATGTATTGTCCTCAAAGCGAGCAAAGAAGTTGTTTAGTTTGTCTGGGAGCAAGACATGGCCTTTCAAAGATGATGGTACAAACAAAATACTAAAGAACAGGTGGTTTTTTATTTGTATTATGTTTTACCAGATATATTGTGTTATATTCTATATTCTAATATGCATATCCTTGCTTCAGGGCCTGAGCTACAGGCAGTTATATTTGGGTATGTCATGGAATCCACCTGTGATAAATTCAATTGATTGGACATTATTTGGGAATGTAAGGTCTATGTCTATGTAAGGTCCCACAGTTGGCCGTGCATGTCAGAGCAAAAACCAAGCCACGAGGTCAAAGGAATTGTCCTTAGAGCTCCGACGCAGGATTGTGTCGAGGCACAGATGTAGGGAAGGGTACCAAAAATAGTCTGCAGCATTGAAGGTCTCCAAAAACACACGTTTGGAACCACCAAGACTCGAGTACAGAGTAAAGGGTCTGAATACTTATGTAAATGTGATATATCAGTTTTTGTATTATTTCATTATGGGGTGTTGTGTGTAGATTTATAAGGGGGGCGAATAGATTTTAGAATAAGGCTGTAACGTACCAAAATGTGAGAAAAGTTTAGGGGTCTGAATACTTTCCGAACGCACTTTAGACACACTGGCTTTACTCAATGCTACTGGCATGTCATTAGTAAAGTTTGAAAAAAGTAAGGTGTCTAGACTGCTGCCCTGAGGAATTCCTGATTCTACCTGGATTATGTTGGAGAGGCTTCCATTAAAAAACACACACTGTGTTCTGTTAGACAGGTAACTCTTTATCCACAATATAGCAGGGGGTGTTAAGCCATAACACAAGGTTTTCCAGCAGCAGACTGGTCAATAAGTCTAAAAAGCAGCTCCCAAAATCAATTTCTCTCAGCCAATCATCAGTCATTTGTGTGTAAGTGCCGTGCTTGTTGAGTGTCCTTCCCTATAAGCGTGCTGAAAGTCAATTTGTTTACAGTAAAATAGCATTGTATCTGGACAAACACAATTTTTTCCAAAAGTTTTACTAAGGTTGGTAACAGGCTGATTGGTTGGCTTTTTGAGACAGTAAGGGGGCTTTACTATTATTGAGTAGCTTAAGTACTTGTGCTTCCCTCCACGCCTGAGAGCAGAATTCAGATGTCACATTGTTTTAGCACTATCTACAGAATTTTTAAACTATGGCTCATATCTACTTTTTTCATTTTTTTTTACACATTTCTGGAGTCTTGAAGCAAACATTGAGATCATGTGAACTCTGCTAATGACCATACAAAAACAGAGTAACGGAGAGCAATTTTCAATACGGCGAACTAGGTTCTAGGGCATGGATTAAATCTCTTTCTTCATGCTTCTTCTCTCCTCACAGAACAAGTGCCAGAGTGCCCGACGAAACTCCAGTGGGAACGATGAGTGTGAGGTGCGATTAGCTATCCAATCACATGCACAGTAAAAGCACATTACAATCAAATTATGTTAGCACATGCTCAAGCAAATATCCTCATTGGTTGTCCTATCTGACCAATAATCAAATGATGTATTTTGTGTGCAGGAGGTATTGCGGAATGCTGAGTTCAGCACCACCCTCACAGTGTTTGGCCTTAAACCAAGATCAGGTAATTTGAATTATTTAACTTGTTCAGGTGTTAGTCTTTCCTTTTTATAAGGCTTTTATTTATTATTGTATGATTAGGCAATACAAGTGACACACATTTTCAAGTCAAGGTTTTTAACTCTTAAGTAGTTGTAAAACAGAGAACATGTGGTGGAGCAATTATGATGCCATTTACTGTATTTGGTATTGTAATATGGTGATTCTGGTGAAGTATGACAGCTTGTCCCAAGCATGGCTGATACATTGCTTATGACCTCTTCGGCATACTATTCTGCTCTCCCAAGCAAAAAGGTAGGAACTGCTCATAGTGGAGCTGAGAAAAAATGTCTTCAAAAGTGTTTTAATTGTCCAGCCAAATGAATTCCAGGGAGATCATTGGCGATACATGAGTACTATGCATTGCCTTACTGAGAGTACTTTTTAAAAATTCATGTTGACCCTGACCTCTGACATGACCTCTGACCCTTAAACGGCAGTTACTACCTTCTTCCTTGGCATGATATGTTATAAATTGCAGGGTAATACCAAAGCAAAGAGCAGTATCAGCCATTTTAATTTGTTAGTTTACTATACTTCTCATTTATGCTATTAATACAAGAGCAGTGTAATTACTGACAGTATAACAGAGTTGAACCTGCATCCTTTGTGTGTCTTCCACGAAGACACCAGTTGAATTTAGAGATGTAGGTTCTGCGTCAGTCACATTACATACTGTGTTTGACAAGTAGCCCATGTCTTGTTATAAGAATAAATGAGAAAAGCAGCACAATTGTTTGAATGACATGAAATGATTACTTGTCTTGTGATATATAACGATGGAACATGATAGAAGTATGACGTAGGATAATACGAATGATAAAAAATGACCATGAGATTGCTAATAACATTCTATTTGTATTTTTTTTAAATTACACTTCTGAATGATTAAATACATAACAGCTTTAAGAATACATTTTAAACATATTTACATGTTCATCATCATACTGCTAGCTAACTAATTCATTTTGATCTCAGATCTACTTAGCTAGCTAGTTCTTACCAGTGTCTGGATGTCGGCGTTTCAGAGCAAGTTCAACCATCATTTCCCCCCTTGAATGTTGTGCCATGGTGTTGTATCCGTAGATTATCAATGTGTGTGTGTGTGTGTGTGTAGCTGTCATACAGGTTCGATTGTGTCACTTAAAATTACATGAAACCAAGGTAAAACGCAGTAACTGCAGCCAAGGGCAGGTTGAAACGAAGCTAAAAGGCAGTAAGTTCAGTTGCTGCCATTTACCTTGGTTTCACAGTAACTTTTTGCATTTACTGCTAATACAACCCCCATTTTTTCCAAAACACAATAAAATAGAGGCAGGATACTTGTCCACATGATTAAGCATGTGTTTTAATGTAACAAAAATGACATTAACTCATTTTCAACCAAATGAACAGTTACCACCTTTTTGCTTGGGAGGGCAGAAGAGTAATGAGCTAAATGTCATACCCCAGTAGTTATCATTATGTGACACAAGATATTTTAGTTTGATGCAAATACAATCAATGTCAACTGTTGTGTGTGCCTCAGTGTACATATTACTAATTTTGTAGAAGCTCTTATCCAGTAGGCCGTGCATACTTTTTTGTACGCCTGGGCGGCTTTAAAGGGGGCAATCTGTGATTGCTACATCTATTTAAGGATTTTAAATTGATGATGTACACTACCGGTCAAAATTTTTAGAACACCTATTAATTCAAGGGGTTTTCTTTATTTTTACTATTTTCTACAATGTATAATAATAGTGAAGACATCAAAACTATAAAATGACAAATATGGAATCATGTAGTAACCAAAAAATATATATTTGAGATTCTTCAAATAGCCACCCTTTGCCTTGATGATCGTTTTGCACACTCTTTGCATTCTCTCAACCAGCTTTGAGGTAGTCACATGGAATACATTTCAATGAACAGGTGTGCCGCCTTAAAAGTTAATTTGTGGAATTTCTTTCCTTCTTAATGCATTTGAGCCAATCAGTTGTGTTGTGACAAGGTAGGGGGTATACAGAAGATAGCCTTATTTGGTTAAAGACCAAGGCCATATTATAGCAAGAACAGCTCAAATAAGCAAAAAGCAACGACAGTCCATCATTACTTTATGACATGAAGGTTAGTCAATACTGAAAATTTCAAGAACTTTGAAAGTTTATTCAAGTGCAGTTGCAAAAACCATCAAGCGCTATGACGAAACTGGCTCTCATGAGGACCACCACAAGAAAGGAAGACCCAGAGTTACCTCTGCTGCAGAGGATAAATTGATTAGAGTCCTCAACTTGCAGCTTCATTAAATCATACCCGCAAAACACCAGTCTCGACGTCAACAATGAAGAGGCGACTCCGGGATGCTGGCCTTCTAGGCAGAGTTCCTCATCCCGGAGTTGCCTCTTCACTGTTGACGTTGAGACTGGTGTTTTGCGGGGACTATTTAATGAAGCTGCCATTTCTCAGAACAAGATTAGACTGACGAGTTTCAGAAGAACGGTCTTAGTTTCTGGCCATTTTGAGCCTGTAATCGAACCCACAAATGCTGACGCTCCAGATACTCAACTAGTCTAAGGAAGGCCAGTTTTATTGCTTCTTTAATCAGAACAACAGTTTTCAGCTGTGCTAACATAATTGCAAAAGGGTTTTCTAATGATCAATTAGCCTTTTAAATGATCAACTTGGATTAGCTAACACAACGTGCCATTGGAACACAGGATTGATGGTTGCTGATAATGGGCCTCTGTACGCCAATGTAGATATTCCATTAAAGAAATCGGCTGTTTCCAGCTACAATAGTCATTTACAACATTAACAATGTTTATACTGTATTTCTGATCAATATGATGGTATTTTAATGTACAAAAATGTGCTTTTCTTTCAAAAACAAGGACATTTCTAAGTGACCCCAAACTTTTGAACTGTAGTGTAGTTGAGAGTGCAAGTGTGTGCAAAGCTGTCAAGGCAAAGGCTGGCTATTTGAAGAATCTCAAATATAAAATATATTTTGATTTGTTTAACACTTTTTTGGTTACTACACGATTCCGTATTTGTTATTTAATAGTTTTGATGTCTTCACTATTATTCGCCAACGTAGAAAAAAATCTTGAATGAGTAGGTGTTCTAAAACTTTTGACCGGTAGTGTAAACCCATTTGTTTCTTGAATAATGTTACTTATAAATGCCTCATGAGATTTGTTCAACCCGTACCCCATCAGAACATACGCTTTTTTTACTCCATTGTTTGTAAACAATTTAATTGTAAAATAAAAAATAAGACATGTATAGCCTCAAAACATATAGTTTTGATATCGTGATCAGTCCTTGCATCCATAGCTCTATGAATCTGTGAGTAGTTACTTTTCTCCATCCCTCGGCTGTTTACCAAATCAGTGGCTACTTTGTTTGAACTACATATTGCCCTTTTAAAAATGAATAAATAAATAGAGAAGAGGAACTATTTAAGGATTTTGTAGCAATCCAACAAACAGGGCAATGTGTTCTTGACCGTGCTCCCCTGTCAATCACTGGACATTTTGACCACACTTTGACTGCAGTTCCAGTTAGCATTGCAAAAGAGAGAGTTCACGATGATGCACGAGGTGACACTGAACTGTACTTCCGAGTAAAATGGTTGGAGGAGTTCAGTGGAATTTCCATGGTATTCGGCAATCAATAAATAGTTTACGGAAAGAACTGTTTATGTTGAACCCACAGACAGGCTACGAAGGAGATTTCCTTAGAAGTAGCAATAGATTTGATTATATAATATATAGTATTTATTATCCTCCATGCATGTTCATCTTTGGTGAGGGTTCAGGATTTCCACACTAAAGGGAGTTACTAAACAAAACTTGTTTGACACTCAAATACACACTCCACTGGCCTAGAAGTAACCATGGTCTGGACATTCCAAAGTTACAGTAATGGTTGGAGTGAAGCCTGTGTGTGGGGGGGGGTTTATAAGGGGTAATGCAGAAAGATTTATGCGACATTTTAAAAGGGCACGTACAACAACAAAAGGAATGTACACTAACATCAGACATATAAGATTGCGTAATTTTACAACATGAATTTCAACACTTAATTCATGTCATTAAAAAGTCTAGACTCTGAGCTCATCTCGGCAGGGCCCAGGGGCATACCCAGGAGTCTACTGTTTGAAAGTTGTGTAATTTCAGTATGTCACACGCTATATGCTTCCTATATGTTGTCGCAGCTTTTTGCCGAAGCAGCCGCCAGGAGCCGTCAGACCCCAGTTTCACCATGAGGAGGAAGATGGAGCACCTGCGGGAGGAGATGGAGCAGGTTGGCATCCTACGGCAGGTCAGGAGATTCAGAAAACACAGGGTGACACACCATGATCAAAAGACACCACCAATAACCTGATTAGACTTTATAGACGTTTGCTAAAGGTATTATGTAGCAGTCCTTTTCATTTGACAAATTTCCATCATTCATTTGGACCCTTTATTGGCCAATGTGGATGAGGATAAATTGAAATAATATTTCTTACAGAAGAAATATGAAAAGCATATGCATGACCATGGTAGCAATGCAAAGGGAAGAGTTCAGAGATGATGGTAAAACTATAAGACCAAAGGTGAGGACACAACAGTTCACCTCGAGCCCTTCCGAACAACCCAGGGTATGGTGCCATGTCATCTTGTGACTGCACATCAAACGTAGTGATCGTAAAGGTTGATGCTGTATAGGACATGAGTTTTATGATATGGAAATGTGAAGTGCACGGCGTGCGTTGTTTGACATCAAAGCGGTATTTGTTTTACTCCTCAACGCCTTATCTTTCAAAATACGTCATCCTCTTTATTTACAGCATTTCCCTCACTTGGACAACAAAAAATGTGCTAAAATTGCACAATTAGCAGGATGGCAACTTCTTGTCATTCGAGGTCCTCAAGTTCAGAACGGCTGTCAGTCAAAACCCATACAGCCCTGTGATGTTACTGTACACCTCCTGCATTACAATGTAGGTGTTTATCAATGCCCAAATATGCCCTTTGTCAACCCGTATACGAGTGAAACGGCTATGGAAAATCAGCAGCTTTCCAACAGAGGTGTGAACAATGGCCTGTTGGCAGAGTTGACAGAGTTTACCAAAGAATACAGTATAATACTGCAATTCTGAGATGTTTTCCTCCTCTGATGGGCCTTGAATGGGCTCTTTCATGTTGTCTGGAGTTCCTCAGAATTCTCAACGTGTCGCTACTTGTTCCTCAAGACAGCTGCAGGGAGCACGGTATCCCGGTGGGTCACTCTGGGTAACACTGTGGGTTTACTTCAATCTCCTCCTGTAAAATCATCTTCGTCCATGTCTTGCGTTAGCAGTTGTAATAGGTGATCTACAAATTCCACAGGGATCTACAGAATCCATGTTGAGTGTGTTGTTTCTGTGACTCCTCTTAGAACCTGGAGTCCAGACTGAAGGTCTTGCTGCCGGACGATGTGGGAGCTGCTCTGATGGATGGCGTTGTCTTGTGCCATCTGGCCAATCACATTCGTCCTCGGTCGGTGGCCAGCATCCATGTACCCTCGCCCGCAGTGGTAAGCACCAGTTGAAAACCTGTTGTTTGAATTCCCTAAAGCCGAAGCAAACCACCAGCCAAGAATGAACAAAAAACGCCTGTAACTGTTGACCAACTTTGTCCCACAGCCAAAGCTTAGCATGGCCAAGTGCCGCAGGAATGTGGAAAACTTCCTGGATGCCTGTAAGAAGCTGGGTGTGCCACAGGTAAACACACACCACTTAAATAAGCAATAAGACCTGAGGGTGTGTGGTATATGGCCAATATACTAAGGGCTGTTCTTATGTACAACACAATGCGGAGTGCCTGGATACAGCCTTTAGCCATAGTATATTGGTCATATAACACAAACCCCAAGGTGCCTTATTGCTATTATAAACTTGTTACCAACGTAACTAGAGCAGTAGAAAAATAAATGTTTTGTCATACCCTTGGTATACAATCTGATATACCACGGCTGTCAGCCAATCGGCATTCAGGGCTTGAACCACTGTTTATAATCACTACTATCATTTTCTTTCATCACCCATAGATCTGATATGCCTCTCCCCAGTTGTGGTACACTCCCTAACCAGTAGACCAACTACAGATATGAAAAACATCTTTGGATAACCATCTGTAAATAAACTTTTGTCAGATTCCTGAAGTTAATGTGGATAGGTTATGATGGATGGGTTGAGCTGTGCCACTCTTTTTGGTTTAGCCAACTGAGTTGTCTTACCAAAAACATCTTTCAACAAATAAATAGACTGGTACCCAGAGCAGCATGTCAGAGATATAATCATCAATTCACTTGTACTGTCCTTTGAAGTGTCTTGAAAGGTCTGGTGATGACTGCGTGCTGTGTTTTGGCCCTGGCAGGACAAGCTGTGTTTGCCCCACCACATCCTAGAGGAGCGTGGGCTGGTGAAGGTGGGCATGACCGTCCAGGCTCTACTGGATCTGCCAGCCTCCAAGCCCACCCAGCTATCTGCTGTCTAACAGCAGCCTGGACACTGCCTCCACCCTCCCTGTCCAGTCCAGTCAAGCCATTCACCCCCCCAGCCCTACACCCCACAGAGGAGGGGGCTTCCAGCCCGCTTCGCTCATCACCAGAGAACCCTTAGGGGCGAGGGCCCGGGGGGTTGCAGGGAGTCCATTGTCAGCTGATTGAGCCAGGAGAAGGAGGGGTTAATTCAGATCCTCCCACCCTTCCTATATGATGTCAGCTGGGACCCGCCTCCCATCCCATCAGATTGTTAGCTTCTGTCATGTCCTACCCTCAGGGGACCCTACTGTACTGTGTGTGTGTAGAGTACCAGTGTGACTGTCTGTGTGACCTGCGCAGTGTGGACTTTATGAGTGCTGGTGAACCTAAAGCCAGGTCAGAGGTCAGACTAAGGAGGGAATCGCAGTGAAGATGAAGACCTGTCTGTCACCATGGTGATATTGACTGGCCCATGGTCAGACACCATTGAACCTAGTGGTGCCAACACTGAAGTCACTGGGTTTTCAATTCTCGGTATTAAAATACATTGGTAGTGAAGTGATAGCTGTTTTAAAGGCATGTACTCATCACTCTTTCACTCAGAGAACTTAACTGCATGCTGGCCCACCAGCCATACCACATAACTCAAGTGGTCCTCTTTGACTTTTCTTTTGTAGAACAAATTAGCATTCACATTGGATTTTGAGTCATATTTGTACAAGAGCGTTGTGTTCTATCACAGTATACCTCTGTTTGATATCACAGAGGTAAAGTTTGGGATGTCCTTAACAGTGCTTTACCTCAGAGGAGCCACCAGTAGCTAAACCCCAGTACACACACTTCTTACAGTCTGCATTTGACTAGAATTATTGTACTGTCAATAACAGTGCTATTTGGGGGAAGAATGCTAAGTTTACTTTTAAACGCATGGTGTCCATGATTCAGATGGATGTTAAAACTGCCGCACATTCGGATAGAGACTTTCTCACCTGCGCATGGTTGCTGATGGTGTTGGTCTCATGTCCAATGACCCATCTGTCTACTGCTCTGCTGTGGTGAAGGGAGGATGCCCTGAGGTACTGCAGGTGGTTTTGATAGCTCACCACACTGTACAGTATACGAGAGAGCCATCCCACTGTCACGGGGCGTTCTGTCAAATGCAGACCTAAAGACACAAGACTACTGTGACTGCATGTAGCTTTGATTCGAATCACATGTTCGTTTTGAATAGGACTAGTTGAAAGCACAGGGGTATGTAGTTGGGATATTGTACCATATACACTTACAATCCTGAGATTGTATCTTTTGGTCATTTTGATGCAATGAAACCTTTTTTTTTAATGTTGAAATATTTCATCTTTAAGTTTACAACTTGCTCCTCTGGTTGGATTCACATCTGCAAAATGTCAAATAAGGAAAAGAAAATAAGCAATTGGGTGATCCCATAGATTCATCTTGACCATTGAAATATTTTATCAGGGAGACTATTTATCTATTTATTTTTTCTATTTATGTGCTTTATACCTGTTCAAGCAACACACTCTAGATGGCAGTATGCAGCCTTTCAGTTTGTTTACCAACTCACAGAAGTAGTAGATTAAGAAAATTGAACACGCCCTCTATGGCGCTGCCTGTGCGCTCACAGAGGCCATAATGGAACATGTACAAAGATCTCTACATTTACCACAAAGGACTAGGAAAAATACATTTGAACAGCCGTCCAACTGGTAATTACTAGTGGAAAACTTGTCTCATCCAGTTCTGAAATCGTAAATAGCAGTTGGATGCATTCACTTGCCTTGACGTTTTTGAGAAACTCCCGATTTGCTTATAGACAAAAAGCTGTCTCAAACATGAACTAAAAGTATAGCTATCAGGTTTGTAAACAAATGATAGTGTTTAAAAACCATATTAATATATTAGCATCTGGGTACGGTTTGTTCTTAGGTGTCTCAAAGTCCGATTCAATTAACCTCAAATTGCAGGAAATCTAAACCATTGTTCCTGCTGTGAATAGTTTCACTTAAAAGGAGTTTCATTTGGTTTCCATTTAGTAATGAAGGTCCTATTATTGCAAATATCCATTCTTAACTTCAAATTTGCTTTTGAGTGGGATGCAGGAACAATGGTATTTCAAATCAAATTGTTTTAGTCACATGCACCGAATACAACAGGTGTAGACCTACAGTGAAATGCTTACTCACGAGCCCCTAACCAACAATGCATTTTTTTTTAAATGCGGATGGGAATAAGAAATAAAAGTAGCAAGTCATTAAATGGCAGCAGTAAAATAACAACAGCGAGACTATATACAGCTCTCAACCTGCTCCACTGCAGCCCCGTCGATGAGAATGGGGGTGTGCTCGATCCTCTGTTTCCTGTAGTCCACAATCATCTCCTTTGTCTTGATCACGTTGAGGGAGAGGTTGTTGTCCTGTCACTTTGCCAATGAAGCTCATCTCTTATTTGCTGTGTGTGTGTGTGTGTGTGTGTGTGTGTGTGTGTGTGTGTGTGTGTGTGTGTGTGTGTGTGTGTGTGTGTGTGTGTGTGTGTGTGTGTGTGTGTGTGTGTGTGTGTGTGTGTGTGTGTGTGTGTGTGTGTGTGTGTGTGTGTGTGTGTGTGTGTGTGTGTGTGTGTGTGTGTGTGTGTGTGGCTCATGTATGGTATCACAGTTTTTTAATATGCCAAGCATTTTATTACTGACATGATGGTGGAACTACTGTAAATACATTACCTGTAAAAGAGAGAACATTCCATTATTTTAGTTGGCTTTGTGTCTGTGTTTGTCTGTTAATTGGAATGTGCTGTGCTCGTACACACTGAAATCCGAGCTGGCCACGGAAGCCTGCTTTGACTGACGTTTTTGGGAATGTATCTCTGATGCAGTTCAATATTCGATGATCGATGATTTTATTATGTTCTAAGTGATGATTGGTGGTTTCAGTGTATTCCGTTTGGCAGCCTCCCCTGTTCAGAATGCCTTGCATGTCTTTTACCTGCCAGTGACCACCCACCCCACTGCATCGCAATTGCCAGAACAAGAGCTGTTGATGTCTCTGACTCATAGTTACTGTGTTCCCATTTGTTTATCTCTATACTCATCCCAGAAACATGCAACATAGCCCATCTCCTCCTCTAATTAAAAGTCCCAAGGCCCTCAAGGCAACACTTCAACAATGCTTAGTTGTAATTATAGTCATCAAGTAGCCTACCAATGTGACAAGACTCTTCAACTGGTGTTTGAGTTGGACACAGATCATTCCTTAAGATTCTCTTGACACAAGACATAAACATGTACAATTGTTTGTTGACAGAACATAATTACCAGCTATCGTTCCTTATTCTTTACATCAAACAACTTTCATAAAAGCCTTATACTTCGGTAATCCTAATACCAAATGAATTGTTCATCCCTAATTGGTTGCCATGTCAGAGCATTAGTAAGCTTTGTGTCATGGTATAATGTATATGTTATAAAGCTGCCCCATTTTCCTCCAGACCCATCCACATTAGCCTAGTCTGCTTTCCCACTTGTCCCTCACGTCTACGTCACTCATGCTGTTTTGAGCTTTCAATTCTTTGATTAAAAGAGCAGGAAGAATCATATACACACTATACTGCCGAGAAGCATTCTGATGTATTCTGTACATACAGGTTTTGTATTTAAAAGAAACAATGCATGCAAGGATCCTGGATGACCGAGCCCCGTGTGTGTGTGTATATATCCTCTGTATAAATTGTGGGGTGTTTCTAAAAATAAAAACATTGGAAAACAAAGAATTACACTTTATTTTTCCTTTTAAAATAACTGGTTACACTTGATGGTCCTTTATTTTCTTGGATGTAAATCATTGTTAAAAGCTACAAAGTATTATAAAATAATAACATAGTAATTATTTTTATTGCCTTTGTGAAACATTTTGTATCGGGGTAGTTAGGACTGACAGGCCTTGTGTGGATCTTTGATGTACCAACAAGTATGCATTATCATAAGTAGTTACTGTATGCCATTTTTTAGCATGTGCTTTTATCCAAAGCGACTTGCAGTCATGCATACATACATTTTTGGTATGGGTGGCCCCAGCGGGAATTGAACCCACAAACTTGTGTTGCAACCACCATGCTCTACCGAGTCACACAGGACAATGTAATTAGTGAAATGTCTCTCCGTCATTATACAGGAAAGGGTAGCTACATGTTTCAACAATAACTCTAGTGCTAGTAACTGAAATTGGATCAAGGCTGACTGGTTGATACTGGTGCACCAAAGTACTTAGAGTCAATGTGTAAGCCAAGTTGCTATAATTTACTGTGAGCTTCAAGAGAAGCGTTGTGACTTTATTCACAGGAACCAGGACCTAATTTCTGGGAACAGGATGAGAAACCATTACCCTGAAGCACCCACCCATCTAGATCAGTGCCACAGCCCAGCCCTGATTTCCCTTCCACCTCAATACATCTGTGACCACACTCTGAGGCTGGAAGGACAGGTTGGCAAGGTCCAGAAGTACAGGCAGTGTACACTACATGTCCCCCGCTGAGACCTTGACTCGATTCACAGTAAGTACTTCTTGTCTGTGGATATGCACTTTTATCCTCTGTTCTTTCTGTTTTGGATCCAAATGATCTCATCTTTATATTCTCATAAACTATATAAAATGGTATGATTTTCATTGTGGGGTGCATTTGTATAGACATACTCTGATTTAAAAGCATGCTTGCACTGTGTAAGCATTCTTTACCATATATGCTTGAAAAACATGTACTTTGTATATTAACTTTGTCTACTGTATTTTAATCGCTTAATAATTTATGAATTTTTCCCACTGAATTTAATGAATATAGCTACTGTCTAAGATTATAATTTGTGTATATCAACTATGTATTATTTTCACAAGATTCTTTAAAGCTGTTAATTGTAGTTGCTTCACAGTCACGTGAAATATGAATGTCTGTTTTAATAGTTCCCTCTGAATATAAACAAAGATTTATATCAAGACTATTACACATTTAACCCTATTTTAAATAAGGGATAATCAACGAGGGGGTTATACGTTATGGAAAATAATGAACGCTCATTATTTTCCAGAGAACGCATAGAGCCCCGATTTGATATGTCCCTTTTATACCATGGCTATAATTGAATCCACTGAAGTAGTTAGCACGTTTACTGGCATTTATTATTATTATTATTAAAGATTGTCTTGAAGGGCATTCTAGAACGTACATCATTTCCCACGGTAGAATTCAGTGGCTATTGTTCATTCTTACATGTTCTATGTTTGAGCTGCATTTGAAAGCAAGTCGAATTGAAAACATTATTGGCATGGTTGAATTCGATTTTCATAATAGCAAGCCAGGACTGCTGGTTTGAAGCAAGTCAGTTTGTTTGGTTACCAAGGAAACTACTGTAGATATCTGGTACATTTGCTAGCTAGCTACTTCAGTGGATGTTGAACATTTAGAGGTAAATGTGTTACATTATAGCCATGGTATTGTAGTATAGCCTACTATGGGGTCGAGCGTGCTGTGGACACAACTGACAGTTTGCAGTTCACAATAATCCATTTGGCTAATAAACACAGAATGTCACGCAATAACCCAGCAGAGTTCGTCACACTGTGCGTGTCACGTAATCCTCTGTCCGAACGCCAAGTTTGTATTTAGGCAACGATTCTTCGGCTCCAGCCAGACTCCGTCTCTAATGGACAATGCAAACCGCTCTCTTCTTTAGACCAGTGACCTGACAAAGTTCAATGAACACCCATCTTCGGCCGATGCCAACATAGTCCTCCTAATCACCCGCGCCCAATTCTTCAACCGAGTCCAGAAACGCAGGCCGTGTGAAATGGTTCCTCAGCTTCTAAATCTTCAAACGAATGCCAAACGCCCGTCTTCGCTGACAAACTGCAATGTTCGGCATAAACCAGGCTAAACTATGTTAGCTGGCGCAGCCTAGTCTCACATTACACGTTACATAGTAAACGTAAATCCGGGACGTTCTATTTAGTAATTTAGTATGATATATTATGTTTGGTATAGTTACATAAGACAGAAAGTTACTTAAGGCAAAAACGAAAGGAGGTTGGTTGGTCAGGGTTGGTGATTAACACGAACATCTAGCAACCTAAAGTTTTTTTTAAAATCTAATCACAGACAATTTTAGCTAATTAGCAACTTTAACTACTTACTACTATTTAGTTACTTTGCAACTACTTAGCATGTTAGCTAACCCTTCCCCTAATCTTAACCCTTTTAACTAAACTTGAACCTCACCCTAGCCAACTAACTAATGTTAGCATTAGCCACCTAGCTAAAGTTTGCAACACAAATTTGAATTAATAACATGTGGTACATTTAGCAAATTCCTAACACATTGTATTGAAACCGGCAGGGAGCAGGCCTTGACCCCTTGACCTTCTGTGCCCCAAAAGCATTCTCAAGCGTCAGAGTCGATATCCGCGCTTATAGTTTAACGACCCCAGGGTCGTTAAACAACTCCCTCCTTTCAAAAGAGCACGTCCTCGCGCTAGCTTGCAACTCTACATCTTATAGGAACGTGCTCACCGGCCAAGCACACACACTGTGGTGGATGCAAGGTCCGATCACTTCTGACACCAATGTAATGAAACAGGCAGGGAGCAGGTCTCGAACCCTCAACCTTCTAGCCCGAAGTCCAGTGCGCTATCGACTGTGCCACAAAAGAATGCTCCAGCAGCAGAGTTGATATCCGAGCTTATAACCCCAGGGTTGTTACAATATCATACCGCTCATTTGTAAACATATCATGAGAAATGGTTGAAGGACATGCACAAATTAATACATACCATAAGAAATAACATATCATACCAAATGGATTGTCTCGGATTTACATACAGAAATAATACTAAATGCTCTGAGTGAAGTGTCTTGAATTTATGTTAATAATGATGAGTGAGAAAGATATACACACAAATATCATATCCCCAAGACATGCTAACCAAGTGTTTCCCAAACTCTGTCCTCGGGACCCCAAGCATGCAAGTTTTGTTTTTTTGCCCTAGCCTTACACAGCTGATTAAAATAATCAACTAATCACCAAGCTTTAATCATTTGGATCAGCTGATTAGGACAAAAACCAAAGCGTGCACCCCTTGGGGTCCCGATGACCGAGTTTAGGAAACGCTGTGCTAACGTCTCACTATTACAATAACGGAAGTTAGCATTTTTATTTGGGCGGGGGTTATCATATTTGTGCTTCTTTAACTTTCTCACTCATCATGATTTACGATTCATTCAGGATTGTCAGTAATCATCGTAGCATCCACATTAATGTAGAAGTGTTTAGAGACATTGATAGGAGAATTATGTTCTCCAGGTACATCACCCAATTAAATGATATTACTCTGTCTGCAAACCAGAATTTGTTAGATCCTGGTCGAATGAAACAGACAGTTTATTCACGGAACATTCTGAAGTCAAGAATACAAATCAATGCATTTTATACTGACTTCGCACGCCCACACGTACACAAACATACCCACATACCCACATACACATGCACACAAACAGACGCACACACATGTCCGTCTCACTACCCAGCCGACAGAGATAGTGACCTTGTCCTTGAGACGTACTCCCTGTTCTCTCCCAAATCTATAGTCAGGTCGGCACCAAGCTCAGACAGTCTGTGTTTAAAATACCATAAAGACATATTGTCTTTACCCTAATTCTGATTAGGACTTGATTATTGATTATGATTTTATACATTCTAATCAATTCCATACAATTATGTTTCAGGGCGGAATATTCTAATCATTATATTAACAGACAATTCTCACCTATCAATCCACCCTAAATGACTAAATAACACACACTGATACATCAATTGTATACAAGAATAATCCAGACCAATACTTTGCTTATCATATCCTGCTGCCATATGTTACACCAGCCATTGCAAGCCCAACTATTGCCTAAACATTAACTACAAAAAATGACACGTCTATTTTTATTAATATCGTCAATGTCAATCAAAATCAATCTCACAAAATCAATGTGTGTATTTTCATTCCTTATCCATCAATGACAGTCATAGGCCTACATTAAGTATCCGAACACTTCCTGTTTAGGGTTTTATTACAATCTTCATAAATAACTGTCTTAACCCTAAAAAAATAGTCTCATCCAACATTGGCTCCTCATAGTTAAAAGAAACGGAGCCATCTCCTAGGCCTGGAGGACCGTATTCGGCATCACACAGGCTGGAGCTCGAAATCGGTCCGTACCTCACCATCTGTTGCACCACTGATCTCTCCAGAGTCCTGATAAGCAAAACTTTCATGCAAGGGACCAAGCAACACCCACACAGAACCAAAATACTCATACAGGTGAAGGTTGCCCACAACAGTGATTATGACATTTTCCATTTCCCAAACACACTATCAAAACATTTGTAAGAGAATTATCTACCCCAGAGTTCTCAGCCAATTCATGACCTAAGGTGGTTAAACCAGCAAGGGCCTTGGTCACTGATCCGCCTGGAGCTGTGTTATCGGGGATAAACGTACAACATTATACTTCCGAATATCACACACGCCACCACCCTTTTCAGCTAGTAACATTTCCAATACTATCCTATGTAAATTCTATTGTTAAAAGATCCAGACGGAGCACTCCCTCTCTTCTACCTGGCTCTAGGTCTTTGTGTTTGATAAGGGTGAAGGGCATGCCTAACTGCACTAGTGCACAACTACCAGTTCAATTGGTAGGCAGGTTAGGCCCCAGCCTCACACCTCCACAAACCCCCAGACATCCGTTCTAGGCCTTTTTATCTTAAAGTCCTCGGGCCATACAATAATAGTGGCCACCTGTAACTGTGAAAGCCTGGAGGTGATGGGCACATGGGGATGTAGATCAATGCAACTGTCATAGTCTGTCTTCCCTGCCTTCATGAACAGCTTTACCATACAGGCCATTCCCCTAGGTGTATCAATTCCATCAAATGGAAAGAGGATGGTAGTCAGCTGATGTTTGGCTGTGGCGCAGGCATAACATTCTTTCACTACTGATCTGGCTGTATAGTGGATCCATTCTAACCAAAGGTTAGAATCTCCATAACCACCTCAATCACTTCCTTAAGATCTTTCGTCTGCACTATCCACACCGGCCCTTGGCTCTGGACTAATCTGTTGTCAGTGTCTGTTGTGTCAGAAGCTCTACTAGTTCTCTTGCTGACGATATAGTTAGCCCCTGTCCTAACCTCCTCTACCCGGAACCGTACTAGGGTGTCGACCGAAAACTGGTCAAATCCAACCAACCATAACCCTAGATCCTCTTTCATTACATTTTTAAGAGTAAGGCGTATCTTTATGCAATACATCTCTCTCCGGATTGCAGTCAAAAACCCTCACCTTCACTATACTTCCTGTCTATCCCAACCTACGGATCTATTATGCTTGGTTAATACAAAATCCTCATCGTCTAAACCATGGGTCAAGTTACCACCCTCTGCATACTAAGGTGGGGTGTGGTGTATCAGGAATATGGCTCCCACGATAAGACAGCTCAGATCAACCAGCACTCCTGTAAAGCCCCACCCTTTCCCTGAAAACATATCAGCAGCCAGAGGCTAGGCCATACTTCTATGAACAAACACAGTGATAAAATGACTGGATCAGGGAATCTTCATTAGAGAGATGATTGTGATGACTGTGATTGTTCGACAGTGTCCATGTGTCTTACCCTTTTGCAGTGATATGAACCCAGGTAGCTACTTCAGGTATTCTCACAGCGAAGGCTGTCACCAGGAAGTACTTGGTATGGTCCCTCCCACTGTGGCTGCTTCCAGTCCTTTCTCTTTAATGATTGGACCCAGACCCAGTCCCCTGGCCCAATCCCGTGGGTAATCTCCTTCTGTAGTTCTCCTGTAGAACATAAAACCTTTGACATACGGGTTTGGTTATCAAACAGTCTTCTACTTGTTCTATCTAATCGTGTCTGCCAAGTAAGTTGGGAACGTAATAAAACATTTTTTTTTGTATTATCCAAAAGGCCACAAAGTGCCCTATCCCATCCCCCCTTTGATACATGGTGTTACGAATCCCTTTTGCCCAACAGTCTAGGGGGGGATCGTAATGAGACCCGTAACATAACTCATGCAAATTATAATTGTGACAAAGTAAAAGTGAGAACGAAATAACCACGACAACTGAAATCTACTGTCAAACTCAAGGTTTATTTGTAAACACACGGTAATGGGGGGGAGCAGGAAAAGGGGCTGAGCTGGACCCAAGGAAAGAAACAATAAGTATTCAAAAACACCCCTAAGCTAGACTAGCCTACTTTAACAATAGCTAACTAACCAAAAATACAGTGGGTGGTCCGCCCAGTTCTAACTAGTGTATTTAACAAAGTCTACCTACGGGTAGTGTATGCCCATGGGCGACTTGTCTTGGTTTCCCCTTTTCCCACCAGCAAACAAACAAGCACCAAAACCAAAACAGTACTCACAGATGATGAAAAAGTGCTATGGAGGTGCTCAAACAAAAGAGAGGTTAATACACAAAGAGAGAGTGAAACACAGACCTACAGACATGGCATTTACAGAGAGATTGAGCTCTAGAGCAAACAACTGATGGGGTAGGAAACAGGAGGAGGTGTGTCTTCTGATTGATGATTGGATTGGTGACTGATTGGGGAGTGATGATTTTCACCTGTGAGGGGAGAAGGAGAGAAAACAACACAGGATACCTGTATCCGTAACACATGGCTTCGCCCCTGTATCAATATATATCTACTTTAAGAGTTACCTGTGCTGTTTTCTATGGGCTTGGATGTATATGTGCTTGTCTATGTAAACCGTAATCTTTCTCTCCTTTTTTATTTCACAGGCCCTAGTCAATGCTAATATTCCGGCCTGTTGTGCCGAATAATTTCCGGGCAACGCTTCCGTGGTTAACACCTTGTTTCCAGAAACCAACTAAGCTTTCATTCCCCTTTTGTCTCCCCACAGTAACTGCTATCTACCCATTCTGTTATCTTGCTCATGTCCTGGCCCCCCTTATTAACCTTCTCCTCTCTGCTCTCAAACTTTCAAGGTCTCAGCAGTGCGGGGAGGACTCCTCTGTCTGCCCTTTCCCCTCTCTGTCTGTAGCTCTTTCTCATAACAGTCCGTAACAACTATGTGTTGTTTCCAAACATGAACTAAGTGTCTCACTGTTTGGCTTTATCTGAACTCGTGGATTTTTTTGAAAAAAAACATGTCTATGGTGGTGATTTCTAAAGTCCTTACATAACCTTAATTAACCAATAATCAATAATCCTGAATCACCACAGATGTCATATATCCCTGTCCACTTTATACTATTTAAATAAACATCTTCTACTGATCAAATGAGGCCAAAACGAATGCTACCCATATCCCATGCTGTCTGTACTAATGAAATCTCTCCTTCGGGAGTCCACTGTATTTTATCTAACAATAACATGGGTTAACCTTAAAATCAGTCTCATCAATAATGTAATATATGTTGCATAGTGTGGGATACCTTATCAACAGTAATTTACCATCCCTAAGATCTGCAACTTATTTATTTTCATTAATCATTTTAATGCTTATAAAATCACTATTTTTCTATCATGTATTTTCCTGCCCTATTGGCTTAAAATATTTCCTGTCCAAACCTCAATGTACCTACCATGTCTTCCCCTATTTATTATTGATGATAAATGGGATTTTTTTCCCTGTTGTAATACTAAATCAATAGTAGCCAATTCGAAACCTTCAGTCAGTGTTTACAACAGAATCCTGAACTTCTTCATCTTCCTCACTAGAGTTTATTCCCCCGCTCCTCATAATTTGTCCTGCCTCAATTCCACTTTCTCCACTGTGGTTCAATCTATGATTATGTCCAAGAGCTATAAACTCCATTAGAATTAATTTACCTTAAAACCAGTATCACAAATGACCACAAATTCATTATCCAAATGGCCCTCCCCTGAGGCTGATCAAACCACAAGGGAAAGCCATGATAGAGGTCAAAGGTTATACCACCCTTTTACAGTAGTGTTCCATACTATATTAGACGTATTAAAGAACCCTTTTTATCTAAATAATTTATGTGTTTAATTAAAACTCAGAAAATAAAACTCCTAATATTCCACATGTGAGTGTACCCCTTTAAGATATCTTGTCTCTGGGAAATTTACTCCCTCCAGTCATTAGTTTTAAATTTCCTCAATGTTTCATGTAACTCATTCAGTCTTTCTCCAAATGGTCTCCCCAAAATGCTTGATAGGAATACCCTGCCATTAGACACACACAACTGTGATAAATGTGCACTGTCCCTTTAAAATAAAATACCCTGGTGATATTCAGCTACTTCTAAAAATGTATTTGGAACTTTTAGCAACTTTTGAAAAGGGACTCAAATCTATAATGCACGCATTTTCCCTCGAAATTACACAAACAATTTTCTCTGTCACACCCTCAGTCACAACATCATTGGCTGGCTGCAAAAGTGCATTGTGAGTGACGTCAGCAGCAGGCGCTCAGCCCGTGCCCAGGCAGCAGCAATTTCAGCTATTTGCTATTTATTGTTGGCTGACTGCAACAGCAGCAGTACGGGTTCGACAAGCCAAACCCAGTGAATATAGTTGGTCACGAATGTTTGATCTTGAACAGAACTTACAACATCAATCAACATCTCTCAATCAATATTGTACTGCCAGAAGTACAGAAAAGAGTGGAAGTCTGTACCTGAACAACTGTCAAATCAATTTGAGTAACGTTATTGTGTAATCTACGTAATGACGCAGTTTTACGCAATGATATCACAACATCTTTTAGCAACAAATCAACCTTCCTCTAGCAAATCTACCCTGAAAATTAGTTGGCAACACTGCAACCAACTCTCCTATTCCTGCCTCTAGGCAAAAATATAACCCCTATTCAGACTGAGTTCTGCTTAAATTCTATCGTAAGAGTGAAACCAAACGTTTCAACTTTCTCTTCTCTTTCGGCTTCCCCTTTATGAAATGTCCAAAATGTAAAAGTACCACGTACTTCAATAAATATATAACGTATGTCAGTCAATCTATCGCAATTATCTCTCCGCTATTATGTAGAATTCATTAGACTTGGGTTAACTGTCTCTTCTATGATTCAATTTAAATACTCCATTCCCAATACGTTATTCCAGCGGTCCATTTAGGCAAGACAACGCATTCCAACGAAATCGCCCCACTATTATTTTGAATGGATTAGTCTTTCAATTTAACCTAAACAAGCTATTAAAACATTCAGTTTATATCCTATAGAAACACTAACTAACCGTATCTCTCCCGGCAAAACATATCAGTATTTGGATTACAATCAGAATGAATTTCAGTCTATCGGTGCCAAGGCTGAGATACGAACCCGAGTCTCCCGCATTAGAAGACAATAGTCATAATTTAAAGGTCCAAGCGTTTCCCCAGCGAGGCTTCTCCTTACTCTCTCTCCCTTGGTTCTCTCTCTATCTCCTACTCAGAATTTAGGAATAATTACTATTATGACTTTTGATAAGTTATTAGGTCTCACACGCACATACTCCCCCCCCCCCCCCCCTGCTGATATCCTTATTGTAACTTGCTCAACAAGGTTGCCAAATCCTGTCCTCTTTTCTTTTTAAAATCTTTCCTCCTATTTCCCCAAGAGTAGCAATAAATATTTGACTCCTGTCTGTCTGCTCTCTCTCTCTCTGTTCTCTATCTGCAGCTAACTGTAAAACAACCGCTGGCCCCTGTCCTGGGGTCCGGTCTCCTTTTACAGCCGCCAATCCTTCTTCTGTCTCATCTTCTACGTGTATGTGCTTTTTACCGTTATTATCCTTATCCTATGTTGATAAATTCTTCCCGTTAATTTTTTTCTCGAATTTTACAATAATTATTTGTATGAATCCTGATATATTATTTAGATCTCACAATTTATACGACTACAAGTTCTACTTATTACTAGTTGTTCCTTATGACTTCTGACTGATAAATGTATCTATGTGTGTGCTTTTAAAATTCATTTTGATTAAATAACTCGTATGTGTTTCACTATTGATGTGTATGTCACTACTCCCTATGTGTGAGCTCACACTCGACAGACCTCAATTATTAAGCTGTTTTTATTTATGGTAGGGCACATGTACTGTACCTCAGGTCATTGCGGACCTGTTCCCTCAATCGATCTGACTTTACTTTATTTTGCCTTCTATATTACGTTTTCCGGCTACTGTACTTCAACCAGCTTTACTTTTAGGTCTTACTGTTAGATACCATACTTCAACCAGTTGTACTTTTAGGTCTTACTGTTAGATACTGTACTTCAACATTTCTTAATTAGATCTGTGACCCAGTGCCGCCAACACTAACATAGATACTTTTGTCTTAAACTTTCTCTACATTAGATTATATGGACGGTATACCCGATACAAATCTTACTTACTGTTAGTTTTACAGTTAAAAATTCTCCCTCACCTTTATCTTGCTCTAATTTTTGTAAGTTTAGAATTTAACCCCAAACTAATGAATAAAGATCACCGACCTTATCTTGCAGCTGAGAATTCAATGTTGGTTGGATTTAGTCCCTGTTTCTGTTGTGTACCAGTTTGCCACCGGCCTGAAATGGAACCTCAATTTCCAGAGGTCAGATCTTTAACTGACGGATCTCTGATCCATCCGTGCACAGTTTTTGGCGCTCCCATGGGACGACAGAAAACAGGTATTGAAATCCGGCTTGAAGGACCAATAGATAAGAGAATTTCCAATCCCAATGATAATAACAATCAATCAATAGCTCTGACCAATTCCCGAGGTTTGTAAGACCACTGTCTGTCTCACTACCCAGCCGACAGAGATAGAGACCTTGTCCTTGAGACGTACTCCCCGTTCTCTCCCAAATCTCTAGTCAGGTCGGCACCAAGCTCAGACAGTCTGTGTTTAAAATACCATAAAGACATTTTGTCTTTAGCCTAATTCTGACTAGGACTACACATTTATTGATTATGATTTTATACATTCCATACAATTATATGTTTCAGGGCGGAATATTGTAATCATTCAATTAACAGACAATTCTCACCTATCAGACATTCCATTCTTATTTACAATAAAAGTCACTCCAAAATGACACATTATTTACCATTCATTTCTATTGGCCACAAAATAATCTGAAATGTCACCAAAACTAACAGCAAATGCATCCAACAAAGGGTTAGGGTTAGTCAAGCTTGATGTAGTCATTGCATGCTGTGAATATAGCACCAAATACTTAACTTTTTACCATCTTTAAAACACATGTAAGTGAATGTCCCAATACTTTTGGTCCCCTAAAATCGGGGGAACTATGTACAAAAAGTGCTGTAATCACCACCTCAAGCTGAACTTCGGCAAGACGGAGCTGCTCTTCCTCCCGGGGAAGGACTGCCCGTTCCATGATCTCGCCATCACGGTTGACAACTCCATTGTGTCCTCCTCCCAGAGCGCTAAGAACCTTGGCGTGATCCTGGACAACAAACTGTCGTTCTCAACTAACATCAAGGCGGTGGCCCGTTCCTGTAGGTTCATGCTCTACAACATCCGCAGAGTACGACCCTGCCTCACACAGGAAGCGGCGCGCAGGTCCTAATCCAGGCACTTGTCATCTCCCGTCTGGATTACTGCAACTCGCTGTTGGCTGGGCTCCCTGCCTGTGCCATTAAACCCCTACAACTCATCCAGAACGCCGCAGCCCGTCTAGTGTTCAACCTTCCCAAGTTCTCTCACGTCACCCCGCTCCTCCGCTCTCTCCACTGGCTTCCAGTTGAAGCTCGCATCCGCTACAAGACCATGGTGCTTGCCTACGGAGCTGTGAGGGGAACGGCACCTCAGTACCTCCAGGCTCTGATCAGGCCCTACACCCAAATAAGGGCACTGCGTTCATCCACCTCTGGCCTGCTCGCCTCCCTACCACTGAGGAAGTACAGTTCCCGCTCAGCTCAGTCAAAACTGTTCGCTGCTCTGGCTCCCCAATGGTGGAACAAACTCCCTCACGACGCCAGGACAGCGGAGTCAATCACCACCTTCCGGAGACACCTGAAACCCCACCTCTTTAAGGAATACCTAGGATAGGATAAAGTAATCCTTCTCATCCCCCCCCCTTAAAATATTTAGATGCACTATTGTAAAGTGGTTGTTCCACTGGATGTCATAAGGTGAATGCACCAATTTGTAAGTCGCTCTGGATAAGAGCGTCTGCTAAATGACTTAAATGTAATGTAATGTAATACATATAACGCAAACATCTAGCAAATCAAAGGCTGCATGTTCGAATCTCATCACAGACAACTTTAGCATTTTAGTAACTTTTCAACTACTTACAAATGTTTTGCTACTTTGCAACTACTTAGCATGTTAGCTAACCCTTCCCCTCACTCTAACCTTAACTCTTTTAGCCATCCCTTCGTATAACCCCAACGTTAACCATTTTAGCTAACCCTAACCTTAACCCTTTAACCTAACTCTTAAACTTAACCCTAACCCCTAAGCCTAACCCCTAGCCTTGCTAACGGTAGTGAGCTAGCTAATGTTAGTCACCTAGTCACCTAGCTAGAATTCTTAACATATAATACATTTGAGCAAATTCTTTACATATTTTACATTTAGAAAATTCATAGTATATTGTACATTTTGCAAATACGTAACATATAATACCAATTGTAATTCTTAACATATCATACAAAATCGGTGATGGACTTCCACAAATGAATAAATACCATAGTAATACATGATACTGATTTCTCAGATTTATGTACAGAATAATACAAAATACTCTGAGACCATATTTCAACAACCCAAACCAAACAACTAATGAAACCACTCATTTTATTGCAAAAATAACAAATTGTAAGTGATGTAGGCAGACCTGCCTAATTCTCAATTGAAACATTGTTTTTGTGTTTAAAAGGCTAAATTACACATTCTGTTAACATATGACCTCAGATTGATCTGTCTTGCAATTTGTAGTCTGATATTTCAGATTAAGATATGATCATTTTTCACAAAATTGTGTGGATGTGGTGAACTACTTTTTCAAAGTGACTTTAGTTAAGTAAACTATGTTATTTATTTGTAGTTGTATTGTAGCTTAACTTCTTCCAGTGTTTATTAATAATTGGTATCTTAGTAAACTATATTTTCAGAGTACTGTAGCTTCCCCAACACTGGATAGATATGATTGATTTATCAATAGTACATTCTACAATTACATTCTCATGATGTTCCAGGGGCCAGAAGAATGTTGAAGAGTAAAACGTGGCAGTTGACAGCCATATTAATGCTTATATCTGATTGGAGTCAGTGCATCAAGTCACAACAATTTACAGGTTAGTCTCTGCAGGTGTCTTTCCATTCATTAATCACTGTTTTCCTGTGTAATATCTCATAATACCAGGCAGATTTCCATTCAAAGTTATGTTTGTACAAGAATGTGACGGGCTGTCAAATACACTGTACTATATTTATTTACTTCTTTATTTTACCTTTATTTAACCAGGCAAGTCAGGTAAGAACAAATTCTTATTTTCAATGACGGCCTAGGAACAGTGGGTTAACTGCCTGTTCAGGGGCAGAAGGTACAGATTTGTACCTTGTCGGCTCGGGGGTTTGAACTCCCAACCTTCCAACGCTCTAACCACTAGGCTACCCTGCCACCCCTATATATAGGCTGTATAGGTGGTTATATCCAGACAGCACATGGCTAGGTGGGTGGTGGTGAGTGTGGGAGGTTGAAATGAAAGCACACTGCACAGTCACATGGCTGCTCAGCATCACAGAGAGTGTTTGCACATTGGCAAGATGTCGCCAAGAGATCTGGATTAGATTACATTTTCCCTTCAGCCGCTATTTGGACGACGCATGTCAAAGCTCCTAAATTATACTGGCAATAATAAAAAGTTACAGTCGTGAGTAAATACATTTTTCATACTTGTCCCGTGTGGGAATCGAAGCCACAAAGCTCCATGCTCTACCAACTGAGCTAAATGAGAATATAATAGATTGGAAGTGACTTTGTTTGTGGGTAAAATGAAGAGGGAAGACTAGAGTTAATGTCAAGTTTATTAACCTATTTCTATACCATCAAATTCTTACAATTACTCTGGCACAAAGAAGAGAGGAACAAGGAACAGAAACATCACACTTAACAAAAATCTAGCTTATGCAGGCTGAGGACCACACTATTTACCAAGAGGGTTTTCATCTATATTTTAGCTGTCTATTTACCATCACAAACTGATACTGCCACTGACCGCACTCAACGATCTGCATAAGGCCACAAGCAAACATGAAAATGCTCATCCAGAGGCGGCAGGGCTTGCAAACTATTACGGACTACAAAGGAAAGCACAGCCGCAAACTGCCATTGACTCAAGCCTACCAGACGAGCTGAATTACTTTTATGCTCGCTTTGATGCAAGCAGTACTGAAGCATTCTTGAGAGCACTAGCTCTTCCGCACGACTGTGTGATCATGCTCTCCGTAGCCGACGTGAGTAAGACCTTGAAACAGGTCAACATTCCCAAGGCTGCAGGAACAGACGGATTACCAGGATGTGAATCCGTGCATGTGCTGACCAACTGGCAAGTGTCTTCAATGACATTTTCAACCTGTCCCTGACTGAGTCTGTAATACCAACATGTTTCAAGCAGACCACCATATTCCCTGTGCCCAAGAACACCAAGATAACCTGCCTAAATGACGACCGACCAGTAGCACGCATGTCTGTAGCCGTGAAGTGCTTTGAAAGGCTGGTCATGGTTCACAACACCGTTATCCCAGAAATCCTAGACCCACTCCATTTTGCATACCGCCCCAACAGACCCACACATGAAGCAATCTCTATTTCACTCCACACTGTCATTTCCCACCTGGACAAAAGGAAAACCTACCTTTTCTATTTATTTACCTTGTTTTTTTTGTTTTACTTCAGTTTATTTTGGTAAATAATTTATTAACACTTAATTTTCTTAAAACTGCAATGTTGGTGAAGGGCTTGTAAGTTAGCATTTCACTGTGAGGTCTGTTACCTGTTGTATTCGGCGCATGTGACGAATAAAATTTGATTTGAATATGTGATGAATGTATTTACAAAATAAGGTGAAAAGAATGCATGGGACAAGTACTGTAATCAGAAAACACGCTTTTATCCATTTCTTTAATGATATTTTCTGATAAAACAACTTCTGGCGCCGACAGAGATGGCCGCCTCGCTTCGCGTTCCTAGGAAACTATGCAGTTTTTAGTTTTTTTACGTGTTATTTCTTACATTGGTACCCCAGGTCATCTTAGGTTTCATTACATACAGTCGAGAGGAACTACTGAACATAAGAGCAGCGTCAACTCACCATCAGGACGACCAAGAATATGACTTTCGCGAAGCGGATCCTGCGTTCTGCCTTTCACCCAGGACAACGGAATGGATCCCAGCCGGCGACCCCAAAAAACGACTTGGAAAAAGGGGAAAACGAAGCGGTCTTCTGGTCAGACTCCGGAGACCGGCACATCGTGCAGCACTCCCTAGCATTCTCCTCACCAATGTCCAGTCTCTTGACAACAAGGTTGATGAAATCCGAGCAAGGGTAGCATTCCAGAGGGACATCAGAGACTGTAACGTTCTTTGCTTCACGGAAACATGGCTCACTGGAGAGACGCTATCGGAGACTGTGCAGCCAGCTGGTTTCTCCACGCATTGTGCCGACAGAAACAAACATCTTTCTGGTAAGAAGAGGGGCGGGGGCGTATGCTTTATGGTTAACGGGACGTGGTGTGATCATAACAACATACAGGAACTCAAGTCCTTCTGTTCACCTGATTTAGAATTCCTCACAATCAAATGTAGACCGCATTATCTACCAAGGGAATTCTCTTCGATTATAATCACAGCCGTATATATTTCCTCCCTAGCAGACACATCGATGGCTCTGAATTAACTTTATTTGACACTTTGCAAACTGGAATCCATATATCCGGAGGCTGCATTCATTGTAGCCGGGGATTTTAACAAGGCTAATCTGAAAACAAGTCTCTCTAAATTTGATCAGCATATCGTTTGCGCAACCAGGGCTGGAAAAACCTTGGATCATTGCTATTCCAACTTCCGCGACGCATATAAGGCCCTGCCCCGCCCTCCTTTCGGAAAAGCTGACCACAACTCCATTTTGCTGATCCCTGCCTACAGACAGAAACTAAAACAAGAAGCTCCCGCGCTGAGGTCTGTTCAACGCTGGTCCGACCAATCTGATTCCACACTCCAAGACTGCTTCCATCACGTGGACTGGGATATGTTCCGTATTGCGTCAGACGACAACATTGACGAATACGCTGATTCGGTGTGCGAGTTCATTAGAATGTGCGTTGAAGATGTCATTCCCATAGCAATGATTAAAACATTCCCAAACCAGAAACCGTGGATTGATGGCAGCATTCGCGTAAAACTGAAAGTGCGAACCACTGCTTTTAATCAGGGCAAGGTGACTGGAAACATGACCGAATACAAACAGTGTAACTATTCCCTACGCAAGGCAATCAAACAAGCTAAGCGTCAGTATAGAGACAAAGTAGAATCTCAATTCAACGGCTCAGACACGAGGTATGTGGCAGGGTCTACAGTCAATCACGGATTACAAAAATAAAACCAGCACCGTCACGGACCAGGATGTCTTGCTCCCAGGCAGACGAAATAACTTTTTTGCCCGCTTTGAGGACAATACAGTGCCACTGACACTGCCCGCAACTAAAACATGCGGATTCTCCTTCACTGCAGCCGACGTGAGGAAAACATTTATAAACGTGTCAACCCTCGCAAGGCTGCAGGCCCAGACGGCATCCCCAGCCGCGCCCTCAGAGCATGCGCAGACCAGCTGGCTGGTGTGTTTACGGACATATTCAATCAATCCCTATCCCAGTCTGTTGTTCCCACATGCTTCAAGAGGGCCACCATTGTTCATGTTCCCAAGAAAGCTAAGGTAGCTGAGCTAAATGACTACCGCCCCGTAGCACTCACTTCCGTCATCATGAAGTGCTTTGAGAGACTAGTCAAGGACCATACCACCTCCACCCTACCTCCACCCTACCCCCTAGACTCACTCCAATTTGCTTACCGCCCAAATAGGTCCACAGACGATGCAATCTCAACCACACTACACACTGCCCTAACCCATCTGGACAAGAGGAATACCTATGTGAGAATGCTGTTCATCGACTACAGCTCGGCATTTAACACCATAGTGCCCTCCAAGCTCGTCATCAAGCTCGAGACCCTGGGTCTCGACCCCGCCCTGTGCAACTGGGTACTGGACTTCCTGACGGGCCGCCTCCAGGTGGTGAGGGTAGGCAACAACATCTCCACCCCGCTGATCCTCAACACTGGGGCCCCACAAGGGTGCGTTCTGAGCCCTCTCCTGAAAATCTTTGGCCGACATATCAAAATGGGTAGGGAATATGTCGTTTGGAGAGCGTTTGTCCATTGGTGAAATGACGCAGAGACATCTGAATAGAATGTTGATGCCTGGCCTATTTATATAAACAATGTAGAACTGTAGAATGTAGGCAATGTGCTAATGATCTCAATACTATACCACATAATCCCGATGTATCATGTGTACATCGTAACTACGTTGGGCAGACGTGTGTGCCTTTTGGTTCCCAATTTCAATATCTACAACATCTACGGCCGACACTGTGATGCTGAGCGGCCATGTGACGGTGTAGCGCGCATGCATTTTGACCTCCCACAGCCGCTTTCCCGCCGACCTAAACTGGCTGCAAGGACTGAGCATCCATAATAGCGAAATTATAGCTCTTACCATGTTGAGGCTATACTGTGCTTATTTACAATTAAATTGTTTACAAACAATAGATAAAACAAGCTTGTATTTTGGCTTCGGATGGGTTACAACAATATATATAATGAATTGATGAACCAATCACAGATTGCCTCTTACTGCTTACTGCAAGCTTGCAGGTGCCTTTTGCTCTATTAACCTTTGACCTGAAAATACTGTGTACCTCATTGACTTCCAGTGAATCCTCCTGAGAACATTGGGATTGATGACCCTGGCCACCTCGGGCCGCTCTACATCCACTGGACGGCTCCAGCCAACCTGACCAACTTGACTGCCTGCTCCATGAGATACCATCTGGAGTATTTCAACACATATCAGAGCAGATGGACTGTAAGTCACTGGACACAAAACTAGACATTGTCAAACGTGTACCTACCTCCCGGCGTTCTTCTTATCCTGCCAACACTTGTCTGCCAGGACAGGACTGTGTGTCCTAAGGCTACTGTATTCTTATACACAGAATAACAGAGGAACGTGATACACCATCCATAAACATCCTGCCAAAACCAGTTACGATTTACATCAGAAGTCAATATTTCCCAATGATATCATCTCCTAAGATCTGTCTAGATTTGTGGTTGACTAGCTGTAACTGTATTTAGATTCAATGGAATTATTCTGGGTGTTGTAAAACATCCTACAGCATTTTTAGGGGGAGTAAGAATGAAATATTCATGAATGTATTCATGAGAACATCATGAATACATTGGAGATTTTTTAAAATATTTTCAATATAGTAGTAATGGCCAGGTGCCTGAGGTATGCATAATATGAATGTGATATTGTCTGTGAATGGTTAGGTGATCAGGACTGTACGGACATGGTACCGTGCTCAGTTTGACCTGGAGAAGGAGGTCAGGGTGCGGATCTCCACCTTACTGAAGGGAGCCTGCACCAACGGCACTGACCTCAAGAGCCCCTTCACAGAGATGGTCCTGCCACCCAATAACACAGGTGAGGTCAGGAGGACAATGTGCTTTTGTAGATATGGAATTGTTTGGATTAAATGACACCAATAGGCTGACAGAAAGTGAGATTCGTTCTATCCTCTTATCATCTTATATAGGAATGAACAATGATTGAGTGCTGTATAGCTGGAATTCTCTACAGGCACCATTATGGACAGGGGCAGAATGGGGCGGTTCGATTTGGTCGACCAGCTTCAACCATCTATTTATCTCTTAACCTCTTTTAATTTGCTTCCAGGCCCAGTTGGCTCCAGGGTCCAGGGGTTTGGTTGCGTGTTTTATCAGAAGGAGTTCATGGAGTGCACCTGGGAGACGGGCTTGGAGGAGCCAACCCAATCCCAGTACAGCCTGTACTTTTGGTAGGTCACTCTAAATGGGTACGTTAGAACATCTCTCCTAATGTATGGCCTACCTACATGTCTGTTATATACTGGACAAATGTGGCATGTTGATGCCTGAGTGTGTCTGTGTGCTTCTCCAGGCATCGGGAAATGGAGCAAGCGGAAGAGTGTCCTCAGTACATCCACTCCAATGGGGTCAGGACTGGCTGCAAATTCACAGAGGAATCTCTCTCAGAATTCAGTGATTTCAACATATGCATAAACAGATCCTCTCCCAAGGTGGTCTTGAGGTCGGCGTTCTTCTCCCTGCAAATTCAGAATTATGGTACTTAACACTCAACTTCACAACAAGGCATGATATGCCTCACTTATTCAATGCAATACTGCTAGATTTTCTTCACATAAACATTCTTCAGCTACACATAATGTTATTTTTCATATTGTCCTTTGTTCATAGCACATCCAGATATTATCTGCACAGTCTAATCTCTCCCCCGGTCTCATTACACCCACCGGTACTTGCAATGACATCATTATGTCTTCTCCGTTCTGGTTTCTTTGTAAACAATCCACTGACTCCTTTGGGCCTCTCTGTACTCTAGTGAAACCTGCAGCCATTGAGACCGTGCATCTGGAAGCTAGTCCAGACAGGAGGGTCCAAGTGCAGTGGGAATTGCCCAACGAGAGGATTCCCAGGCACTGCCTTGAGTATGAAGTGGAAGCCAGAGAGGAGGGCGTAGGCGGGCAGCCGTTGTTGGTATGTCCTTCTTGAACCTCTCTCTCAATATCTCCAATGACGTTATGCGTCAAAACATTGTATAATTCCCTGAGATAACAGGTAGCGTAGCAACTTGGCCATTGTTCAGTCTGCAAGGTATAGTGGGTGGTGTTGCAATCTACTGCAAAGATAGCCTGCAGAGTTCTGTCCTACTATCCAGGTCTGTACCCAAACAATTTGAACTTCTACTTTTAAAAATCCACCTCTCTAAAAACAAGTCTATCACAGTTGCCGCCTTCTATAGACCACCCTCTGCCCCCAGCTGTGCTCTGGACACCATATGTGAACTGATTGCCTGCCATCTATCTTCAGAGCTCGTGCTACTAGGCGACCAAAACTGGAACATGCTTAACAGCCCAGTCATCCTACAATCTAAACTTGTTGCCCTCAATCTCACACAAATCATCAATGAACCTACCAGGTACCCTCATAGATATCATCCTAACCAACTTGTACTCTAAATATACCTGTGCTGTTTTTAACCAAGATCTCAGCGATCACTGCCTCATTGCCTGCATCCGTAATGGGTCAGCGGTCAAACCACCTCCACTCATCACTGTCAAACGCTCCCTGAAACACTTCAGCGAGCAGGCCTTTCTAATCGACCTGGCCGGGGTATCCTGGAAGGATATAAATCTCATCCCGTCAGTAGAGGATGCCTGGTTATTCTTTTTAAATGCCTTCCTCACCATCTTAAATAAGCATGCCCCATTCAAGAAAAAAACATCCTATGGCGTTCTGCATTAGCATCGAACATCCCTATGATATGCAACTTTTCAGGGAAGCTGAAAACCAATATACACAGGCAGTTAGTAAAGCCAAGGCTAGCATATTCAAGCAGAAATTTGCATCCTGCAACACAAACTCAAAACAATTCTGTGACACTGTAAAGTCCATGGAGAATAAGAACACCTCCTCCCAGCTGCCCACTGCACCGAAGATAGGAAACACTGTCACCACCGATAAATCCACTATAATTGAGAATTTCAATGAGCATTTTTCTACGGCTGGCCATGCTTTCCACCTGGCTACCCCTACCCCGGTCAACAGCACTGCATCGCTCAAGCCTTCCCCATTCCTCCTTCTTCCAAATCCAGTCAGCTGATGTTCTGAAAGAGCTGCAAAATCTGGACCCCTACAAATCAGTCGGACTAGACAATCTGGACCCTTTCTTTCTAAAATTATCTGCCAAAATTGTTGCCACCCCTATTACTAGCCTGTTCAACCTCTATTTCGTGTCGTCTGAGATTCCCAAAGATTGGAAAGCAGCTGCGGTCATCCCCCTCTTCAAAGGGGGGACACTCTTAAACCAAACTGCTACAGACCTATATCTATCCTACCCTGCCTTTCTAAGGTCTTCGAAAGCCAAGTCAACAAACAGATTACAGACCATTTCGAATCCCATCAAACCTTCCCCGCTATGTATTCTGGTTTCAGAGCTGGTCATGGGTGCACCTCAGTCACGCTCAAGGTCCTAAACGATATCTGAACCGCCATCGATAAGAAACAATACTGTGCAGCCGTATTCATTGACCTGGCCAAGGCTTTCGACTCTGTCAATCACCACATCCTCATCGGCAGACTCGACAGCCTTGGTTTCTCAAATGATTGCCTCGCCTGGTTCACCAACTAGTTCTCTGATAGAGTTCAGTGTGTCAAATCGGAGGGTCTGTTGTCGGGGTTGTTGTCGGGGCAGTCTCTATGGGGGTGCCACAGGGTTCAATTCTTGGACCGACTCTCCTGTCTGCATACATCAATGATGTCGCTCTTGCTGCTGGTGAGTCTCTGATCCACCTCTATGCAGACGACACCATTCTGTATACTTCCGGCCCTTCTTTGGACACTGTGTTAACAACCGTCCAGGCGAGCTTCAATGCCATACAACTCTCCTTCCGTGGCCTCCAATTGCTCTTAAATACAAGTAAAACTAAATGCATGCTCTTCAAATGATCGCTGCCTGCACCTGCCCACCTGTCCAACATCACCGCTCTGGACGGCTCTGACTTAGAATATGTGGACAACTACAAATACCTAGGTGTCTGGTTAGACTGTAAACTCTCCTTCCAGACTCACATCAAACATATCCAATCCAAAGTTAAATCTAGAATTGGCTTCCTATTTCTCAACAAAGCATCCTTCACTCATGCTGCCAAACATAACTTTGTAAAACTGACCATCCTAACAATCCTCGACTTTGGCGATGTCATTTACAAAATAGCCTCCAATACCCTACTCAATAAATTTGATGCAGTCTATCACAGTGCCATCCGTTTTGTCACCAAAGCCCCAAATACTACCCACCACTGTGTCCTGTACGATCTCGTTGGCTGGCCCTCGCTTCATACTCGTCGCCAAACCCACTGGCTCCAGGTCATCTACAAGACCCTGCTAGGTCTCAAGTCCCCCCTTATCTCAGCTCACTGGTCACCATAGCAGCACCCACCTGTAGCACGTGCTCCAGCAGGTATATCTCTCTGGTCACCCCCAAAACCAATTCTTCCTTTGGCCGCCTCTCCTTCCAGTTCTCTGCTGCCAATGACTGGAACGAACTACAAACATTTCTGAAACTGGAAACACCCTCACTAGCTTTAAGCACCAGCTGTCAGAGCAGCTCAAAGATTACTGCACCTGTACATAGGCCATCTATAATTTAGCCCAAACAACTACCTCTTTCCCTACTTTATTTATTTATTTAGCTCCTTTGCACCCCATTATTTCTATCTCTACCTTGCACATTCTTCTACTGCAAGTCACCCATTCCAGTGTTTTACTTGCTATATTGTATTTACTTCGCCACCATGGCCTTTTTGTGCCTTTACCTCCCTTATCTCACCTCACTTGCTCACATTGTATATATACTTATTTTTCTACTGTATTATTGACTGTATGTTTGTTTTACTCCATGTTTGTTTTACTCCATTTTACTCTGTGTTGTTGTATGTGTCGAACTGCTTTGCTTTATCTTAGCTAGGTCACAATTGTAAATGAGAACTTGTTCTCAACTTACCTACCTGGTTAAATAAAGGTGAAATTTAAAAAATAGTAAAGACAGAAATGCATGATCTCGGATCATGCAGGCACGATCTCGGATCATGCAGGCACGATCTCGGATCATGCAGGCACGATCTCGGATCATGCAGGCACATACTGTACTGAACATGGTTCTCATTTTGTTTTGACACACAACATCATTGAAGATAACCTTTGATGAAGAAAATAATAATTTTATTGGTTAGAGAATAGACAGAAAACTCTCTGAAGTTTTGTTCAGATCTGATATTGTTCCTGTCACCAGCAGCAGAGGAACATAACCAATGAGATGACGCTGACTTCCCTCTCAATGGATGGTGCCCGGAGGAAGTGCTTCCGGGTCAGGTCTCGGATGCACCACTACTGTGCTGACAGAGGCTTCTGGAGTGACTGGAGCCATTGGTCCTGTCACTCAGGTAACAGATTTCTCCATACAGAAATCATCTCCTGGTGTAGATCCTTAAATTCAATTCATAGATTTGCCTGTTTGTTCTCCTACATGCATATTTCCCCCCCTTTATATACAGTTGAAGTCGGAAGTTTACATACACTTAGGTTGGAGTCATTAAAACTCGTTTTTCAACCACTCCACAAATCTCTTGTTAACAAACTATAGTTTTGGCAAATCGGTTAGGACATCTACTTTGTGCATGACACAAGTAATTTTTCCAACAATTGTTTACAGACAGATTATTTAACTTACAATTCACTGTATCACAATTCCAGTGGGTCAGAAGTTTACATACAGTAAGTTGACTGTGTCTTTTAAACAGCTTGGAAAATTCCAGAAAATGATGTCATGACTTTAGAAGCTTCTGAGAGGCTAATTGACATAATTTGAGTCAATTGGAGGTGGCCCTGTGGATTTATTTTAAGGCCTACCTTCACACTCAGTGCCTATTTGTTTGACATCATGGGAAAATCAAAAGAAATCAGCCAAGACCTCAGAAAAGATATTGTAGACCTCCACAAGTCAGGTTCATCCTTGGGAGCAATTTCCAAACGCCTGAAGGTACCACGTTCATCTGTACAAACAATAGTACGCAAGTATAAACACCATGGGACCATGCAGTCATCATACCGCTCAGGAAGGAAAGCGTTCTGTCTCTTAGAGATGAACGTACTTTGGGGCTAAAAGTGCAAATCAATCACAGAACAACAGCATAGGACCTTGTGAAGATGCTGGAGGAAACGGGTACAAAAGTATCTATATCCACAGTAAAACAAGTCTTATATTGACATAACCTGAAAGGCTGCTCAGCAAGGAAGAAGCCACTGCTCCAAAACCACCATTAAAAAATCCAGATGAAGGTTTGCTACTGCACATGGGGACAAAGATAATACTTTTTGGAGAGATTTGTCCTCGGGTCTGATGAAACAAAAATAGAACTGTTTGGCCATAATGACCATTGTTATGTTTGGAGGAAAAACGGAGAGGCTTGCAAGCCGAAGAACACCATCCCAACGGAGAAGCACAGGGGTGGCAGCATCATGTCGTGGGGGTGATTTGCTGCAGGAGGTATTGGTGCACTTCACAAAATAGATGGCATCATGAGGGGGAAAAATTAGGTGGATAAATTGAAGCAAAATCTCAAGACAGCTTGGTCGCAAATGGGTCTTCCAACTGGACAATGACCCTAAGCATACTTCCAAAGTTGTGGCAAAATGGCTTAAGGACAACAAAGTTAAGGTATTGGAGTGGCCATCACAAAGCCCTGACCTCAATCCTATAGAAAATCTGTAGGCAGAACTGAAAAAGCGTGTGCGAGCAATGAGGCCTACAAACCTGACTCAGTTACACCAGCTCTGTCCGAATGAACGGGCCAAAATTCACCCAACTTATTGTGTGAAGTTTGTGGAAGGCTACCTGAAACGTTTGACCCAAGTTAAACAATTTAAAGGCAATGCTACCAAATACTAAGTGAGTGTATGTAAACTTCTGAAGCACTGGGAATGTGAGGAAAGAAAGAAAAGCTGAAATAAATCATTCTCTCTCCTATTATAATTTTTTATTCTAAAATAAAGTGGTGATCCTAACTGACCTAAGACAGGACATTTTTACTCTGATTACATGTCAGGAATTGTGAAGAACTGAGTTTAAATGTATTTGGCTAAGGTGTATGTAAACTTCCGACTTCAACTGTATACATATACACTGAATGTACAAAACATTAACACCTTCCTAATATTGAGTTGCGCCTCAATTTGTCGGGCATGGACTCTGCAAGGTGTTAAAAGCATTCCACAGGGATGCTGGCCCTTGTTGACTCCAATGCTTACCACAGTTGTCAAGATGGCTGCATGTCCTTTGGGTGGTGGACCATTCTTGATACACTAGGGAAACTGTTGAGGGTGAAAAACCCAGCAGTGTTGCAGTTCTTGACACACTCAAACCGGTGCGCATGGCACCTACTACCATACCCCGTTCAAAGGCACTTAAATATTTTGTCTCGCCCACTCACCCTCTGAATGGCACACATACACAATCCATATCTCAATTGTCTCAAAGTTAAAAAATCCTTCTTCTTTTAACCTGTCTCCTCAATCAATAAGGGATAATAGCTTTTCATAATGGTTTGTACACTCTGTGTATTTCCTGTAAGGAGGAGTCTCTGAACCCATATCTTTCCCTAGATACAGAGTCAGATGCTGTGGTGGGCTGTGCCGTGGTCATCGGGATCATCATCTCTATGTTGATCCTGTCTCTGTTTGGGTGGGCACTATGGAAAAAGTGAGTATGCGCACACAAAACCGTCTATTTAAGCACTGAAATACTGGTGAAGGATCATTGCATATCTTGATCTTCTATCTGTCTCTTAGGTGGAAAGCCAGAGAGGGGGAGATTATGCCTTTCGGTCCCCTGCACAAACTGATGGAATATTCCAAAGGACTCTCTGCTCGCAGTCAGTTCAATAAAAGAAGAGAGAACCAGTAGTATATAGCCTTTGCAAGCATTACCTTTGAGCAGACAAATGATAAAGAGATCAGAGTTAGACTGGTGTTCACACTTATTTGAAGCACCCAGGCAAACATGCTCAAACACACCCATGCGCACACCCATGCACAGACACAACATGAGGAGGAGACAGTAAAGCTCTGTGTAATTTCATATTCAAGACAGAATTGTATGGACTTGTATGCTGATATTCATCTCTTATGTATTGATATGTTACTCAGTAGAATAGGACGTGTTCTTACCAAACCATTTACGTAATGTAAAACTCCCGGTTTTACATGACACAGTATAGACTTAAGAAATGCCATAGCTCTTTCCGGTTTGTTTACTTTCCACATGTCTTTCATTTATATCACAAATTATACTTACTGGAGTCGGTTTTTGTAGTTTTAGTTTGATGCCATTGCTTCCAGTCGAATGTATCTTTTAAGTGCTTTGCATAGAATTCCCCAGCCTGTTAAAATTGAATGCATTGGATGGTGTTGAACTAATGTTATGTTTAATACATTTTTTTGCTGCTCTATAGCTATAAAGATGTGGTGTTCGGTATTTTGTTTTCAGTATTGTATTTGCAGTGATTGATGTTTCAGAGGCCTTGAAATGTATGTTATTTGGCACCATCATGTGGCCGGTCAGGACGACTGTCTTCCAAGTGTATATTGTTTGCTCTTGCAATGAAGTGTTGCTGATGGATGTATTTATATCATGAGCATGGAGAAATTGTAAAAGCAATGGAAGTTGTCTTGACTTTGATACAGAGGAAGACAAAGGTCCATCATTTCAGACTGTCCCATGTGCCCATGCAAATCCAGATCCTGACCTGGAGTCGTTCCCAGAGGGAGGGTTTTTGTCCTGGCAGCCACCTGGTGTAATGGATCAATCTTCGGCACTCAGAGGTCTTTTGGAATCATACATATATGCTAGTTAATGCTCATCAGAACTCAAACAATGACATTTCTACATTTGCAATAGGTGAAAGGTCAGTTTTGCTTGGGTATCTATTGTTCAGACAATGCTGTGAGTAGATGATCGATTTTGGTTTTGATTTGTTCAGACATTGATGAGGCATGATGCCAGTGGGGCCACTCTGCTTGACACAGATGATTGGACAAGCACAAACACACATGCACAAACACACAATCATGTTCATACTTGCTTCTCCCACAAAATACCTCATAACTGTACGGCTGTATTACCCTATAAATAAGAAATTGGAGGATCGTCACCCCCCTTCTCTCTTCTCTTCTCAACCTGGGTTGGTGCTTTGGCCATTGGGTATGATCTGTCTCTGCTTCCCCCTGGCAGGGGTGGAAAAAATATGCAATTGTCACACTTGAGTAAAAGTAAAGATACCTTAATAGAAAATGACTCAGTGAAAGTAACCCAGTAAAATACTACTTGAGTAAAAGTCTAAAAGTATTTGGTTTTAAATATACTTAGGTATAAAAAGTCAAATTGACTTATTTCTAATTCTGTATATTAAGCGAACCAAGCGGCACCATTTTCTTGTTTATTTATGGATAGCCAGGTGCACAAACCTACACTCAGACATAGTTTACAATCTGAGCATCTGTGTTTAATGAGTCTGCCAGATCAGAGGCAGTAGAGAGGACCAGGGATGTTCTCTTATAAGTGTGTGAATTGGACCAATTTCCTGTCCTGCTAAGCATTCAAAATGTAACAAGTACGTTTGGGTGTCAGGGGAAATGTATGGAGTAAAAAGTACAGAATTTTCATTAGGAATGTAATCTGTCAGAAAATATCAATAGTGAAGTACAAATACTCCCCAAAAATACTTAAGTAGTACTTTAACGTATTTGTACTTTACTCTGCTGCCTCCTGGTCAGCATGTCCACAGATCACTTCGACTGCAGGGTGACATTTTTTGGACAATTTCGATCACCATGTCATTTAGGAGAATTCTAGTCTACCATATTTTCTCTCATAAATTATTGCACAGAGGAAAACTGGTTAATCTGCAAATCCAAGTGATATAATTATCATTTTATTTTCAAGAATTCAATCAAACCTATTCATATTTTTTTTACATTAATTTGATGTAATAAATACTAAACATGTTGTTGCTGTTTTTTTGTGTCTAAGGTTCAAGGGTTTGTGGTACTTCGCCCATGGGGTTCTGTTTGGCTGTGGCTCCTCCTTTGCCTTCCCTGGTGATCCAGACACGCTATTTCCAGCAGCCTTTGTGCCTTTGTGTCTAAATATGTTTGATCTTTCTGACCTTCGCTGGGATTCAGTCTAAGGCGTGTTTTAGCAAGCTTGACATCTAAAGGGAATTTACGATTAATCTGACATCTGCAGCGTCTAACGTGAATGCGATCTCTGCGAACATGGGATCATTGCCTTTTTGAATCCCGGCCATACAGTTGTTAATATTGATCGTTCTACAAAAGCTGCCCGTCGATTCAGTGTATGCTATTGATGTCTCTTGTCAGATGAGTTTTGTGGAGGAGCAGTTTGTTGAGAGCCCAGTGAAGGAGTGCGTCCTTCTGCTGTGAATTGGGGTGTTCTCTGACATGGTCCACCTGCTGTTTGGCAGGATGGGAGATCTGCTCCAAGGGGTATGCGGGATATTCCTGCAGTTAACCACATCAAAGAGAACATAGAAACTACTGTGAACACGATTGGAATGCAGTCCTTCTTCATTGGGTTGCGACTTTTCGTAGCAGGTCAGGAGAGCAATTTAGCTAACTCAGTCTCCTAACCTGCTACGCTAATTCTCCTAACCTGCTCCAAAAACAAACATAATGTGGTGTCGTCTGAGGTTGTCCTTAGGACTCAATGTTGAATGGGATTAGAAGGAAACAGTGGTGGCCAAACCTCTTTAACCCTGTCCTTGTTATCATCCTCCAGATAGGCTCCTTCATGGTGCTGGGCTTGGCATCTATGCTGGTTCTTCTGTGTGTCAGGTTTGAAGGGCTGGTTGTAGTGTGTCTACTGCTGGGGGCTGTGTGATGGCTGCTCCGTCAGCTTCATGGCCCCTGTGGCCTTTGAGCTGGTGGGCCCCCTGAGAGCTTCCCAGGCCATTGGCTACCTGCTGGGCCTCAAGGCCCTCCCAATGACCGCCGGACCCCCCCTCGCAGGTCTACCCTCCCTTCACCTCGTTTCGGGCAGTAATAAAATGGGCCACTAATTTGATGTGCTTTTAAAAAAATCACATACACCCTGTTGTAAACTTTAGTTGATCTATTGTCCTACTCTATACATGCATGAGCCTTATTGTACAATTGGTTTATCTTTGACACTGCTTTTGTCAGTTGTGAATGAATCATCATGAAGTGCCCCTCAATGATGCCTCTCTGTGTGATACTGAGTAGTATGTATTCACCGGACTACTCCATGACAGTGCCTGCAGGAGGTGCCTGCAGGAGGGTCAGCAAGAAACTCTCCCCTGACCTGCAACTTTTCCTTCCTGGCTCTGACCACCAGTCCCCTTCCATCCCTGATCACCAGCTTCCCCCAACCAGCCCTGACCACCATCAGTTGCAACAACCCAATGATGTTGCCAACTAAGTGACAGGCCACTGTGGTGAAGACTCATCTGTGACACGTTAGAGATCTTATGGAGTGAACAAAAATATAAAGTCAACATGCAACAATTTCAAAGATTTGACTGAATTACAGTTCATAGAAGGAAATCGGTCAATAGAAATAAATTCATTAGGCCATAATCGTTGGATTTCACATGACTAAGCGGGGGCGCAGCCATGGCTTGGCCCGCGAGTCCATAGGTCCACCCACTGGGGAGTCAGGCCCAGACAATCAGAATGAGTTTTTCCTAACAAAAGGGCTTTAAAACAGACATATATACTCCTGTAATTTTGGCTCTTTTTTTTATTTTTAGATTTAGTCAAGTCAGTCATTTGGACTAAAATATCATTGTCAGTCACATTTTTGTAATTTGAATAATGATTTAATCTAGTTATTGTCAAATTATGAAAAAAGTGGGCCCTTTTAACTAAATGAGCTTGATGCCTTGATAAGCTCCTTTCCTGAGGACGGCTTACCTCTCACAGTTCTGGGCGACTTTAACCTCCCCACGTCTACCTTTAACTCATTCCTCTCTGCCTCCTTCTTTCCACTCCTCTCCTCTTTTGACCTCACCCTCTCACCTTCCCCCCCTACTCACAAGGCAGGCAATACGCTTGACCTCATCTTTACTAGATGCTGTTCTTCCACTAACCTCATTGCAACTCCCCTCCAAGTCTCCGACCACTACCTTGTATCCTTTTCCCTCTCGCTCTCATCCAACACCTCCCACACTGCCCCTACTCGGATGGTATCGCGCCGTCCCAACCTTCGCTCTCTCTCCCCCGCTACTCTCTCCTCTTCCATCCTATCATCTCTTCCCTCCGCTCAAACCTTCTCCAACCTATCTCCTGATTCTGCCTCCTCAACCCTCCTCTCCTCCCTCTCTGCATCCCTTGACTCTCTATGTCCCCTATCCTCCAGGCCGGCTCGGTCCTCCCCTCCCGCTCCGTGGCTCGATGACTCATTGCGAGCTCACAGAACAGGGCTCCGGGCAGCCGAGCGGGAATGGAGGAAAACTCGCCTCCCTGCGGACCTGGCATCCTTTCACTCCCTCCTCTCTACATTTTCCTCCTCTGTCTCTGCTGCTAAAGCCACTTTCTACCACGCTAAATTCCAAGCATCTGCCTCTAACCCTAGGAAGCTCTTTGCCACCTTCTCCTCCCTCCTGAATCCTCCTCCCCCCCCTCCTCCCTCCCCCCCCTCCTCCCTCTCTGCAGATGACTTCGTCAACCATTTTGAAAAGAAGGTCGACGACATCCGATCCTCGTTTGCTAAGTCAAACGACACCGCTGGTTCTGCTCACACTGCCCTACCCTGTGCTCTGACCTCTTTCTCCCTCTCTCTCCAGATGAAATCTCGCGTCTTGTGACGGCCGGCCGCCCAACAACCTGCCCGCTTGACCCTATCCCCTCCTCTCTTCTCCAGACCATTTCCGGAGACCTTCTCCCCTACCTCACCTCGCTCATCAACTCATCCCTGACCGCTGGCTACGTCCCTTCCGTCTTCAAGAGAGCGAGAGTTGCACCCCTTCTGAAAAAACCTACACTCGATCCCTCCGATGTCAACAATTACAGACCAGTATCCCTTCTTTCTTTTCTCTCCAAAACTCTTGAACGTGCCGTCCTTGGCCAGCTCTCCCGCTATCTCTCTCTGAATGACCTTCTTGATCCAAATCAGTCAGGTTTCAAGACTAGTCATTCAACTGAGACTGCTCTCCTCTGTATCACGGAGGCGCTCCGCACTGCTAAAGCTAACTCTCTCTCCTCTGCTCTCATCCTTCTAGATCTATCGGCTGCCTTCGATACTGTGAACCATCAGATCCTCCTCTCCACCCTCTCCGAGTTGGGCATCTCCGGCGCGGCCCACGCTTGGATTGCGTCCTACCTGACAGGTCGCTCCTACCAGGTGGCGTGGCGAGAATCTGTCTCCTCGCCACGCGCTCTCACCACTGGTGTCCCCCAGGGCTCTGTTCTAGGCCCTCTCCTATTCTCGCTATACACCAAGTCACTTGGCTCTGTCATAACCTCACATGGTCTCTCCTATCATTGCTATGCAGACGACACACAACTAATCTTCTCCTTTCCCCCTTCTGATGACCAGGTGGCGAATCGCATCTCTGCATGTCTGGCAGACATATCAGTGTGGATGACGGATCACCACCTCAAGCTGAACCTCGGCAAGACGGAGCTGCTCTTCCTCCCGGGGAAGGACTGCCCGTTCCATGATCTCGCCATCACGGTTGACAACTCCATTGTGTCCTCCTCCCAGAGCGCTAAGAACCTTGGCGTGATCCTGGACAACATCCTGTCGTTCTCAACCAACATCAAGGCGGTGGCCCGTTCCTGTAGGTTCATGCTCTACAACATCCGCAGAGTACGACCCTGCCTCACACAGGAAGCGGAGCAGGTCCTAATCCAGGCACTTGTCATCTCCCGTCTGGATTACTGCAACTCGCTGTTGGCTGGGCTCCCTGCCTGTGCCATTAAACCCCTTCAACTCATCCAGAACGCCACAGCCCGTCTGGTGTTTAACCTTCCCAAGTTCTCTCACGTCACCCCGCTCCTCCGTTCTCTCCACTGGCTTCCAGTTGAAGCTCGCATCCGCTACAAGACCATGGTGCTTGCCTACGGAGCTGTGAGGGGAACGGCACCTCAGTACCTCCAGGCTCTGATCAGGCCCTACACCCAAACAAGGGCACTGCGTTCATCCACCTCTGGCCTGCTCGCCTCCCTACCACTGAGGAAGTACAGCTCCCGCTCAGCCCAGTGAAAACTGTTCGCTGCTCTGGCCCCCCAATGGTGGAACAAACTCCCTCACGACGCCAGGACAGCGGACTCAATCACCACCTTTCGGAGACACCTGAAACCCCACCTCTTTAAGGAATACCTAGGATAGGATAAGTAATCCCTCTCACCCCCCCCCCTTTAAGTTTTAGATGCACTATTGTAAAGTGACTGTTCCACTGGATGTCATAAGGTGAATGCACCAATTTGTAAGTCGCTCTGGATAAGAGCGTCTGCTAAATGACTTAAATGTAATGTAAATGTAAATGCCCTCTCATTTTAGTAACATCACAATTGTATGGCCTCATTAACCTATAGTAAACATAAAACACTCATTTCCATGTGCACAAACATCCTGTACAACCAACACATTTTCTGCATAACATCCTATTCTCTTCCAAACAGCAGAAATATGAGTATACAAAAAAATGAAGAACACCTGCCCTTTCCATGACATGGACTGACCAGATTAAAGCTATGAGCCCTTATTGATGTCACTTGTGAAATCCACTTAAATCAGTGTAGATGAAGGGGAGGAGACCGGTTAAATAACGATTTTTAAACCTTAAGACAATTGAGACATGGATTCTGTATGTGTGCCATTCAGAGGGTAAATGGGAAAGACAAAATATGTAAGTGCCTTTGATAGGGGTATGGTAGTAGGTGCCAGGCGCACCTGTTTGTGTCAAGAACTGCAACTCTGCTGGGTTTTTCCCCACTCAACAGATTTCCATGTGTATCAAGAATGGTCCACCACCCAAAAGACATCCAGCCAACTCGACCCTTTGCTATGAGACTCGAAACTGAGCTGAGGGTAGCAAAATATTTCTGCAGCATTGAAGGTCCCAAAGAACACAGTGGCCTCCATCATTCTTAAATGGAACAAGTTTGGAACCACCAAGACTGTTCCTAGAGCTGGCCGCCCCAGACAAACTGAGCAATGGGGGGAGAAGTTGATGTTACAGGAAGGCCATAAAGATCATCAAGGACATCAACCACCCGAACCACTGCCTGTTCACCCCGCTATCATCCAGAAGGCGAGGTCAGTACAGGTGCATCAAAGCTGGGACCGAGAGACTGAAAAACAGCTTCTATCTCAAGGCCATCAGACTGTTAAACAGCCACCACTAACATTGAGTGGCTGCTGCCAACACACTGTCATTGACACTGACCCAACTCCAGCCATTTTAATAATGGGAATTGATGGGAAATGATGTAAATATATCACTAGCCACTTTAAACAATGCTACCTTATATAATGTTACTTACCCTACATTATTCATCTCATATGCATATGTATATACTGTACTCTACATCATCGACTGCATCCTTATGTAATACATGTATCACTAGCCACTTTAACTATGCCACTTTGTTTACTTTGTCTACACACTCATCTCATATGTATATACTGTACTCGATACCATCTACTGTATGCTGCTCTGTACCATCACTCATTCATATATCCTTATGTACATATTCCTTATCCCCTTACACTGTGTATAAGACAGTAGTTTTGGAATTGTTAGTTAGATTACTTGTTGGTTATCACTGCATTGTCGGAACTAGAAGCACAAGCATTTCGCTACACTCGCATTAACATCTGCTAACCATGTGTATGTGACAAATACAATTTGATTTGATTTGAAGGGCCTTGGTCATGGAGGTGAGCTCCAGAGTTCCTCTGTGGAGATGTGAGAACGTTCCAGAAGAACAACTATCTCTGCAGCTCACCACCAATCAGACCTTTATTGTAGAGTGGCCAGATGGAAGCCACTCCTCAGTAAAAGGCACATGAAAGTCAACTTGGAGTCTGACAAAAGGCACCTAAAGGGCTCTCAGACCATGAGAAACAACATTCTTTGGTCTGATGAAACCGAGATTGAACTCTTTGGCATGGGGGAAAAGTCAAGGGGTCTGAATACTTTTCATAATTTCCACTGAAAATGTTACGAAAACACATTTGCAGGAAGAACTGTGCAGATACAGTAAAGTTTGGTAACAGATTTTTCAAGTAAATATTTTTTTTTCATTTACTGTGCACGTTGTACAAAGTATGCCATATTCCAATGTGAATAAAAAATATTTAAAAATACACATTTTAAATTATTCTAAGTAATAGAAAGTAAGTAATGGGGTGATGCATTGAATCGTTTTGATATTGTATTAATATTGAGAAGGTGGATGTAGGCTACCTACCTCCTTGTAGCTTAGCTAATTGAAGTTGGAGGCAAACAATTAGTTACAGTTTTAATACCATACATCAAGCACCTTGTTTTTATATTGGCACTGCTGCGAAAAGTTGATGGGCACTGCCAGTCGTCTGATATAAGATGCGCTGTGGCACTGGAGAAGCCTCCTGCATCCTGATCACCAGAGATGTCTGAGAGCTCCACCGTCTACACAGCTCCGCTCAACCGTCCTCCCTGCCATGCAGTCGGTGTCCCCTGTCACCAAAGCCATATTCATTGCTTTGTTTCTCTTCGCCATCCTGCTCATTCTATACGTCATCCTCTGGTATATATGCCGAGACACCGACAATGACTACATTTAAACAAGCGAAGGTCACTTATCGAGGTAACAGAACTGTCCAAGGTAAGGAAACGGTATTGATCGAACTGCTGCCATTTTAACGGAGCTTGTTATGGCGTCAATGGCTTTTGTTGGACAGTGGCATTTGGTGACATTCCTTGTAATATTTTTTGTTTTTAGCCAACACATTTATGAATTGATGCTACCGGACGTTTTCCATTGTGTGCTTAGGCTACTTGTTGAATGACAGCGGATGTTGCGTCTTCCAAATTAAATGTTGATGTTTTAGCTCCCATATCAATTTGGTTAAATCCATCGTTAACAGTGCGATATTTTTAATTGAATAATCTCTGTTTTATTCAGTAAATTTGAACATGTCATTTTTTTACAAGGTCAAAAGTGGACAACAATAGGCTTATAGGCTTATCGATGAAGATGCAATTTTCTGTGTAAAAATATTGCCTTGTGTTGTATTTCATCCCACTCTGTAAAATGTAGAGAAGATAGGCTATGTAAAATTGAGTATATATAAGGTAGAGCTAGTGATGTTCTGTCCCCCTACAGATGCAGCTCCATGGACAGGTGAGGATCACACCACCCCACCCCACCCCAGGCCTAAATACCCATGGCATAGATAGGAGCCTGTCCAACCATTGCCGGTGAGACTGTTGGGCTCAGTGGGATTCATCAGACTTGGCGGTCAAACTTGGACATGCTCTAACAGTGTGGTAAGATGTGCTTGGAGGCCACAGATAAGAGCAAGAGGAAGACGGCATGGAGCAGTCACTGCCAAGTGTAAACAACCAGGGAAGAGGGTGACTTCACAATCATCCTTCTCTCTGGTGGACTGTCCGCCGAGAGGATGGCTCAGCTTGGCCTTAAGATAGAACCCAAATACATTGTTGAATATACCCTGTGTCATGGTGACTATACCTATCACATTGCTGTATGCTCTCCATCTGTGACGGTGATATTGTGATCATGAAATTGTAACATGTTGAGCTTAATGTTATCCTAGTTGTCTAATAAATGTTTTATTTGGCAAGTTATGCAGCCATTTCTGTTTAGCCAATTCATTGTTCTGTAAAGATCCTATGGACCCTATAGACACCTCCTTCACATAGCTTGGGCTTATACACACTAATCATGATGATACTGCCTTCATGTTATATTGCCTTATAGACCATTCAAAGGAGACACTTTTTTTATTTTTTAGCTTTGAATCTGAATGTGTGGTCAAGGTGACTGTGTTACATTTTCATCAGTACTTACTAACATGGACAGTTGAAGTTTAAAGTTTACATACACTTAGGTTGGAGTCATTCACTCGTTTTTCCAACCACTCCACAAATTTCTTGATAACAAACCATAGTTTTGGCAAGTCGGTTAGGACATCAACTTTGGGCATGACACAAATGATTTTTCCAACAATTGTTTACAGACAGATTATTTAACTTATAATTCACTGTATCACAATTCCAGTGGATCAGAAGTTTACATACACTAAGCTGACTGTGCCTTGAAACAGTTTGGAAATTATGTCATGGCTTCAGCAGCTTCTGATAGTCTAATTGACATCATTTGAGTCAATTGGAGGTGTACCTGTGGGTTTATTTCAAGGCCTACCTTCAAACTCAGTGCCTCTTTGCTTGACATCATGGGAAAGTCAAAAGAAATCAGCCAAGACCTCAGAAAAAAAACTGTAGACCTCCACAAGTCTGGTTCATCCTTGGGAGCAATTTCCAAATGCCTGAAGGTATCACGTTCATCTGTACAAACAATAGTATGCAAGTACAAACACTATGGGACTACGCAGCCATCATACCGCTCAGGAAGTAGACGCGTTCTTTCTCCTAGAGATTAACGTACTTTGGTATGAAAAGTGCAAATCAATCCCAGAACAACAGCAAAGGACCCTGTGAAGATGCTGGAGGAAAAAGGTACAAAAGTATCTATTTCCACAGTAAAACGAGTCCTATATCGACATTAACTGAAAGGCCGCTCAGCAAGGAAGAAGCCACTGCTCCAAAACTGCCATAAAAAGCCAGACTACGGTTTGCTACTGCACATGGTGACAAAGATCGTACTTTTTGGAGAAATGTCCTCTGGTCTGATGAAACAAAAATAGAACTGTTTGGCCATAATGACCATTGTTATGTTTGGAGGAAAAACCGGGAGGCTTACAAGCCGAAGAACACCATCTCAACCGTGAAGCATGGGGGTGGCAGCATCATGTTATGGGGGTGCTTTGCTGCAGGATGGACTGGTGTACTTCACAAAATCGATGGCGTCATGAGGGAGGTAAATTATGTGGATATATTGAAGCAACATCTCAAGACATCAGTCAGGAAGTTAAAGCTTGGTCGCAAATGGGTCTTCCAAATGGACAATGACCCCAAGCATACTTCCAAAGTTGTGGCAAAATGGCTGAAGAACAACAAAGTCAAGGTATTGGAGTGGCCATCATAAAGCCCTGACCTCAATCCTATAGAACATTTGTGGGCAGAACTGGAAAAGCGTGTACAAGCAAGGAGGCCTACAAACCTGACTCAGTTACACCAGCTCTGTCAGGAGCAAACGGCCAAAATTCACCCAACTTATTGTGGGAAGTTTGTGGAAGGCTACCTGAAATGTTTGACTCAAGTTAAACAATTTAAAGGCAATGCTACCAAATACTAATTGAGTGTATGTAAGCTTCTGACCCACTGGGAATGTGATTAAAGAAAAAAAAGCTGAAATAAATAATTCTCTCTACTATTATTCTAAAAGAAAGTGGTGATCCTAACTGACCTAAAACAGGGGATTTTTACTCGGATTAAATGTCAGGAATTCTGAAAAACGGAGTTTAAATGTATTTGGCTAAATTGTATGTAAACTTCCGACTTCAACTGTACATACAAAGCTAAAGACCATAATCTACAAGAGGGTAGTGCAAACGGCCCAGTACATCACTGGGGCCAAGCTTCCTGCCATCCAGGACCTCTATACCAGGCGGTGTCAGAGGAAGGCCCTGAAAAGTGTCAAAGACTCCAGTCACCCTAGTCATAGACTGTTCTGTCTGCTACCACACGGCAAGCGGCACTGGATAGCCAAGTCTAGGTCCAGGAGGCTTCTAAACAGCTTCTATCACCAAGCCATAAGACTCCTGAACATCTAGTCAAATTGCTACCTAGACTATTCACATTGCCCCCCCCCCTCTCCACACCACTGCCACTCTCTGTTGTCATCTATGCATTGTCACTTTAATTAACTCTACCTACATGTACATACTACCTCAACTAACCGGTGGCCCTGCACATTGACTCTGTACCGGCACCCCCCCTGTATATATTATTTCTTACTGCTCCTCTTTAATTTCGTGTTACTTTTATCTCTTATTCTTATCCATATTTTTTTAACTGCACTGTCGGTTAGGGGCTCGTAAGTAAACATTTCACTGTAAGGTCTACTACACCTGTTGTATTCGGCGCATGTGTCTAACATTTGATTTGATTTATATAGTATATAATATATTCTCAGAGCAGATGTCTGTATGTTTTAAGTATTCTACTGATGACTCTGCGCACATGAGTTATTTAACCTCTGGTGACCCCTTTTGGTCCGTACTGTTCTTTAATCCTGTAGAGAGAACCCCACAGAGACACAGTGGGGTATGAAGAGGCTGCACACACCCTTTGATGAGTCTCCTGGCCAGGTAGAATAAACCACTCAGTGTTGCAGCTCTCCACGGCACAGCTCTATGTTTCTAATGGGTTTTCTTCGGAGGATAAATGGACCTCTGGAAATTGACTCTGAAAATATACTTATCTCTGAGATCAGTGGCTAGCCCACACCTACACAGAGCCATTAATAGACTTACCATGACACAGTTTCAGTCCTACCAGGCTCCAGTTGATACACATCACAGACTAAAGCTAACATTCAGCCTAGATTAAACCAACACCTATAACAATAAATATGTTTTTTCTGTTGTTCACCAAGTCGGCCTCTTTTATAACCCCTGATTGAATTTGCAACAGTTTTATGATCACTCCTTTGCAAAACAAATTCATGCCTCCATAAGTTTGTTTGAAAGAACATACACCGAGTATACATAACATTCAGAACACCTCCTCTTTCCATGACCAGGTGAATCCAGGTGAAAACTACGACTCCTTATTGATGTCACTTGTTAAATCCACTTCAATCAGTTTAGATGACGGGGAGGAGACAGATTAAAGAAGGATTTATAAGCCTTGAGACAATTGAGACATGAATGTTGTATGTGTGCAATTCAGAGGGTGAACGGGTAAGACAGAAAATGTAAGTGCCTTTGAACAGGGTTTGGTAGTGGGTGCCAGGCACACCGGTTTGTGTCAAGAACTGCAACGCTGCTGGCACTTTCAAGCTCAACAGTTTCCCATGTGTTTCAAGAATGGTCCACCACCCTAAGGACATCCAGCCAACTTGACACAACTCTGGGAAGCATTGGAGTCAACATGGGCCAGCATCCCTGTGTAACACTTTCGACACCTTGTAGAGTCCATGCCCTGACGAATTGAGGCTGTTTTGAGGGCAAAAGGGGGAGGGTGGATCGCAATGTTAGGAAGTTGTACCTAATGTTTGGTATACTCAGTGTATATTTTAGTTACAACACTGCCACTCTGCCACCTCTCAATTGAGAGATGTCTGAGAGCTCCACCGTCCTCACAGCTCCGCTCAACCGTCCTCCCTGCCATGCAGTCGGTGTCCCCTGTCACCAAAGCCATATTCATTGCTTTGTTTCTCTTCGCCATCCTGCTCATTCTATACGTCATCCTCTGGTATATATGCCGAGACACCGACAATGACTACATTTAAACAAGCGAAGGTCACTTATCGAGGTAACAGAACTGTCCAAGGTAAGGAAACGGTATTGATCGAACTGCTGCCATTTTAACGGAGCTTGTTATGGCGTCAATGGCTTTTGTTGGACAGTGGCATTTGGCGACATTCCTTGTAATATTTTTTTGTTTTTAGCCAACACATTTATGAATTGATGCTACCGGACGTTTTCCATTGTGTGCTTAGGCTACTTGTTGAATGACAGCGGATGTTGCGTCTTCCAAATGAAATGTTGATGTTTTAGCTCCCATATCAATTTGGTTAAATCCATCGTTAACAGTGCGATATTTTTAATTGAATAATCTGTTTTATTCAGTAAATTTGAACATGTCATTTTTTTACAAGGTCAAAAGTGGACAACAATAGGCTTATAGGCTTATCGATGAAGATGCGATTTTCTGTGTAAAAATATTGCCTTGTGTTGTATTTCATCCCACTCTGTAAAATGTAGAGAAGATAGGCTATGTAAAATTGAGTATATATAAGGTAGAGCTAGTGATGTTCTGTCCCCCTACAGATGCAGCTCCATGGACAGGTGAGGATCACACCACCCCACCCCACCCCAGGCCTAAATACCTATGGCATAGATAGGAGCCTGTCCAACCATTGCCGGTGAGACTGTTGGGCTCAGTGGGATTCATCAGACTTGGCGGTCAAACTTGGACATGCTCTAACAGTGTGGTAAGATGTGCTTGGAGGCCACAGATAAGAGCAAGAGGAAGACGGCATGGAGCAGTCACTGCCAAGTGTAAACAACCAGGGAAGAGGGTGACTTCACAATCATCCTTCTCTCTGGTGGACTGTCCGCTGAGAGGATGGCTCAGCTTGGCCTTAAGATAGAACCCAAATACATTGTTGAATATACCCTGTGTCATGGTGACTATACCTATCACATTGCTGTATGCTCTCCATCTGTGACGGTGATATTGTGATCATGAAATTGTAACATGTTGAGCTTAATGTTATCCTAGTTGTCTAATAAATGTTTTATTTGGCAAGTTATGCAGCCATTTCTGTTTAGCCAATTCATTGTTCTGTAAAGATCCTATGGACCCTATAGACACCTCCTTCACATAGCTTGGGCTTATACACACTAATCATGATGATACTACCTTCATGTTATATTGCCTTATAGACCATTCAAAGGAGACACTTTTTTTATTTTTTAGCTTTGAATCTGAATGTGTGGTCAAGGTGACTGTGTTACATTTTCATCAGTACTTACTAACACGGACAGTTGAAGTGGGAAGTTTACATACACTTAGGTTGGAGTCATTAACTCGTTTTTCCAACCACTCCACAAATTTCTTGATAACAAACGATAGTTTTGGCAAGTCGGTTAGGACATCAACTTTGGGCATGACACAAATGATTTTTCCAACAATTGTTTACAGACAGATTATTTAACTTATAATTCACTGTATCACAATTCCAGTGGATCAGAAGTTTACATACACTAAGGTGACTGTGCCTTGAAACAGCTTGGAAATTATGTCATGGCTTCAGCAGCTTCTGATAGTCTAATTGACATCATTTGAGTCAATTGGAGGTGTACCTGTGGGTGTATTTCAAGGCCTACCTTCAAACTCAGTGCCTCTTTGCTTGACATCATGGGAAAGTCAAAAGAAATCAGCCAAGACCTCAGAAAAAAAACTGTAGACCTCCACAAGTCTGGTTCATCCTTGGAAGCAATTTCCAAATGCCTGAAGGTATCACGTTCATCTGTACAAACAATAGTATGCAAGTACAAACACTATGGGACTACGCAGCCATCATACCGCTCAGGAAGTAGACGCGTTCTTTCTTCTAGAGATGAACGTACTTTGGTATGAAAAGTGCAAATCAATCCCAGAACAACAGCAAAGGACCTTGTGAAGATGCTGGAGGAAAAAGGTACAAAAGTATCTATTTCCACAGTAAAACGAGTCCTATATCGACATTAACTGAAAGGCCGCTCAGCAAGGAAGAAGCCACTGCTCCAAAACTGCCATAAAAAGCCAGACTACGGTTTGCTACTGCACATGGTGACAAAGATCGTACTTTTTGGAGAAATGTCCTCTGGTCTGATGAAACAAAAATAGAACTGTTTGGCCATAATGACCATTGTTATGTTTGGAGGAAAAACCGGGAGGCTTACAAGCCGAAGAACACCATCTCAACCGTGAAGCATGGGGGTGGCAGCATCATGTTATGGGGGTGCTTTGCTGCAGGATGGACTGGTGTACTTCACAAAATCGATGGCGTCATGAGGGAGGTAAATTATGTGGATATATTGAAGCAACATCTCAAGACATCAGTCAGGAAGTTAAAGCTTGGTCGCAAATGGGTCTTCCAAATGGACAATGACCCCAAGCATAATATAATAATAATAATATAATATAATAATAATATATGCCATTTAGCAGACGCTTTTATCCAAAGCGACTTACAGTCATGTGTGCATACATTCTACGTATGGGTGGTCCCGGGAATCGAACCCACTAGCATACTTCCAAAGTTGTGGCAAAATGGCTGAAGAACAACAAAGTCAAGGTATTGGAGTGGCCATCACAAAGCCCTGACCTCAATCCTATAGAACATTTGTGGGCAGAACTGGAAAAGCGTGTACAAGCAAGGAGGCCTACAAACCTGACTCAGTTACACCAGCTCTGTCAGGAGCAAACGGCCAAAATTCACCCAACTTATTGTGGGAAGTTTGTGGAAGGCTACCTGAAATGTTTGACTCAAGTTAAACAATTTAAAGGCAATGCTACCAAATACTAATTGAGTGTATGTAAGCTTCTGACCCACTGGGAATGTGATTAAAGAAAAAAAAGCTGAAATAAATAATTCTCTCTACTATTATTCTAAAAGAAAGTGGTGATCCTAACTGACCTAAAACAGGGAATTTTTACTCGGATTAAATGTCAGGAATTCTGAAAAACTGAGTTTAAATGTATTTGGCTAAATTGTATGTAAACTTAATCTACAAGAGGGTAGTGCAAACGGCCCAGTACATCACTGGGGCCAAGCTTCCTGCCATCCAGGACCTCTATACCAGGCGGTGTCAGAGGAAGGCCCTGAAAAGTGTCAAAGACTCCAGTCACCCTAGTCATAGACTGTTCTGTCTGCTACCACACGGCAAGCGGCACTGGATAGCCAAGTCTAGGTCCAGGAGGCTTCTAAACAGCTTCTATCACCAAGCCATAAGACTCCTGAACATCTAGTCAAATTGCTACCTAGACTATTCACATTGCCCCCCCCTCTCCACACCACTGCCACTCTCTGTTGTCATCTATGCATTGTCACTTTAATTAACTCTACCTACATGTACATACTACCTCAACCTACCGGTGGCCCTGCACATTGACTCTGTACCGGCACCCCCCTGTATATATTGTTATTTCTTACTGCTCCTCTTTAATTTCGTGTTACTTTTATCTCTTATTCTTATCCATATTTTTTTAACTGCACTGTCGGTTAGGGGCTCGTAAGTAAACATTTCACTGTAAGGTCTACTACACCTGTTGTATTCGGCGCATGTGTCTAATAACATTTGATGTGATTTATATAGTATATAATATATTCTCAGAGCAGATGTCTGTATGTTTTAAGTATTCTACTGATGACTCTGCGCACATGAGTTATTTAACCTCTGGTGACCCCTATTGGTCCGTACTGTTCTTTAATCCTGTAGAGAGAACCCCACAGAGACACAGTGGGGTATGAAGAGGCTGCACACACCCTTTGATGAGTCTCCTGGCCAGGTAGAATAAACCACTCAGTGTTGCAGCTCTCCACGGCACAGCTCTATGTTTCTAATGGGTTTTCTTCGGAGGGTAAATGGACCTCTGGAAATTGACTCTGAAAATATACTTATCTCTGAGATCAGTGGCTAGCCCACACCTGCACAGAGCCATTAATAGACTTACCATGACACAGTTTCAGTCCTACCAGGCTCCAGTTGATACACATCACAGACTAAAGCTAACATTCAGCCTAGATTAAACCAACACCTATAACAATAAATATGTTTTTTCTGTTGTTCACCAAGTCGCCCTCTTTTATAACCCCTGATTGAATTTGCAACAGTTTTATGATCACTCCTTTGCAAAACAAATTCATGCCTCCATAAGTTTGTTTGAAAGAACATACACCGAGTATACATAACATTCAGAACACCTCCTCTTTCCATGACCAGGTGAATCCAGGTGAAAACTACGACTCCTTATTGATGTCACTTGTTAAATCCACTTCAATCAGTTTAGATGACGGGGAGGAGACAGATTAAAGAAGGATTTATAAGCCTTGAGACAATTGAGACATGAATGTTGTATGTGTGCAATTCAGAGGGTGAACGGGTAAGACAGAAAATGTAAGTGCCTTTGAACAGGGTTTGGTAGTGGGTGCCAGGCACACCGGTTTGTGTCAAGAACTGCAACGCTGCTGGCACTTTCAGGCTCAACAGTTTCCCATGTGTTTCAAGAATGGTCCACCACCCTAAGGACATCCAACCAACTTGACACAACTCTGGGAAGCATTGGAGTCAACATGGGCCAGCATCCCTGTGTAACACTTTCGACACCTTGTAGAGTCCATGCCCTGACGAATTGAGGCTGTTTTGAGGGCAAAAGGGGGAGGGTGGATCGCAATGTTAGGAAGGTGTACCTAATGTTTGGTATACTCAGTGTATATTTTAGTTACAACACTGCCACTCTGCCACCTCTCAATTGAGAGATGTCTGAGAGCTCCACCGTCCTCACAGCTCCGCTCAACCGTCCTCCCTGCCATGCAGTCGGTGTCCCCTGTCACCAAAGCCATATTCATTGCTTTGTTTCTCTTCGCCATCCTGCTCATTCTATACGTCATCCTCTGGTATATATGCCGAGACACCGACAATGACTACATTTAAACAAGCGAAGGTCACTTATCGAGGTAACAGAACTGTCCAAGGTAAGGAAACGGTATTGATCGAACTGCTGCCATTTTAACGGAGCTTGTTATGGCGTCAATGGCTTTTGTTGGACAGTGGCATTTGGTGACATTCCTTGTAATATTTTTTGTTTTTAGCCAACATATTTATGAATTGATGCTACCGGACGTTTTCCATTGTGTGCTTAGGCTACTTGTTGAATGACAGCGGATGTTGCGTCTTCCAAATGAAATGTTGATGTTTTAGCTCCCATATCAATTTGGTTAAATCCATCGTTAACAGTGCGATATTTTTAATTGAATAATCTCTGTTTTATTCAGTAAATTTGAACATGTCATTTTTTTACAAGGTCAAAAGTGGACAACAATAGGCTTATAGGCTTATCGATGAAGATGCGATTTTCTGTGTAAAAATATTGCCTTGTGTTGTATTTCATCCCACTCTGTAAAATGTAGAGAAGATAGGCTATGTAAAATTGAGTATATATAAGGTAGAGCTAGTGATGTTCTGTCCCCCTACAGATGCAGCTCCATGGACAGGTGAGGATCACACCACCCCACCCCACCCCAGGCCTAAATACCCATGGCATAGATAGGAGCCTGTCCAACCATTGCCGGTGAGACTGTTGGGCTCAGTGGGATTCATCAGACTTGGCGGTCAAACTTGGACATGCTCTAACAGTGTGGTAAGATGTGCTTGGAGGCCACAGATAAGAGCAAGAGGAAGACGGCATGGAGCAGTCACTGCCAAGTGTAAACAACCAGGGAAGAGGGTGACTTCACAATCATCCTTCTCTCTGGTGGACTGTCCGCCGAGAGGATGGCTCAGCTTGGCCTTAAGATAGAACCCAAATACATTGTTGAATATACCCTGTGTCATGGTGACTATACCTATCACATTGCTGTATGCTCTCCATCTGTGACGGTGATATTGTGATCATGAAATTGTAACATGTTGAGCTTAATGTTATCCTAGTTGTCTAATAAATGTTTTATTTTGCAAGTTATGCAGCCATTTCTGTTTAGCCATTTCATTGTTCTGTAAAGATCCTATGGACCCTATAGACACCTCCTTCACATAGCTTGGGCTTATACACACTAATCATGATGATACTGCCTTCATGTTATATTGCCTTATAGACCATTCAAAGGAGACACTTTTTTTATTTTTTAGCTTTGAATCTGAATGTGTGGTCAAGGTGACTGTGTTACATTTTCATCAGTACTTACTAACATGGACAGTTGAAGTGGGAAGTTTACATACACTTAGGTTGGAGTCATTAACTCGTTTTTCCAACCACTCCACAAATTTCTTGATAACAAACCATAGTTTTGGCAAGTCGGTTAGGACATCAACTTTGGGCATGACACAAATGATTTTTCCAACAATTGTGTACAGACAGATTATTTAACTTATAATTCACTGTATCACAATTCCAGTGGATCAGAAGTTTACATACACTAAGCTGACTGTGCCTTGAAACAGCTTGGAAATTATGTCATGGCTTCAGCAGCTTCTGATAGTCTAATTGACATCATTTGAGTACCTGTGGGTGTATTTCAAGGCCTACCTTCAAACTCAGTGCCTCTTTGCTTGACATCATGGGAAAGTCAAAAGAAATCAGCCAAGACCTCAGGAAAAAAAACTGTAGACCTCCACAAGTCTGGTTCATCCTTGGGAGCAATTTCCATATGCCTGAAGGTATCACGTTCATCTGTACAAACAATAGTATGCAAGTACAAACACTATGGGACTACGCAGCCATCATACCGCTCAGGAAGTAGACGCGTTCTTTCTCCTAGAGATTAACGTACTTTGGTATGAAAAGTGCAAATCAATCCCAGAACAACAGCAAAGGACCTTGTGAAGATGCTGGAGGAAAAAGGTACAAAAGTATCTATTTCCACAGTAAAACGAGTCCTATATCGACATTAACTGAAAGGCCGCTCAGCAAGGAAGAAGCCACTGCTCCAAAACTGCCATAAAAAGCCAGACTACGGTTTGCTACTGCACATGGTGACAAAGATCGTACTTTTTGGAGAAATGTCCTCTGGTCTGATGAAACAAAAATAGAACTGTTTGGCCATAATGACCATTGTTATGTTTGGAGGAAAAACCGGGAGGCTTACAAGCCGAAGAACACCATCTCAACCGTGAAGCATGGGGGTGGCAGCATCATGTTATGGGGGTGCTTTGCTGCAGGATGGACTGGTGTACTTCACAAAATCGATGGCGTCATGAGGGAGGAAAATTATGTGGATATATTGAAGCAACATCTCAAGACATCAGTCAGGAAGTTAAAGCTTGGTCGCAAATGGGTCTTCCAAATGGACAATGACCCCAAGCATACTTCCAAAGTTGTGGCAAAATGGCTGAAGAACAACAAAGTCAAGGTATTGGAGTGGCCATCATAAAGCCCTGACCTCAATCCTATAGAACATTTGTGGGCAGAACTGGAAAAGCGTGTACAAGCAAGGAGGCCTACAAACCTGACTCAGTTACACCAGCTCTGTCAGGAGCAAACGGCCAAAATTCACCCAACTTATTGTGGGAAGTTTGTGGAAGGCTACCTGAAATGTTTGACTCAAGTTAAACAATTTAAAGGCAATGCTACCAAATACTAATTGAGTGTATGTAAGCTTCTGACCCACTGGGAATGTGATTAAAGAAAAAAAAGCTGAAATAAATAATTCTCTCTACTATTATTCTAAAAGAAAGTGGTGATCCTAACTGACCTAAAACAGGGAATTTTTACTCGGATTAAATGTCAGGAATTCTGAAAAACTGAGTTTAAATGTATTTGGCTAAATTGTGTGTAAACTTAATCTACAAGAGGGTAGTGCAAACGGCCCAGTACATCACTGGGGCCAAGCTTCCTGCCATCCAGGACCTCTATACCAGGCGGTGTCAGAGGAAGGCCCTGAAAAGTGTCAAAGACTCCAGTCACCCTAGTCATAGACTGTTCTGTCTGCTACCACACGGCAAGCGGCACTGGATAGCCAAGTCTAGGTCCAGGAGGCTTCTAAACAGCTTCTATCCCCAAGCCATAAGACTCCTGAACATCTAGTCAAATTGCTACCTAGACTATTCACATTGCCCCCCCCCTCTCCACACCACTGCCACTCTCTGTTGTCATCTATGCATTGTCACTTTAATTAACTTTACCTACATGTACATACTACCTCAACTAACCGGTGGCCCTGCACATTGACTCTGTACCGGCACCCCCCTGTATATATTGTTATTTCTTACTGCTCCTCTTTAATTTCGTGTTACTTTTATCTCTTATTCTTATCCATATTTTTTAACTGCACTGTCGGTTAGGGGCTCGTAAGTAAACATTTCACTGTAAGGTCTACTACACCTGTTGTATTCGGCGCATGTGTCTAATAACATTTGATTTGATTTATATAGTATATAATATATTCTCAGAGCAGATGTCTGTATGTTTTAAGTATTCTACTGATGACTCTGCGCACATGAGTTATTTAACCTCTGGTGACCCCTATTGGTCCGTACTGTTCTTTAATCCTGTAGAGAGAACCCCACAGAGACACAGTGGGGTATGAAGAGGCTGCACACACCCTTTGATGAGTCTCCTGGCCAGGTAGAATAAACCACTCAGTGTTGCAGCTCTCCACGGCACAGCTCTATGTTTCTAATGGGTTTTCTTTGGAGGGTAAATGGACCTCTGGAAATTGACTCTGAAAATATACTTATCTCTGAGATCAGTGGCTAGCCCACACCTACACAGAGCCATTAATAGACTTACCATGACACAGTTTCAGTCCTACCAGGCTCCAGTTGATACACATCACAGACTAAAGCTAACATTCAGCCTAGATTAAACCAACACCTATAACAATAAATATGTTTTTTCTGTTGTTCACCAAGTCGGCCTCTTTTATAACCCCTGATTGACTTTGCAACAGTTTTATGATCACTCCTTTGCAAAACAAATTCATGCCTCCATAAGTTTGTTTGAAAGAACATACACCGAGTATACATAACATTCAGAACACCTCCTCTTTCCATGACCAGGTGAATCCAGGTGAAAACTACGACTCCTTATTGATGTCACTTGTTAAATCCACTTCAATCAGTTTAGATGACGGGGAGGAGACAGATTAAAGAAGGATTTATAAGCCTTGAGACAATTGAGACATGAATGTTGTATGTGTGCAATTCAGAGGGTGAACGGGTAAGACAGAAAATGTAAGTGCCTTTGAACAGGGTTTGGTAGTGGGTGCCAGGCGCACCGGTTTGTGTCAAGAACTGCAACGCTGCTGGCACTTTCAAGCTCAACAGTTTCCCATGTGTTTCAAGAATGGTCCACCACCCTAAGGACATCCAGCCAACTTGACACAACTCTGGGAAGCATTGGAGTCAACATGGGCCAGCATCCCTGTGTAACACTTTCGACACCTTGTAGAGTCCATGCCCTGACGAATTGAGACTGTTTTGAGGGCAAAAGGGGGAGGGTGGATCGCAATGTTAGGAAGGTGTACCTAATGTTTGGTATACTCAGTGTATATTTTAGTTACAACACTGCCACTCTTCCACCTCTCAATTGAGCACATGCCATGCAACACCACTAGATGGCGATATAACGTGTTATCACTTTGATATGCACACAAACATGTTTTCACATACCCTGTCCACATAGTAAAAGTGAATTACCTCATGTAACTGAACATTTATAGTCAGCAAAGAAATAGTGCACAATACAATATACACATCCAAGTATTTATTATAGTACCATTCAACCCATTGAGACCTGATGAAAGGTCAAAACCTTCTTATAATAGACACACTAGGGAGCATTTCTTCCAGTGTGCAGAGGAATCTTTTTTTTTGCTAATGAACATGTGTGTACTGCACCTGCTCAAAACCATTGGGTATGCAAGTGTTCCGCCATTTTTCAATATAACTGCTTGAAACGTTCTGTTTTACTGCGATGTCACTTTTCGGGTTGGTCTGTTTCAACTCAGTTTAATCTTCTGAGCTGCCTTGAGGAGATATGTAACTCATTACCCTCTGGCTGTGCTATAGAGTGTAAATATGATTAAATGAATACCCTTTGCGGTGTTGGGAGAATGACCACCTGGTTTGTGTTTGTCCTGGTACTTCTCCTCTGTACTGTTTCACCGACGGACATGCCCAAGGCCACAGAAGCAGCTGAGCACTTCCCACAGCATTGGGGCTCTCTGTCCAGGACACATGATAAAGACCACATACTACTACTCTACTCTCATCAGGTTACATGAAAGGAGTAATAGTAACAGTCTCCATGCTGTGTGTCTAATTTGACCGTTATATAATGGACTCATCCCAGTGAAGGAGTCAGAGGAGTTATACAGCCAGACAACCCTGCCGTTCTACTATCACTCAGGAACACTTCTCTACTAATTATTCACAAACCGCCCGAGACAGAGGACAGCTACACACACACTCGCACTCACACTCACACTCGCACTCACACTCACACTCACACACAGTTCGGTTCAATAGCTCAGGGAACAGAGGCACTGATGTGACAAGACTGCTGAGGAAAGCAGAGCTAGTGCCTCAGGGATGTGTCAGAGTGACAGACTGGCTCGCACACTCATAGACACATACACGTGGACGCACATATACACGCACACACACACACACACACACACACACGCACGCACGCACGCACGCACGCACGCACGCACGCACGCACGCACGCACGCACGCACACACACACACACAATTGTCAGATTTTGATCTCGCATGTTTTGTAATAGCGCATGACGAGTGCCGGCAAATACCTAGATGGAATGTGGCTGCTGTGTAGTTATTATATAACATCAGAGGAATCAAATGATTGAGTCCAACAATCAGTTTGGGAGCCAAAGCCCTGACTCACACAGCTGAGTTCACTAGGCATTCAGCATTGATGAATCATTTGTAACTAATTGCAATTCACTGATAATTAATAAGGTAATACACTTGAATAGGCCCAGCCTCCATGGGGTGTAAGCACAGAGCACCCGGCCAGCATGATGCGTGGAGAGCAGATGCTTGGCAGAGGGGGGGGTTGTTTGTTCCTCTAGTTAATATTTAATTTAGGAGGGGCTGTGTTGAAGTACAGGGTCAGGGGGGGAAGGTCCTGCTCTGGACTGAGCAAGATGCTGAGCTACAGAGCACCTCTCAGGCTCTGACATAGAGCTGGGACAGCTAGGGAGCTCTCTGGTCCACTCAGGCTGCTGGTGGATTTAGGTAGTGTCCACATGCCACTTGAGGTGTCCTACCTGTTCTGTTCCACCTATTCCTGGGCCATGTGGTGGAGTTGCTGTGGATCCCTCGCCTCGGGAGGAAGGTGCCAACCAGAGGTAGTCTTTACTTTTATCAACAATTTGTTTGGAATTTGACTAACCTCTTTACATATATTTTTAATTACTCAGTTATTATGCTATATTAACTAACAGTGCTGACAATGGCCCTTGGTCAGGGCAGGCCCAAGCCTTTTGAGGGCCCAAGGCGAGATTATTTTTTTAAAGTTGACAAATGAGTTTCCTGTAATTCTATGCATTTTGCCATGCTAATATGATATCTGAGTGAGAGTGACTAACACAATCAATGGGGGCCCCTGGAGGTCAGGGCCCCTGGGTAATTTGGCCATGATTACTACAAGGTTTAGATAGCTGGTTAGACTAATTTACCAATCCATTTTTATTTTGCTGACATAGGCTAATTGAGTGAATGTAAGTGACTGACATAACAAGAGAGAAACTGATGATGCACAACCAATTTCCAAAATGGCACCTTATGTATTCTACTTACTCTCAGCACATTTTCTTAACGTGTTTTTGTCTTTATCTGTTTTTAGGTCAGGAGTCACTAATCGACCGCTTATTACTTATGCCCAGGGCCGGCCCTGCCCTTGGTAATGGTTTCGCTGCCCAAGCCTGTGATTGCATCCCCTGCCTACCTCTGTCCCCCATGCTCAGTAACTGGAATCTGTCCCTGCAGACACACTGTAGAGCAGGGCCGGCTGGTTACTGCGCCCTGGGGTCAGGCTGCTCGCCCTGGCTGCTCACTCTTTTAGAGGACTCACTGGAGAGTTATATGTACTGTACACAGTTTGCATGTGGGAGTTTTTTGTTTGTATAGCTATATCACTTACTGCATATCAGCATTTGGACTCACATCTGTAGTGTTAAGGCAGGAGTGGCCGGCGCAGTGACATTGATTACATTGTAATGTGTAATACAACACCTCATGGTGGATCCATGAGGTGAACCAGTGAACATCACATTTAGATTTGAATCATTTAGCTGATGCTCTTGTCAAGAGTGACTTACAGGTAGCTAGGTGGGAGAACCACATATCACAAGTAGCTATCAGTAGAGTCAGAGCTAAAGAAGGGGGGGGGGGGATTATTTAAGAGCGTTTGAAGAGGAAGGGTTTCAGATGTTTTCGGAAGTTGGGCAGGGTATGTATGTGTGAACCACGCAACACTTGCAAATAAAGAACCATCAACTCCATTTTATGTCTGGACATGATATTATTATTATTATTGAGCATATGGGCAATTACATCTGTTTTTCCAACCAGTTGCACTTCTAACTGGTTTTGTTGTAGTCCTGGGATACTATTTCCTACTTTGTTTATTTAGCAGTGTGAATGTTGACTTAGAGCTGAGCTGGTGTAAGTCTGGGGAGGGGGAGGAAGGGGGAGGGGAGAGAAGGGCCAGGTGTGCTGGTGTCAGGACTCGTCAGGAGGTGCTGACTGTGGAGCCTGCATGGTGTCACCTTCCACACCTTCAGAGGTGCGCAGCAGGACCTGTAGCTGCAGCTGTAGAAACATCCTGCCCAAGAGGAGACACCCTCAAGACAAAAGGCCCTACCGAGGAGACAGCATCTACAAACAACCACACATCATCACAAACACTTCCTTCAGCAGGCAAGTGAGGCCTTTTCCCAACAGTAGCTCAGTGTTAGGTTTGTCCACTAGGAGGCGAGAGGGAGACATGTTTATAGTGCAGGTGTGGTCAGACTAAATTCTCCAATGACCTCAATGCTGTCGGATGCTCTTCCATAATGATTGTAAGGGATTGTAAAAGTAAACAAAACAATTGTGGCAGCGAACATGATTCTTTAGCTCCATAAAGTTGATTGTTGATTTTTTTTCTCTCACTTTAAATAACAAGTGTCTGTGCAAACTTTTACTGTGTGTTAATAAGTGCATGTATGCATGATGAAATAAATAAGTGGTACTCCTTTGTCACCAAACTCCACATGTCAGTGCATCATGACATGAGCCACAGATTAGACTCCTCCTGTTACAGCCTAGGATACGCCCTTGGCATAACACAGCTGCACACCTGTCATTCTATAGAAGCTCCCCCCTATGTAAAGTATACGTACCCAATTCTCCACACACCACTAACCAACAAGCTGCAGTCCATGGATTTTTGGAACGTCATTTCTAAAATAAGAAAATGATCAACTTTGACCCTAGCACAGACACTCCAGTAAACGATCAGAGAAGCTAAGCATCCATTTTGACCTAACGCCCTCCAGACTCCTGTGAGAAGCTGCTGACAGCTTGGGGACAAGAGGCCGACACCGTGGCAGAAGTGTTTTACAAGAGCACCCACGCACAATAACATGGGGCCCTTTTCTCACTGGTGCAGCTAAAATACAAAACAGCTTGAAGTTAGATGGTGTTGAGAATCTCCCTAGTCCAGGCAGAGAGCCCCAGCTGCTGCAGTGTGCGCTCTGCTGGGCAGGGATAGAGGAGTGGGCAAGCAGCACCAGGGAGGACAGGCACCAGGCGGTCAGACTCTCCACCTGACACCTGAGAGTCAGTGGTTCGGGAGGAACAGCTGAGCACTGGCGTGCCTGGACACCTCCTCTGGGTCCTGCGTTGCTGAACACACAGTCACACAGTTACATAGCAACCCTGCTGGGGCCCGCAGACACAACATGAGTCTCATTACTGAGAGCATGACAAAAAGGGAGAGAGGCTCAAGACCTCCCTCGCTGGGTATGCCAACATCGTTTTTTTGGTTTCTTGAAAAAAAACATGTATATCAAGGCTAATTTGATCACAGTCCTCAGTATCCATGGGATTGAAACCAGATGAGATGGGCTCAACTGAAACAACATCCCAGTCAGTGCGTTCCCTCCTCTCTGTCTTAAAAACACAGCCTGCAGGGGAAACAGTCCGGAGTCACAGAGGGGGAACAAGACCGCTGATGGTTTGTTTTGAGGAGCTAATAAACAAGTCATTTACAACAGCCCCTGAAACGACAACTTGATTACGGGGGGGGGTGTATGGAAAGGGAGTTACAGGTGTGCAAAGGAATGCATTGTGGGAAAGGGTGGACTGACTCTAGGAGAATGACTTTGACTTGAATGTATCGTTATGCCCATATGTTTACCCATAGCCTGTCAAATGAATATTCCACATGTGAAATGAATGGCACAGCCTTTGGACGTGGTTGATAGTTACGTACCCATTACGAGGAGAGCTGACAAAATAGCTAATGGCACCATAAGCGTGTAATACATGGGAGGTCCTGAATTATTTTGCCTCTGGTGTTTGGCCCCACTTTCATCTAGTGGACAGGATGTAGCACTATTAGAGTCTGGTAAAGCCCTGAGAGACCATCAATATCCTGCCAGCCAATACCTCCGAACCTCATTACGCTCCAGCCCAGGAGTCTCATTCCCACGACCCATTTAGCCGTAGATCCACAAGCAGCCACACTGGTAATGGCAACTATAATTGGGTTGCTGCGGCTGTTTCATTCTGGCCTGCGAGGCCCTTGTGTCCTGGGACGTGAGAGAATGGTACAGTAAGAAATTTAGCAAATGGCTCCCTGCCATGCCATTTCCTCCAAAGCACGGCACCTATCATTTACCCCCCTCCTCCCCTGCTCAGTGGTACATTCCTGCCATGGCTTTGATTGGCTATTTCTGGGCCCGAGGTCTTATGGTAGGGGTGTTAGACAGATTCTACTCGACAAACTAAATGTGTGCGACTCTTCAAAGACCCTCTGTTGTGTATGTTGTTCAAATGTTTTGTGTTCTTCATTATGGAAAGACGTGAACAGACCCAAAGACTGGAGAAAGACCTCCAATTCAATTTGTAAATGCTCAGTTGACATAACCCAGAGCCAGCGCTATGCAAAAGCTGAAGACTGCTGTATTAATTCAGAACAAATGAGAAACACATGTTCATTTTCGCATATATAACAGTACTGTTTATTTTACACTTCAAATGTAAGGCGCTGGCTGGCAAAACCAGCTATGTTTCAGCTATGGAGACACGTAGCTGGGGACTCACCTCTGACCCCATGTTAAGTTATCAGTGTTCAGAAACAGCAATACATCAAATATATCTTCCTGTGGGAGATGGGATAGCAAGATAAATGATAACATCAATACATCCCTAATTTGATTTGTCACCGTGAAATTCTAAACAAAAAAAATACACCCAATAAACGGAATGTATACCAATCCCTTATATAAACACCTCAGCTCAGAGCGGAGGGCTCAGATCATCTTTCTTGTTCCTCTACGAATGGAGATCCATGGGATGTGCTGTAGAAAAGTTCATAGGTCGAGTGGCCCATCTCTGTCCAAAACCATCTCTGTGCTTTAACAGCTTCGCCATCTGTCTGACTGTGGTGGGGGTCTCTGGGAGCCCACTGAGGACAAACAGACACTCTCTCCACACAGCTGTTCCTCCCACTTCATCTCTCCTGATGATCAGCCAGAGCCAGGAGCCCTGTCTTAGAACAGGTCCTCACACTCTGTCTATAAATAACAGCGTGGAGTGGTGTCTGTGAGATATATGTAGGTGTCTATGTTGGCAGAGGAAGGCTGTGTGTGTGCATGTGTGTGTATGTTTATGCGTGTGTGTTGTTGTACCAGAGTATGGGTGTGAATAATTATTTGTGTGTGTTGTGTGTGTTGTTGTACCAGAGTATGGGTCTGAATATTTATTTGTGTGTGTGTGTTGTTGTACCAGAGTATGGGTGTGAATATTTATTTGTGTGTGTGTGTGTGTGTGTTGTTGTACCAGAGTATGGGTGTGAATACTTATTTGTGTGTGTGTGTGTGTGTGTGTGTGTTGTTGCACCAGAGTATGGGTGTGAATATTTGTGTGTGTGTGTGTGTGTGTGTGTGTGTGTGTGTGTGTGTGTGTGTGTGTGTGTGTGTGTGTGTGTGTGTGTGTGTGTGTGTGTGTGTGTGTGTGTGTGTGTGTGTGTGTGTGTGTGTGTGTGTGTGTGTGTTGTTGTACCAGAGTATGGGTGTGAATATTTATTTGTGTGTCTGTGTGTTGTTGTACCAGAGTATGGGTGTGAATATTTATTTGTGTGTGTGTGTGTGTGTGTGTGTGTGTGTGTGTGTGTGTGTGTGTGTGTGTGTGTGTGTGTGTGTGTGTGTGTGTGTGTGTGTGTGTGTGTGTGTGTGTGTTGTTGTACCAGAGTATGGGTGTGAATATTTATTTGTGTGTGTGCGTGCGTATGTGTTGTTGTACCAGAGTATGGGTGTGAATATTTATTTGTGTGTGTGTGCGTGTGCGCGTGTGCGTGCGTATGTGTTGTTGTACCAGAGTATGGGTGTGAATATTTATTTGTGTGTGTGTGTGTGTGTGTGTGTTGTTGTACCAGAGTATGGGTGTGAATATTTATTTGTGTGTGTGCGTGCGTATGTGTTGTTGTACCAGAGTATGGGTGTGAATATTTATTTGTGTGTGTGTGCGTGTGCGCGTGTGCGTGCGTATGTGTTGTTGTACCAGAGTATGGGTGTGAATATTTATTTGTGTGTGTGTGTGTGTGTTGTTGTACCAGAGTATGGGTGTGAATATTTATTTGTGTGTGTGTGCGTGCGTGCGTGTGTGTGTGACAGAAAGAGCAAGAGAGAGATAGAGAGAGTAGGAGAAGGAGAGAGATGAGGGCTCAGTACATAGCGTCTTCGTACATGTCCGTCCGGAGGCAGAAGAGGATGCCTCCCCCTAGCATGAAGATGGTGGCTCCCCAGCCCAATCCGTAGCCCCAGTTGAACTCATGGTAGGTCTGCAGGACGGTCCCATCAATGAACTTGATTGGGTAGAGGACTAGTGCACAGGCCTGAAGGACCACTGAAAGAAAGGGAAAAAATCTAGATAATAAATTCACAGAAAGATATAAACATGTGAACATTTTATAGTTAGACAACGTGTCTTCTATCTCTGTACACTAATTTAGGGCCCTAATAAAATCCACGATGCCAACGGAATCACGGAATACAGACACTAAAACGGAATTCAACAATATAGATTTTTTTTAGGGAAGTAGGAAATCAACTATTGAAATTATTACAACATTCCTTAATATGCCCATGATTATCATAAGACATGAAAAACATGCATCAATGAGTTATATTTTCCTTCAACTTTATGAAGAGGCAATGACACAAGAATGCCCCTGCCAGTGAGTGCGTGTTTGTCTACCACTTTGTGTAGCCGTTAGCGATGACGCTAATGTAATGACAACTGTCTTCTGGAAGATGGAAAGGCATTCACAAAAACCTTCTCAATGAAATGTTAACTACAAAGTAGCCTATGCCTACCTGGCAGAATGATATCAAGATTATTTGCATAAATCCAGTGACCATTTGTTTTGCAAACTCTGCAATCACATGAGTGCTACAGAAACACCACTAAAGTAACAACAGTCTCTTACTGGTGCACATTGGCATTAAAGGGTAACTACACCCCAAAATCAACATTTCTTCAATTTTTTCCAGACCTCAAAAGTGGTCTTCTGATGTGGTTTAAGCATTTTTGTGGACATAGAACACCCAATTGTGGTGTTTTTATACCAAAACAAATTGTAATATCATCATCATCACCATCAAACTAACATGGTCAAAGCACACCAAGACAGTCGTGAAGAGGGCACGACAAAACCTATTCCCCGTCAGGAGACTGAAAATATTTGGCATGGGTCCTCAGATCCTCAAAAGGTTCTACAGTTGCACCATCGAGAGCATCCTGACTGGTTGCATCACTGCCTGGTATGGCAGCTGCTTTGCCTCCGACCGCAAGCCACTACAGAGGGTAGTGCGTACGACCCAGTACATCACTGGGACCAAGCTTCCTGCCATCCAGGACCTCTATACCAGGCGGTGTCAGAGGAAGGCCCAAAAAATTGTTAAAGACTCCAGCCACCCTTGTCATAGACTGTTCTCTCTGCTACCGCACGGCATGCGGTACCGGAGCGCCAAGTCTAGGTCCAAGAGGCTTCTAAACAGCTTCTACCCCCAAGCCATAAGACTCCTGAACATCTAAACAAATGGCTACCCAGACTAGTTGCATTGTCCCTCCCCTCTTTTACGCTGCTGCTTCTGTGTTATTATCTATGCAATATCACCTCAATTACACCAGCTGACCAGTGCCCCCGCACATTAACCCTGTACACGTACCCCCTGTATGTAGCCTCGCTTTTGTTATTTTACTTCTACTCTTTAATTATTTGTTACTTTATTTCTTATTTTTTTAGGCATTTTTCTTAAAACTGCATTGTTGGTTAAGGACTTGTAAGTAAGCATTTCACTATAAGGTCTACACCTGTTGTATTCGACGCATATGACAAATACAATTGAATTTGATTTAATTTGATAAAAACAAATTTTATAGGGCCCTACTATTTGAGATGTATTCTGGTAAAAGGGAACCAGCTAGCCTTGCTGTATGAATGAATGACTACCTGTGTGCAGGTAGAGAGCTAGTGATGCCAAGAATGCTGATGGGAAACTGGAGCCACGTGCGAGTCAGAGTTGGGACAACAGCCAGGCTCGGAGAGGGGTGATAGATACCCCCAACCAGCCGCTACCCAGGGGGTCCAATCACACCCCCTCCCCTCAATGTCCTCTACACTCTACAAACCCTGTTCCTCCTCCTGGGTTCCCCTCACACTCTCTGTGCCCCTCCTTCAGAGACCCAACAGCTGCTAATTACTGCAACCAGCAGCCAACAACAAACCCACCCGCCCATGCTCCACTACACAGTAAACAAACATACTACTGCATCCTGTATCCAATCTCTGGTTCTCTAATGAAGTTCTAATGCTTCCTCCTTAGGTTGCCACTGAGAAACACTCTACCATATGGTTGTGTCAGAGCTTCACTAGCCTTTACTGACCACAGCCTAAATATAGGATTATTGTATTGAACAATTCTGAACTGAACTGAAGTCTGTAAGTAAAAGCCTATTATAATTCAAACTCGTTGTGGGCTTATACTGTCAAGTGGCCAAAGCCTATAACCCTGAACTTCCAAAGAAAAGTAAAAAGTGTGCTTTTATAACCTGTGACGTTGTGTTCCACTGGACTGTGGTCGGAACTGTGGTGGCAGAGCTTAGAATAGAAAACACATTGGGTCACACTAAAATATCTCTATAGCGACAGAACTTTCATTGTGTGTATGCCGTGTTACCATCTCTCTGTGTACTTTGTATGTGGAGTAAGAAAGGTTTGACGCACTCGTTGCCACACAGTTGTTCGACTGCACACACACATCCGCGAGTGTCCTGTTCATAGTCACCAATGTCAGTCGATTGAACTTTGTTAGAAGACCAACGCAGACATAACTATTAACTTTAGGATTCACATTGTGTAACCTCATCCGTCACATCGCATTCCGAGTCAACACATTCCTAATGAATGTATTTAAGAGCAGGAAAGCAGTCACTGTGTTGGGCAATGAATCAGAGTGAGTGTTGGTCCGTCTGTGTGTGTGTACTCACGTATGTGTGGTGAGGCTTCCTCCTACTTTTATGGTCAAACAGTAAGGCGTCAAGTTGAAAGAGGGGGAGAGGAAATACCACACGGTGGGCTCTCTAGACATAAAGTTAAACTACTGTTCCTTTTCCCTATTAAAACCTGTGTGTGTGTGTGTGTGTGTGTGTGTGTGTGTGTGTGTGTGTGTGTGTGTGTGTGTGTGTGTGTGTGTGTGTGTGTGTGTGTGTGTGTGTGTGTGTGTGTGCGCGCACGCGCACGTGTGAGTGTGCATATATGTCGACTGACGCATAGAGGGGACATTGTGAAATTTACTGAGACTCCACCTGGAGTAGAAGAGGTGAAGAGACTTGAGACATAAGCTCAGGAACGTGACTGTTCACAGAGGCCAGGCTAAGGCGGCTGGGCTGGGGCCGTACTTCTGGCCAGCAGACAGGCACAACAATGACTCTCAGCCTTTCTCTCTGACTGGGGGCATTTACACAGCCCCCTTGCCCCCTCCATCCTGTGACTGAAGGCTCTCCTGCATAAGGAGACCTTTATCCTTAACAGGCCTGAAAGCAATTACAGAGAGGGAAAGAAAACACTGCATCTCCCACATTTCTCAGCAAATGACAAATGGCGAAAGCCTCAGACATCTACCACAATCTATCCCTCCACATTCTGGTGCTACAGTATAGGAGACTTCTAGGCTGTTTTGGCTTTTTGTAGGAGCAACTGGCTAAGTAACTAGTTGATGAAACCAATGGTTGCTTGTATACATCCTGACACCTGTCTCTCAATGGACTTCAAGCAGAATATTTCCAAGCAGAAAGATACAATGCATTTGGAAAGTATTCAGACCCATTCACTTTTACCTACATTTTGTTACGTTAGAGCCTTGTTCTACATTATTATTTCACACCATACCTAGGTGTCTGATTAGACTGTAAACTCTCCTTCCAGACTCACATTAACCATCTCCAATCCAAAATGAAATCTAGAATCGGCTTCCTATTTCGCAAAACAAAGTATCCTTCACTCATGCTGTCAAACATACCCTCGCAAAATGGACAATCCTACCGATCCTCGACTCTGGCGATGTCATTTATAAAATAGCCTCCAACACTCTACTCAACAAATTGGATGCAGTCTGTCACAGTGCCATCCGTTTTGTCACCAAAGCCCCATATATTACCCACCACTGCGACCTGTACACTCTTGTTGGCTGGCCCTCGCTTCATACTCATCGCCAAACCCACTGGCTCCAGGTCATTTACAAGTCTCTGCTAGGTAAAGCCCCGCCTTATCTCAGCTCGCTGGTCACCATAGCAGCACCCACTCGTAGCACGCGCTCCAGCAGGAATATCTCACTGGTCACCCCAAAAGCCAATTCCTCCTTTGGCCGCCTTTCCTCCCAGTTCTCTGCTGCCAATGACTGGAACAAACTGCAAAAATCACTGAAGCTGGAGACTCATATCTCCCTCACTAGCTTTAAGCATCAGCTGTCTGAGAAGCTCACAGATCACTGCACCTGTACATAGCCCATCTGTAAACAGCACATCCAACTACCTCATCCCCATACTGTATTTATTTATTTATCTTGCTCCATTGCACCCCAATATCTCTACTTGCACATTCATCTTCTGCACATCTACCATTCCAGTGTTTAATTGCTATATTGTAATTACTTCACCACCATGGCCTATTTATTGGCTTAACTCTGTTATCTTACCTCATTTGCACTCACTGTATATAGACTTTTTGTTTTCTTTTTTTCTACTGTATTATTGAATGTATGTTTTGTTTATTCCATGTGTAACTCTGTGTTGTTGTATGTGTCGAACTGCTATGCTTTATCTTGGCCAGTTTGCAGTTACAAATGAGAACTTGTTCTCAAATAGCCTACCTGGTTAAATAAAGGTGAAAAAAAATATATATATATATATATTACACACAATAACCCATAATGACAAAGTGAAACTAGGAGTATGTTGCGGGTCACTACTTCACAGGAGAGCCATTTAAACGTAAACTTGTTTTTTTTTAATCAAAATGCGTTTTTTTGGCAGAAATGCCTTCTGGAACATGTGAACTTTCATGTGCCTTAATAACAAACTTGTATGCCAAGCCTAGTTGGTTTAGCCACAGAAAAGGTCAGCAACCTTCCCGCTAGCAATGATTGACTGAGATAATGAGTGGGCTGGACATGCCAAGAGATGAGTTTGGATGAGTTTGGATTGGTCTGCCATGTGGCACGCTTCTGTCTATTTGAGCTGGTAAGAATGTGGAGGTAATCCTGTCTAACGCTGCTTTAAAAGATATATATATATTGCGTAGTAAAACTGCATAAGTGTTGCTCACCACTTTCTGGAGGACGAGTTTTGAAATCAGTGGAATTAGATTATGATAGCTAAGGAGATGGAGAAAACACCTGTCTCCGGATTACATCTTCAAACTAAGGGCAAACATGGCTTCCGTGACAGAGAGGGAGAAGTGTCCAACCATGTATATGGGTAAGATAGTCTAGCTAGCTACATTTTCAGATATTACACGTTTCTAGTTTTGTCAGAAAGTCATTTTCATTTCAAGTTAAAGTGTACTGTTAGCTAGCTAGCTAATGTTAGCCGGTTGGCTCGCTAGCTAGCTAATGTTAAGTTAACGTTATGTGTAAGATCTGTGTAGCAATATTATTCGTATCTCAGAGCCATTTTCTTTGCTAGTTATAGCCTAATATTAGCTAGCTAATATTAAACCTGATTAGTTAGCTACCTGCAGATTAATTGAGGGTAGTAACGTCATGAGTTGAGATTATGGTTCATTGATTAGCTAGCTAGCTACCTACATGTCTTAACAAAATACTCCACTGTGCAAGTATCCATTTCAATAGAATGTTCATGATGCCACTGCGACAGCTGTTGTTAGACATAGCTGGGAAATTCGCACTGGCTACCTACTCTGATTTCAGAGCACTCTCGTCTGAGTGTGCCAGAGCACAGAATAACTGACAAATTTACGAACGCTCAACACCTGTTGAATATGGCCGGTGTCAGTAAACGTTGGCAAAAAAAAGTTAATTGTTGCCAGCAGCACATGGTCAGAGTGAGCTGTTCTCTCATTTGTGTCTGGCAGTAGCTAGCAAGCTTGCCAACGTTAGCTAGTTAGCTTGGTTGCTTGACTGCTGTTGTTAGGACAGAACGCTCGGATCAACCCTTAAAGAGATGGTTGGGGCAAAAGCTGAAGAGGGTGTGAGCAATGCTGAATGGGTGTAGACAAGGAAGAGCTCTCCAGTAGGTGTACCAAAACATTCAAAGGCCATTTTCCTCAACTGTAGTGTACGATATACACTTTTCTTGCTCTGAGTCTCTACTTTTATTCAATGTAAAACACACCAATTCAAATTTTTCTACATAAGACCAAATCGAGCAGTTCGGTCACAAATCCCTTATTTACATAAGTATTCAGACCCTGTGCTATGAGACCCGACATTGAGCTCAGGTGCATCCTGTTTCCATTGATCATCCTTGAGATGTTTCTACAACTTGATTGCAGTCCACCTGTGGTAAATTCAATTGATTGGACATTTTTTGGAAAGGCACTCACTTGTCTATATCAGGCCCCACAGGTGACAGTGCATGTCAGTGCAAAAACCAAGCCATGGGGTGGAAGGAATTGTCCGTAGAGCTCCGAGACAGGATTGTGTTGAGGCACAGATCTGGGGAAGGGAAGCAAAAAATGTCTGCAGCATTGAAGGTCCCCAAGAACACAGTGGCCTCCATCATTCTTAAATGGAACAGGTTTGGAACCACCAAGACTCTTCCTAGAGCTGGATGCCCAGCCAAACTGAGCACTGGTCACTCTGACCGAGCATCAGAGTTCCTCTGTGGAGATGGGAGAACGTTCCAGAAGGACAACTATTTCTGCAGCCCTCCACCAATAAGGCCTTTTGGTAGAGTGGCCAGACGGAAGCCACTCCTCAGTAAAAGGCACATGACAGCCTGCTTGGCACATAAGGACTCTCAGACCATGAGAGTCTCTGGTCTGATGAAACCAAGATTCAACTCTTTGGCCTGAATGCCAAGCGTCACGGCTGGAGGAATTCCCAAATACAGGTGTGCCAAGCTTGTAGCATCAAGACTCGAGGCTGTAATCCCTGCCAAAGGTGCTTCAACAAAGTACTGAGCAAAGGGTCTGAATACTTACGTAAGTGTGATACTTCCGTTTTTATTTTTAATAAATGTGCAAAAATGTCTAAAACCTGTTTTTGCTTTATCATTATGGGGTATTTTGATGTCATTATGGGGTATTGTGACGTCATTATGGGGTATTGTGATGTCATTATGGGGTATTGTGATGTCATTATGGGGTATTGTGACGTCATTATGGGGTATTGTGACGTCATTATGGGGTATTGTGACGTCATTATGGGGTATTGTGACGTCATTACGGGTATTGTGATGTCATTATGGGGTATTGTGATGTCATTATGGGGTATTGTGTGCAGATTGATGAGGGGAAAAAACAACTTAATCCATGTTAGAATAAGGCGGTAACGCAACAAAATGTGGATAAAGTGAAGGGGTCTGAATACTTTCCAAATGCACCGTATGTGTTCAGGCCTGGGAAAGTGCAGGGAGTGGGAGCAAAGGTGTTTGTTTTCATTCTATATAAATGTAATAACAGGGTGCCTGTCTGTTAAATAAGAAAGTTTCAAATTGGGGAATGTCGGGGAATGTGGGACTGAGTACAAACCAGGCAAAGGCTGTTGTCACTGCTCCACCATTGTTTTCAAACCACAAGACTGACTGACTGACTGCACACTGCTCTATTCCTGACCTCACACATACAAACATGCACACACACACACAGAGAAATGCACACACACACGTTTTCATTACAAGAACAAACAGCAAAAAGCGATGTTGGTTTTAATATTTCTTCCTTATTCAGTATGGCTTACTGTGCTTGTCCTCTCTGTGGATGCTTTATATGGTGATGCATTGGTAGTAATATGCAGCCGTTGATTTGCTACAGTTCACAGAAGAGAAATAAAAAAGTATTGTGAAATTAGTTTGTTTTGAACAATTAAGTTAGTTTTAAGAGTTAAATGCTCCACAGCACTGTTATTCCGGCATGGCCTCTTAATTGTGTTTTGACTGAGCCTGAGAAGGAGAGGCCTAGTAAAGGAGAGAGCAGAGAGAAAGGGGGAAAGAGAGAGAGAGCAGAAAATTAAAGAGAGACCATTGAGAGGGGGAGAGAGAGAAATAGAGGGCAGAGAGAGGGAAGAGAGTGAGCAGAGAGTGGGGGCAGAGAGAGCTGTGGGAGAATTAATCTCTTTCTTCATGGATATTATCCATGAGGGAATACATTCCTCTCTTCATTGGTAACTGTGCAAATTCTGCGGCTGCTTTTTCTTGGCACGCATCAGCCTGCTCTCTGGGTCTCAAAGCACCACAAAAAAGAGTTCTCACCCACAACCCCCCCCCCCCCCGCCCTTTCCTTCTCCACCCTCACAGTCTCAGTCAGTGTCTATTTAGCTTTGTGCAAACAACTTGACTATGACCTCAAATGGTGAATTATGTCTGTATGGAGACCAATACATTATGGGGAAAGAATTTACACTGTATCTCCATGTTGTGCTTATGTGAGAATGCTGTTCATTGACTACAGCTCAGCGTTCAACACCATAGTCCCCTCCAAGCTCATCACTAGGCTAAGGACCCTGAGACTGAACACCTCACTCTACAACTGGATGATGGACTTCCTGACGAGCCGCCACCAGGTGGTGAGGGTAGGTGACAACACATCTGCCAAGCTGAACCTCAACACAGGGGCCCCTCAGGGGTGCGTGCTTACTCCCCTCCTGTACTCTTTGTTCATTCATGACTGCGTGGCTGTGCATGATTCCAACGCCATCATTAAGTTTGCTGACGACGACGAGACGGTGGTAGGCCTGTTCACGGACAACGATGAGGGAGCCTACAGGGAGGAGGTCAGAGACCTGTGGTGCCAGGACAACAACCTCTCCCTCAACGTCAGTAAGGCAAAAGAGCTGATCGTAGACTACAGGAAACGGAGGTCCGAGCATGCCCCCATTCACATCAATGGGGCTGTAGTGAAGCAGTTCGAGAGCTTCAAGTTCCTCGGTGTCCACATCACTATGGATCTGTCATAGTCCACATACTGCCCCCCCCCCCCATTATCCCCTGTGTATTTAAACCTGCGTTTTCTGTTTGTCTCTTGCCAGTTCAACTTGATTTGTCAGGTCTTACCAGCGGGTTTCCCGTTTCTCCTGTCCTCAAGGTTTTGTCTTCTCGTCTTCCTGGTTCTGACCTTTCTGCCTGTCCTGACCCTGAGCCTGACTGCCTGACTGCCGTCCTCTACCTGCCTGACTCTGACCTGGTTCACCAACCTCTGCCTGCCCTCCACCTGCCTTTCGCCTGCCCATTTGTTATATTCAATATTCTGAGAATCAAGCTATCCACCTCCTGTGCATGCATCTGGGACATATCCTGACTTGTGGATACACACACCAATACAGTCGTGAAGAGTGCATGACAACACCTCTTCAGGAGGCTGAAAAGATTTGGCATAGGCCCACAGATCCTCAAAAAGTTCTACAGTGGGACCACTGAAAGCATCTTGACTGGCTGTATCACCTCATGGCATGGCAACTGCTTGGCATCCAACCGCAAAGCGCTAAAGAGGGTAGCTCATCACTGGGGCCGAGCTCCCTGCCATCCAGAACCTCTATACCAGGCGGTGCCCTAAAAATGGTCAAAGACTCAAGCCACCCAAGTCATAGACTGTTCTCTCTGCTACCCTATGGAAAGTGGTACCGATGAACCAAGTCTAGAACCAACAGGACCCTAAACAGCTTCTACCGCAAGCCATAAGACTGCTTAAATAATTAATCAAATTGCTACCGGGACTATCTGCATTGACCCTTTTTGCACTAATTTCTTTTGACTCATCACATACGCTGCTGCTACTGTCTATTATCTATCCTGTTGACTATTCACTTTATTCCATGTTATATGTACATTTCTACCTCAGTTACCTCGTACACCTGCAAATAGACTCAGTACTGGTACCTTGTGTATGTAGCCAAGTAATCGTTACTCGTTGTGTATTCATTATTATTTTAATAATTACGTTATTACTTTTCTATTATATCTCTATTTTATTTCTGCATTGCTGGGAACTGCATTGCTGGTAAGTAAGCATTGCACTGTTAGTCTACACCTGTTGTTTACCAAGCATATGATGGTTAAAATGTGATTTGATTTGTATGTGATTGTGTTGTGGCGCAGTATGACCCTGTATGGTGTTGGGTTTGTGATAGTTCAAGTTTGGTGGACTCACCTGCAGCAAACATGAACACGGCTACTGTGCGGTAGTGCTGTCTGTGTGTCCCCCGGCACAGGGAGATGAGGGCCACCAGGAAGGCCACCAGAGTCACCGCAGCACCGGCCAGCAGCAACACGAGGGTGGCTATCTGCCAGTCTGCAGGAGGAGACACATGTTACAAATGACCATCACCAACATTGATTCATAGGGTACTCCTGTTCTAATCACTCAGTGAAATACAATCTATGTATGCAAAAGTATGTGGACACCCCTTCAAATTAGTGGATTCTGCTATTTCAGCCACACCCATTGCTGGCAGGTTTATAAAGTCGAGCACACCGCCATCGCCATAGATACACTTTGACAGTAGAATGGCCTTCCTGAAGAGCTCAGTGACTTTCAACGTGGCACCGTCATAGGATGCCACCTTTCCAACAACTCAGTTCATGAAATTTCTGCCCTGCTAGAGCTGCCATGGTCAACTGTAAGTGCTGTTATTGTGAAGTGGAAACGTCTCGGAGCAACAATGGTTTAGCCGCGAAGTGGTAGGCCACACAAGCTAACAGAGCGGGATTGCTGAGTGCTGAAGCACGTAGCGCATAAAAATCATCTGTCCTCGGCTGCAACACTCACTACCGAGTTCCAAACTGCCTTTGGAAGCAAGGTCAGCACAAGAACTGTTTGTCGGGAGCTTCATGAAATGGGTTTCCATGGCAGAGCAGCAGCACACAAGCCTAAGTTTACCCTGCACAATTGCATACGTAGGCTGGAGTGGTGTAAAGCTCGCAACCATCGGACTCTGGAGCAGTGGAATCGCCTTATCTGGAGTGATGAATCACTCTTAACCATCAGAAGAACGTTACCTGCCCCAATACATAGTGCCAACTGTAAAGTTTGGTGGATGGTCTGCGGCTGTTTTTCATGGTTCGGGCTAGGCCCCTTAGTTCCAGTGAAGGGAACTCTTAACGCTATAGCATACAATAATATTCGAGACGATTCTGTGCTTCCAACTTTGTGGCAACATTTTGGGGAAGGCTCTTTCCTGTTTCAGCATGACAATGCCCCCAGGCACAAAGCGAGGTCCATTCAGAAATGGTTTGTCAAAATCAGTGTGGAAGAACTCGACTGGCCTGCACAGAGCCCCGACCTCAACGCCATCGAACACCTTTGAGATGAATTGGAATGCTGACTGCGAGCCAGGCCTAATCACCCAACATCAGTGCCCGACCTCTCTAATGCTTCTTTGGCTAAATGGAAGAAAGTCCCCGCAGCAATGTTCCAACATCTAGTGGACAGCCCTCCCAGAAGAGTGGAGGCGTTTGTAGTAGCAAAGGGGGGACCAACTCCACATAAATGCCCATGATTTTGGAATGAGATGTTCCAAACATGTAGTGTATGACTGTATGGTGGAATTGAATGGATCCCCCATAAACTCAGACCAGTGATGAGAGACAAGCAGGAAACAAATAGCCTCCTGCTCTTGTTGCAACTCAAAACACGTGTGTGTGTGTATTTGTGGTCAAGAAAGAGTTTAAAATTCCCCAACATTCACCGTTCTCTCTAGTGTTTTCATTTAGACAGTGAAGGGAGCTTGATCCACAGAGCTTCTTCAAACATGCTCACTTGACCACGTGCAAAACCTTTTCTTCAATCTCATCCATCCATCCAATCTGTCTCTGCCTCTCCTCTGTCCAGGTTCTGGCTGTGCAGACGTAGCCATGATGCAGCCTTCCAAAATCCAGCTGACTGTTAAGTTCTCCCGCAGGTCTGTTGCGTCTCGGTTGGCTGGCTCGCCTCAGAGAACAGAGAGAAGCTCCACTGGAGGCAGTTAATGAGCTCCGCTCTGTCATGTCTTTCTCTGCCCCCAGGTCCCAGGTCACTGTCTCCTTTGTCTCCTGTAGTGTTAACCCCACCATGCCCCTGCACCCAGGCGCCCTGGTCCTAATGAGCTCCGCCAGGCAGGCAGGCGTTCTCTCTCTCTGCCCAGGGACAGGGTCATCTCTTAGGGACCACCTCACATTCAGCCCCCCCCCCTCCTTCTCCACATTACACCACAACAACAGAGGGAAAGAGCTCTATCACAGCAGCTCATTATGTGACAGGTGTTTGTCTGACAGCACGCTCCGCAGGGTTGTTTACAAAACAGAAACATCCGGTTTTCAGGAGAAAAGTTTGAGAGGCTGTGATGCCACTTGTTTACAGTCTCCGGTGAAACATATAGCGGATGACTATAGATAGTGCCTGTCTGTCTTCGAGATGAAGTTCTTGCCACAAAGTTGCAAGACACCACATACCAATTTTGTTGGCGTTAGCTTTGTCGGAGATTCCATTGCCGCTAGATAACGTAATCTAATATCTAGCTCTCTGAAGTTGTTTCCACCCGGAATATTAACCAGGTGACACTCCATCTTAACTCTTCCACATGTACTGTATTGGTTGAACAGTGCAGAAGAGAACCTCCCCTACTGTTTTTTCATATTTGAGTCTGACAGAGACAGACCATCAAGCGTGGAAAGGGTGTGGCTGGCTGGGCACCACAGGGGAGGGCACTGAACTGAGATCGAGGGTCCTATCAGAGGAGACCGCCAGGGTTAACCTGCCTCTCCTGATCACAGGACCCCTATGGTGTCCGCTCTGCTCTGTGCTAGAGCCTGGAGGCAGTAGTAAAGTTGGCTGCAGTGGCAGTAGCATCCTCACTGAGGCTTTCCCTTACAGCACATTCTACTAGGCTGGGAGACTCAGCCAAAACAGCTAGTGAGAAACAGTAGAGGAGAGGGATGAAACTAAGGAAGCAGCAAGTAATGTTCCAAGAGACCAACATTAGAGCTCCACAGTGGAGATGTCATAATACCCATAAAACCTAGAGGTCAAATAGGGAAATGGTTTAAATCGTTTTTCCACCATTCATTTTTCCCTTAGGGGATTTTAGTAGCACTTAAAATAACGACTGTGTTTCATGTAGGGTTACCGTGGTAACATGAAAAACAACAAGGTCGAATCATGACATCAGTGATCTTCAGCGATGACCGTTCAAAACGTATTTTCCCAGTCGGAGACTGTTTTTTACAGAGTTCCCAGTTGTCTTGAACTCACCGAAGTCTGATATTTCCCAGTTCCAAGTTTCCAGTTGTTTTAAACATGACTCAGTAGTCATCCTGGATTGACAGCATGGCCAATGTATTCAACATTTTCTAACCCATGGTATTGCATGTGAATGTTTATCCTTTTAAGCTTGGAAAAGAGACCCTTAAACCCAAACTTGGACCACACACCCGCTTCACTGAATAGCAGGGGAAGCAAAATAGTGATTGCTTTGCAATGCTTAGAGTTAGCCACTGATTCCTTCCAAACCACTCATTGTTGAATTTGTGATTTCCAACTTGTTCGGTAATGTTTATGTCCAATGGCCGATGAGCACTGATACATTTTATTTATATTTTCTCTTCATATGACAAGGATTGAAAAGGATTTGCCAGATTGTCGACGTGATTCATGATGGTGACTGCTTGTCTAGCTTGCTACTGTTGACAAGATTTTGCAAGTATGATATTGACACAATAAGTTCAATAAAGGCTAAGATATAACTTAATTTGACATTATTTTATATGTGGCCAATGACCTTGATCCTTCTTGGATGGGCACTTCTAATGTAAATCTACGGCAGTATCCAAGGGGGCTTGAACTTTTAAGCTTTCCTTGTAGATTTTGCAGAGACTAGTGTCCCCATGAGTGACAGCACACTGAGCCAATTACGGCGCAACTAGAGAAGATTACCAACCACCTGCCCTGAATGAGGGGTTGCCACTGACCCTGAATATATGGCTTAGGCCTATGTCGGAATGCGTGAGAACACCCCCCCCCAAACCGTGAAATGTATCTATGATGATGCTTTCAGGCCATAACCACAGCCCCTCTATCCCCATGTAAATAGAGTGAGAGTGGAAAGAGACTCTCAAAAAGAGATACCAGAGCAAGACTGCCCTCTCCACCAGAGGAATGCAACAATAGGTGGAACACTGCTCTGCATCACAATCCAATGGGCAAAAACTGGCTGAATCAACGTGGTTTCCACGTCATTTCAACCCAAAAACTCGATGTGATGACATTAAATCAACCATGACAACTGATTGGATTTGCAATAAGTCATCAATGTAACCTAACTCCAATGACATTATGATTGTTTTTCTTCTTCTAGTGTTAAATGATAACTCAACCAAATGTAGGCTAAATCAAAACTAGACGTTGAACTGACGTCTGTGCCCAGTCAGAAAGCTCTGCAGAGGTCAGAGGAGCTCCCAGATGGCACGTCATGGGGACTAATTGTTCAGCAATACAACACTCTGCTGAGAAAGAGAACTTCACATTACAACCGTAACAAACTGTGGCGACATTCAAAGAGAATAGCCTCAGATAGACCTAAACATCTACTTGTATCACGATAATCACTCACAGAAGTGGTACGCACTGATTGGCAGGGCGGGAGCAAAAATATTTAGTCTGGATACCAGTCTTCTTAGCTAACATATTCCACTCATGACAGGAGTAGCAATGAGTGGAATGTAATAGTGGCAAGTGGCAAAGAGCGGAATAGTTTACCCGAGATGCAACCAGGCTACAAAATATTGTCAGTGGAAAGCAAGTGTTGCAGTAGACATGTATCAACGGAGCTGGAGCGATGTTGAACAAGCTAATTACAGTACATTAACAATTGGTCCATCGTTGAGCTCTTCATCCATGACCTACATACAGTAGAAATTCACCGTCAATTCCAGGTATTTCTCTCACTATAATATGATTGCTTTACGCATTCATTCTGTATCCATCTGGACCAGTCTTATAGAGTGTATGTGTATGCTATAGAACTTCAACAAGGTTGTGAAATGGAAAAAACTGCACCAATTTCTAGGCCATGTTTTATAGAGTTTGTAATAGATAATGAGCCTTAAGAGCAGGAGTGAAAGCATGAAAAAATGCCAATATCCCCATTTTTGGGTTCCTATAGTGATAGTCCCCCGTCATTCGCTGCCAAAATAATTCTACATTATTTTTGGGAGTCAAGGATTATAACTCATTTTTGGGAAAAAGTAAGAAGAATTTTAGTAGGAAAAAAATAGCTTCTTACCAGATTTGAGGGTGGAAAGGCATCTCCAGCCAGAGTCTTTTTCGGTGCATGATTCCCATAGCGACAAAGAAAACCGCTCTGCGGTTACCCAGGCGGGACTCAATAACGCTACAATGTCCAGACACAATGCCAGAAAGACACAAAGTAAAGCAATCAACTTGAATGGTCTGAAAACGTACACTTCATTTACAGACATGTTTTCATATTAAGTTTACTTCGATCCACGCGTGTTGAAATAGAGCAGAGAAGAAAAGCGGTGACAGCGTCCTCCAGCACCCTCAATCCGAAAGTTCAGAATCGACTGTAGCGAGTTGGGATGAAAACCCTGATTGAAGTCCTCTCTCTTCCTCGCGTCTGTCTGTGCGCACAATGCGCTTTACTTAGATCCCGTGCTCCCCCGTCTGGTCAATTGATATGGCATTAGCTGTTAACTGGAGCACAATGAACCTAATGGATTTGATCAACTATTCTACGATCTACAATCCATCACTACACACTGTACATACATTAGGTTATATTGAATCACATCAAGGGTGGACTTTGGCCCTGGAGTGGATTTTGTCATTATTCAACTGCATTTGTCCTTTCATTGAAACATGTTCTGGCTCTTATGGTAACTTTGCAGTGTAAATAATGTATATTGGATTTATTTATTTAACCTTTATTTAACTAGGCAAGTCAGTTAAGAACAAATTCTTATTTACAATGACGGCCTATAAACCTAGTCTTGGCCATTACTGAATATGTCAGAGCAGGAGCATAAAAGCATTTTGATGATGATGAGAGGTGGGCTTTGTCTCTATGGCTGATGATGATGAGAGGTGGGCTTTGTCTCTATGGCTGATGATGATGAGAGGTGGGCTTTGTCTCTATGGCTGATGATGATGAGAGGTGGGCTTTGTCTCTATGGCTGATGATGATGAGAGGTGGGCTTTGTCTCTATGGCTGATGATGGTGAGAGGTGGGCTTTGTCTCTATGGCTGATGATGATGAGAGGTGGGCTTTGTCTCTATGGCTGATGATGATGAGAGGTGGGCTTTGTCTCTATGGCTGATGATGATGAGAGGTGGGCTTTGTCTCTATGGCTGATGATGATGAGAGTTGGGCTTTGTCTCTATGGCTGATGATGATGAGACGTGGGCTTTGTCTCTATGGCTGATGATGATGAGAGGTGGGCTTTGTCTCTATGGCTGATGATGAGAGGTGGGCTTTGTCTCTACGGCTGATGAATTATTGAGAGAGCGGGGAGAGAGAGAGAGAGAGAGAGAGAGAGAGAGAGAGAGAGAGAGAGAGAGAGAGAGAGAGAGAGAGAGAGAGAGAGAGAGAGAGAGAGAGAGAGAGAGAGAGAGAGAGAGAGAGAGAGAGAGAGAGAGAGAGAGAGAGAGAGAGAGAGAGAGAGGGAAAGAAAAAGCGAGCGAGACACACATAGGAGAACCATGGAACAACCACAGAGGTACAAATATCATTACCAGACATCTGGTACTCTTCTGGACAGTGCCTATCTGCAAGGCAAGACCTGGTCTGCATAGGTGGCTGGTGACTTCAATATGCAGGTCTAAACTTGTGTTCACACAGTGGATCCAGAGTGGTGGATTATAAATCTCAGACATTTTAACTACTATATCTGCCCCACTTGAGTCCCTGTTTAATCATACACTATATAAACAAAAGTATGTGGACACTCCTTCAAATTAGTGGAATCGGCTATTTCAGGCACACTCGTTAGTGACAAGTGTATAAAATTGAGCATACGACCACGCAATCTCCATAGACAAACATTGTCAGTAGAATGGCCCACACTGAAGAGCTCAGTGACTTTCAATGTGGCATCATCAAAGGATGCCACCTTTCCAAAAATTCAGTTAGTCAAAATTCTGCCCTGCTAGAGCTGCCCCGGTTAACTGTAAGTGTGGTTATTGTGAAGTGGAAACGTCTAGGAGCAGCAAAGGCTCCGCCGTGAAGTGGCTGCACACAAGCCTAAGATCCCCATGCACAATGTCAAGCGTCGGCTGGAGTGATGTAAAGCTTACGACAATTGGACTCTGGAGTGGAAACGCGTTCTACGGGAGTGATGAATCACGCTTCACCATCTGGCAGTCCAACGGACAAATATGGGTTTGGCGGATGCCAGGAGAACACTACCTGCCCGAATGCATAGTGCCAACTGTAAGGTTTGGTGGAGGAGGAATAATAATAGTTCTAGTGAAGGGAAATATTAACGCTACAGCATACAATGACATCCTAGACAATTCTGTGCTTACAACTTTGTGGCAACAGTTTGGGGAAGGCCCTTTCCTGTTTCAACATGACAATGTCCCAGTGCACGAAGCAAGGTCCATACAGAAATGGTTTGACAAGATTGGTGTGGAAGAACATGACTAGCCTGCACCGAGCCCTGATCTCAACCCCATCCAATACCTTTGGGATGAATTGGAACGCTGACTGCGAGCCAGACCTACTCGCCCAAAATCAGTGCCCGACCTCACTAATTCTTCAACCAGCTTCACCTGGAATGCTTTTCCAAAAGTCTTGAAGGAGTTCCCACATATGCTGAGCACTTGTTGGCTGCTTTTCCTTCACTCTACGGTTCAACTCATCCCAAACCATCTCTCTCTCACACACACACACACGCACACACGCACACACACACACACACACACACACACACACACACACACACACACACACACACACACACACACACACACACACACACACACACACACACACACACACACACACACACACACACACACACACACACACACACACACACACACCACCATCAGAGGATCAAATTAAAATCAAATGTTATTTTATTAATCACATGAGCCAAATACAACTGGTATAGACTTTACAGTGAAATGCTTGTTTATGAACCTTTCCCACCAATGCAGAGTTTAAATAATATTACAAATAAAATAGTAACTAACACAAGAGGAATAAAATAAAATACACGCGAACGGAGCTATATACTGGAAGTACCAGTACCAGATCAATGTGGAGCTATATACGGGGAGTACCAGTACCAGATCAATGTGCAAAGGTATAAGATACTTGAGGTAGATACTGTATGTACATGAAGGCATCCGGATAGATAATAATAAGAGTAAAATAAAGAACAAGGTAGCAGCATAAATAGGACACTGCGCATGAAACATGATTGTAATCTCATATGAAGAAAACCATATGGATGGAAACAATGTAAGACATTACAACCCTTATGCTCCCAAAACCAATGTCTCCAGTCATTGTTTCAACGTTCAGCGTATTGTATGAGAAATCCGAGTCTATATGACCGAGCTATTTTTGATTTTTTTTTACATAATGCAAGGTCACTGCTTCAATTCTTGACACAAGACTCATCCGTTCATGAATTTTTAAATGTCGCCGGAGGAGGCAACAAAAAAACGCGGTCACGACAGTGCGCAAAATAACGAGAAAATAGATGTACTTATTTTCACCCTTAGAACATTTTAGAAATCAACGTTAAATCCCTTCAAATAAGGCGGGAACTTTTGGTCACAATTGTGTCATACATTTGCTCTGATCGAGTGACGTACCGATCGTCCAAATAAAGAAAACGCGAAGAGCGCACTCAGGCGTGACAGAAAACCGCGCGCCCGCGTCCGTATTACACACACCTCAAAACCAATAAACTACTACCGTGTATCCTCGAAACCCGACCTCGGACTGGCCAACGGACTGTACTCACCAAACCGTTTGAATGACGTGGATAATTGTACATTCAAATGTAATTGGGACATACATTGGGCATTGCGCGACTGGACATAACCATTTGTTCACATGAAACCCGGAGTCTACAGCTTGATGACAGCACTGTAATATTCACCATGATGAATGGCCAAATCATCTGGAGGAACTTTCTTACTCCAAGCCCCGATGGATTTTCCAAAATGTTAATAAACTCCAGCGACGAACACATCTGGACAACAACTGTCGCGGAATTAGGACGTCAAGACCCAAGGCTACCAAGTTTGTCGACGTACCTTGGACTTTTTGTATGCTTACTGTTATTTTTGATTGCCATGTTGATCGTGATGCTTTACCGAATCAAACACAAAATTGCTCCATTGCCCTCGGATATGGAGAACGCTGGTCATACGGAGATGTTTCCAGATCAAGTTGAACTGGCCGCCGTGTAGCATCATCATTCGGACCATCGCAGGCGCCCACTCGGAGGCGTCGTGCTGCCTCTCTCATCACGTTTGTGCTGATCAAATGAGTCTTAATTGTTTTGTGATTTATATGCTATAAATGTTTACACTTGTAAAATCATTTTACATTTAAGCATTTTCTTTGGCACTTGTGCTAATTTCAGACCTCCAGAGACATGTTCCTGAAAAGAACAACATCATTCTTGACTAAAAACGTTCGAACAATGTTTGGAAAATATTCGTCTATCTTGTGATCTCCTAAACCAAATGAAAACGTTCTGTTATGTCCTTAGTACCTGTCTTGTTATAGCTGGGGTACTGTTTAGATAAACAGATGATATTGTAAAGTTCCTCTCACCTTTCTCAGTAGTAGGACGCAACCTACTTTCAAGTGCCAGCTAAGCAGAATTATCAGCAAATTCTGGATCATTGAAGCAGTGGCAGTGCTGAACAATTATCAGAAAATTGTGCCATACTTACGATCTTGATATTACCTTTGACTATTTTGGCATATACTATCTCAGCATCTAACATTTAAGACCTGCTGCGGTGGATCCTCTAGTAGTGTTGTTTATATAAATATATATATTGCTATTACAGAGCCATTATTTCACACAGCACACTGAATCAGTTAGGAGAGCATTTATGTATTATTTAGTGTGTGTAGCCTACAGGGTTAACTTGCTGAGGCGTTTTTGCTTTTTCAAGTGCACTTTCTCTTATCATGTTTTAATGAAATGCTAAATTAAAGCTCCGGCAGGAGATTAACATTAAAATATTCCTGTATTAGGCTACTTGCAGATCAGTCTGGTGCCTGAGCTGTGGTGGGAAGATAATGGACCCAGCCTCAGTGCTCTTGAGTACATGAAAGCTAATTGAGGCAGAGAATGAGTTCCTGGTTGGTTGCCCTCTTGTGTTGAGAGCCCTCATTCCACCTCATAGTCCCCACCCCCACCTGTAGCATCTCCTGCATAACAGGAGCCACCACAGTGAAGGGCCTGACATGGCAGCCTGCCTGATTTACATTAGAGTCATTTAGCAGACACTCTCATCCAGAGTGATTTACAGGCGCAATTAGGGTTAAGTGCCTTGCTCAACTGCACAGCTGCATATTTTGTCACCTCGTCAGCTCAGGGATACGAACCAGTGACCTTTCGGTTACTGTCCCAACGCTCTTAACAGCTAGACTACCTGCCAATATGATCACTAAGGGTCAGACTCAAGGCAGGCTAGAACACTGTTAGCGATCTGTCTGTCTGAGGTGTTGGCTCATCTATGTTACCATAACAGGATGTAATTAAGAACAAAAATACCATATTTATATGACATTTGATTTACAATTCAGCCTGGATTTTACTAAGATTATTTTACACAATGTATGTGCCTTGAATGTACTGTAGGTCTCTCACTCAATATCTGTGTAGGATTATGCTGTCTATTCCTTTTGTACATGCAGATTATTCTGCTTCCTTTACCCATGTGTGCATTCTATTTGTCTTTCTCTGACCACCATTTGCCCCTTACCGACCTGATTTCACTTTGTTAGTAGGCCTATTGCTTTCCTACTTTTGCTTCACATCTCCCAATTCTCTCCTGTGAGTGACATTGTTCACTTTGATTAAATGATCTGCAGTATATGTCTTTCTTAATTTGATACAATGTGACACGTGTTTTCTGCCTGACGACAGCTGCTGCTCATGAGCCATGCTCCACCGTAGCCTCTCCGTTAGATTATCCATGTAGAGTCTCTCACTGTGTTTGTTCTGTCAGATTATCCACGCAGTCTCACTGTGTTTGTTCTGTCAGATTATCCACGTAGAGTCTCAATGTGTTTGTTCTGTCAGATTATCCACGTAGAGACTCACTGTGTTTGTTCTGTCAGATTATTCACGTAAAGACTCACTGTGTTTGTTCTGTCAGATTATCCACGTAGAGTCTCACTGTGTTTGTTCTGTCAGATTATCCACGTAGAGACCCACTGTGTTTGTTCTGTCAGATTATTCACGTAGAGACTCACTGTGTTTGTTCTGTCAGATTATCCACGCAGAGTCTCACTGTGTTTGTTCTGTCAGATTATCCACGTAGAGTCTCAATGTGTTTCTTCTGTAAGATTATCCGTGTAGAGACTAACTGTGTTTGTTCTGTCAGATTATCCACGTAGAGTCTCACTGTGTTTTTTCTGTCAGATTATCCATATAGAGACTAACTGTGTTTGTTCTGTCAGATTATCCACGTAGAGACTCACTGTGTTTGTTCTGTCAGATTATCCACGTAGAGACTCACTGTGTTTGTTCTGTCAGATTATCCACATAGAGACTAACTGTGTTTGTTCTGCCAGATTATCCACGTAGAGTCTCACTGTGTTTGTTCTGTCATATTATCCACGTAGAGACTCACTGTGTTTGTTCTGTCAGATTATCCACGTAGAGTCTCGCTGTATTTGTTCTGTCAGATTATCCACGTAGAGACTCACTGTGTTTGTTCTGTCAGATTATCCACGTGGAGACTCACTGCGTTTGCTCTGTCAGATTATCCACGTAGAGACTCACTGCGTTTGCTCTGTCAGATTATCCACGTAGAGACTCACTGTGTTTGTTCAGCGGTGATGGAGGAACAGTCTATCTTCACAGCCAGCCACCCCAGTTGAATCCGATGGCTTTATGTGCTGCTGCGTTTTCTCGTCTTTTCCCCCATAATTGCTTGTCCTGCTCTCTTTCCCTGGAGAGATGCTGACGTCATCACCTGGTGCCAGAGCAGGTAGTCGGAAAATCTGACGACCGTAAAGACATGGCACATCTTTTCCAGATGAATAAAATAGAGGAGAATTAAAAACCCAAGGAGCCTGAGTGACTAGCTACCCTGAGCTCATTTGTCGCCCGTGGCCTCAGAATAAGCGATGGCTGCTGTCAGGTATTCTCAGGGGGAGCTTGCTTTGACAGTTATTGCTGTGAAAGTCATGCCCATATATATAGCACCAGGGCTTTAGGTCAGTGTAGCAATGCTTTGTAGTTGTCAGAGATTTTACCTGCACACTAGGCTACACCACTCACTCATTAAGTGACAGTAATGAAAGCTGTTAGCAGTTCTATGTTGTTTTTATTTCTCCTTCAGTTGGATGGATAGATAGGATCCTACACCCTGGAGACATATGTTCAGTTTAATCCAGCCAGCTGTGCTAGTAGGTTTTCAGTCCTCCTCCTGCCCTGAGGCTGATGTGGAGTGTGGTTTTGAACCTACACGCCGGAAGGCACTAGCACAGATTCTCTGACAGGCTCTAGATATAATAACCTCACCTTGGCTGAAGATTTACCAATAAGGGTGAAAAGATGCAGACGTTTATAGATTGTCTCTGGAATTTATGCAAATACATCGACTCCCCTTGCCCACAGCTACCCAATTTCTGCCACACGATTTTTGTTCAGTAGATGCAAAGGTATGGCAATGACCCAAACATGTAATCGCTGAAATACAATCCCCGTGAAAGGAAGGTCAATAGTATACAGATGTTGCAGTTAATATTATATCTGGTAGTGGATCATTAACAGATTAAACTGATCATTTTTGGACTTCTCTCCTTACGGCAGTAACCTGAAATGGGAGAAAAAAAGACGAGCTCAATGTACATTTTTCGATTGTCCACAAGATGGCACCAAGGTCTCACGTTTATGACATCACAATGGATGTCTGGCCCTTGTGATCATCTGCTGAGTTCCCACCAGTAGAAATCTTGTCTGGGGTAAAACAATTATGCAGGTCTATTGGGCTACTGCTTTTGATCCTCAAGTATGATGGATAACTTTGCTTTAAAGATGTCAAGATGAGACAGATAGTGGTAAAGGTCTCGTCCTTTTATCTTTCTGGGATTGCGATCACTGGTTGAGAGGGATATGTCCCTACTCCCTACACAATATCTGTCCTCTTTTTACCCTCATTTACGACTAGCCATGCCCTGAGGATCTTTAAAATCTACATCAGTCCATCTTTGCTCTTCCCCTTCATGTGAAACCATTTCATTGTGTGGTAGGTCTGGTCAGAGGCAAGGCGTGGCTGGGTGGAGTCCTTAGTCCTCACCTGTTTGATCTGAGGTCAGTTTGAACTCACATGGGATGCTTTTTGTCCGATTGTCCTGTGTTTTGTGTTTAGTGTCTTGTCTTCTCTGATACCTTTAGGGCACAGCTACTCATCAAAGAGAAATGACAACGTGAGAATCCACTATCCACACAATATAGATGATTCTGTGGCAAAGCCTTTATGCTCCGCCAGTTCCCTTTTTCCCCACTCAGTATGAATACACTTTTTCCATTCAGCTAAACCAGTTGTCGCCAGCTGAGTTACTGAGGGTTTCATTGGTTGTGCAATCCCTCACCTGGGTCATCTAATGGCTCTTCACTGTTTAAATCACAGATCATATCTTTAGGGTTCATTAAAACAAGTTCAGAATAGAAGATATTAACAGATTGTAAAACATCTGGGGTCTGATGACCCCAGCATAACCCCATCTTCCCGAAATGTTTCCATGGCAAGTTAAGATTAGGGAGGCACATGGGCACAGTCTAACAATAGGGTGCCAAACCTGTGTCACCATAATAACTGGGTACTGTTTTGACTCTTTTGTCTGGCCTTTCATGTCAAGGAGATGCTCCGTCGTGTTTGCTCCAGCTGCCTTCTGCACACACAATACCACAGGTGTATATTCTTTTGCACCAATAGTTGTGGATCTAATATGATCCAGGTTAGCCTGAAATACAGACCTGTTTTGTGCTAACATTCCACTCCTTGTACTCCATGTCAAATGTTTGGCATGACACGGAGTGGCAAGGAGTGGAATGTAAGCACAAACAGTCTGGTACCCAGGCTAGATCCATGTCTCTTTTGGTTAATATTTCTAGCAGTGTAGTGGTCAACGAGGGGTTGAACTCTCGCTGTCCTTTTGTCTGGCACACAAAATAAGATATGCTTTGATATTCCCTTTCAGTTTTTGGGGGGATATTAGGAAAGTGTTCACATTGGACATCAAAGTAGCATGGTTGACCTGAGGGCTGTATAATCACATCCAGTGTTGGGCTGAGATCAAAAACTAAGTGTGGGAAATGCAGCTGCAAAACAAAGACTTTCTTCACCTAATTTAAGTATGTGTGAGCTTTGCTTTTATTCTCTTTATTTACCTATATTATAAAATAAAATAAATCTAAAGCCCTCCCTAAACCATTCTTCTAAACAGTGTTTAAATTAGGGGCTTTCAGTGAGACACTGCATAAAATAAGTGCTGCAAACTAACTAATGCCACCGCTGTCTGTCTGTGTGGCACTAAACTGCCACACAGACAGACACTAAACACCAAACTGCCAGCAGAGGGTTACAGTCTGAGGCTGTCCCACACCCTAAAGTCCATTCCCTTTTGATGGCCCTCTCCTCCACTGTGAGCATGCAGCGTGCTGTCATCCCTCTCCAAACCACCTCATTAGAACATTGGCTAAGGAGACAAGGCTACTTGTTACTCTGCACAAAAGGTAACTGGCTGTGGTAACCATAGTGATGGGAGAGCGGATAAAGGAAATCCAGGTCATGTCTTTTTCTTTAGATCGCCACTCCCATGCCACCCCTTCCTCCATACCCACCCATCCACTAACCTCCAATTGAATTGAATCCAAGCCATACGATGAATGCGACGACAATGTTCCGAGCCCGCATGCCTGCACAGTCTCTATAACACTCTCCGCTTTCACTACTAGACACGCCATCTTTGTTTTCATACAGTGTAACAAGCATTTTTTTTAAAGACCCCAGTTTAGGAACGGCAGAACGGCTCGGTCTACCATAGCAATGGCGAGTTGCAGTAGAACCACACTAAAGAGCATTTTACAACCAGGAGCTCAGTCTTGTCTTCAGTCAGATAAACAGAAGTGGAGCACACAGGTGAGGTTCTGAGAGTCTTCAGCACTACTGCGTGAGAACAAACATTTACACATACACGAAACTAAATGAATGAAAGGAGGGCTTGCTTTATGTAGCATTTCTGGAGTGCTTGTTTTTTCAAGTTGCCCATTGAAGGGATGTTTGATACAATAACCAGGAGATGGAGAGGGAGTCATGCAAAGGCACAGGGAGAAGGAGGGCAGCAGCCTTTCGTAGCGGGAGGCCGACTGAACCCGCCATGACCCCACTCTAACTCTTTATCTCCTGCATTCAGTTAGAGGGGTCATACCGGACTCTAGTCTGGCTGTACGCCAGCCTCAGTCTCAACTGGCAGTGGGAGAGACAAAGCACTCCGCCACACTGACTGCACAGGCACTGACTGTCTATCACCTTACGAAGCTGTGATATCACACACACGTGGAGCAGCTGTGATTCACCAGATGTGATGATGATGTGATAAGTATCTTTGAAGGAGAGATACTTCCACACACACACATGACATTATCCTCTAGTCCTCTAGTGTTCACCATGATGTCCTGGCAGTGTGTGTATCTGAGCTCATATCCTAACCCTGGGCCTCTGGATGTACTGTAAACCCGATTATGGCTCTTCAGAGCATTAGACACACATCATCCAAATGACACTGTCATCACTACCAAATTATCCCTTTCCACCCAATCTTCCTTTCTCTGTGGCAACAAACTTCAACCCCTCTGGACCTTCTAGCCCTTTTGACTTGCCTGTCTGTTTGATTCAGGGCTGCAGGTCGGGTTGGTGTGAGAATGCCCTGTCATGTGTCCTGCTGCTCAGCCTCTTACTGATGACGTCACTGAGGGCTCCAGCAGAGTGCTGACTGAGCTGGGTAGAACAGGAAGAGACAGACTGATGGATCCATTCAGACTGCTGCTGCGATAAAAAAGCACTAATCAGTTCCCCAGAGTCACGTTAGCTCATCCACTCGATCCACAATGAATTTAAATAGATTCTCCGGTACATTTGTATACTTTTTAGCCAGCAGTTGTGAAAGTAGCTCTCGCGAGCCAAAAGTGGTCCCCGTACATTGCGTACCGCGTCACATTCGTGCAAATATGTGCACCAAGTCATTGCTCTCTCGCCCACGCCAGGGAAAATGTAGGGAAAATGGCGCATGCACAGCTTCCAGAGAAAGAGCCGCTTTCAAACTAGGGATTTTGTGGCTAAGTGAGGTAAAACAGTAACTCTGCTCAGAGATTATGCATGTATGAACATTGGCACATCCAGCCCAAAGCGGAAGAATTAGTAGTCGCCAAAGTTCCGGAGCATGTCTTTAACATAAAGTATGAATGAGATGCTGAAATGCAATCAATGAAGGGAAATGGAAAAGAGGATACCAAGTCAGTTGTACAACTGAATGGATTCAACTGAAATGTGCCTTCCGCGTTTAACCCAACCCCTTTGAATCAGAGAGGTGCGGGGGGGCTGCCTTAATCGACATCCATAAAAGTCACATCAAAGTGATCTTGCTGATGACTTTTATCATGATGAGATTCATTAACAGCGTATTCCGACTGAAAGCTGTGGTGCATGATGGGTAATTCTATTAAAATATCCATGGTTGAAGGACTGACTGACTGACTGTCAGACTTTACACTGTTCCAGCCTGGAGACAATGATCATATCAGCCTGATACGCATGCAGGCACTCGTTCTAAACCCTCTGTGAAAGAGGAGTGATCAGAGACCATATCTAAGCTATCTCAAAATGCAGCCGTCTAATCAACATTTAAATACATCACAGCTGAAATTTACATCACTTAGCATTTAGGAAAATAAATATGTTTTGTATATACAGTACCAGTCAAAAGTTTGGACACACCTACTCATTCAAGGGGTTTGATTTATTTGAGCTATTTTCTACATTGTAGAATAATAGTGAAGACATCAAAACTATGGAATTACACATATGGAATCATGTAGCAAACAAAAAAGTGTTTAAAAAAATCAAAATATGTTTTATATTTTGTACTCTTCAAATAGCCACCCTTTGCCTTGATGACAGCTTTGCACACTCTTGGCATTCTCTCAACTAGCTTCACCTGGAATGCTTTTCCAACAGTCTTGAAGGAGTTCCCACATATGCTGAGCACTTGTTGGCTGCTTTTCCTTCACTCTGCGGACCGACTCATCCCAAAAAAACTCATTTGGGTTGAGGTTGGGTGATTGTGGAGGCCAGGTCATCTGATGCAGCACTCCATCACTCTCCTTCTTGGTGAAAAAGCCCTTACACCGCCTGGAGGTGTGTTGGTTCATTGTCATGTTGAAAAACAAATTATGCTTCCACTATGCGCCAACCAGATGGGATGGTGTATTGCCGCAGAATGCTGGACTCATCAGACCGAAGGACAGATTTCCACCGGTCTAATGTCCATTACTTGTGTTTCTTGACCCAAGCAAGTCTCTTCTTCTTATTGGTGTCCTTTAGTAGTGGTTTCTTTGCAGCAATTCGACCATGAAGGCCTGATTCCCACAGTCTCCTCTGAACAGTTGATGTTGAGATGTGTCTGTTACTTGAACTCGGTGAAGCATTTATTTGGGCTGCAATTTCTGAGGCTGGTCACTCTAATGAACTTATCTTATGCAGCAGAGGTACCTCTGGGTCTTCCTTTCCTGTGGCAGTCCTTATGAGAGCCAGTTTCATCCTAGCGCTTGATGGTTTTTGAGATTGCACTGTAAGAAACTTTCAATTGACTGACCTTCATGTCTTAAAGTAATGATGGACGGTCATTTCCTACCATACCTTTGTCTGTACATTATACCTTGACGCTATTTTATCGCCCCCAGAAACCTCCTTTTACTCTCTGTTCCAGACGTTCTAGACGACCAATTCTTATTGCTTTTAGCCGCACCCTTATTCTACTCTTTGCTTATTTGAGCTGTTCTTGTCATAATATGGACTTCGTCTTTTACCAAATAGGTCTACAGTTGAAGTTGGAAGTTTACATACATTTATGTTGGAGTCATTAAAACTCGTTGTTCAACCACTCCACAAATGTCTTTTTAACAAACTATAGTTTTGGCAAGTCAGTTAGGACATCTACTTTGACCATGACACAAGTTATTTTTCCAACAATTGTTTACAGACAGATTATTTCACTTACAATTCACTGTATCACAATTCCATTGGGTCAGAAGTTTACATACACAAAGTTGACTGTGCCTTGAAACAGCTTGGAAAATTCCAGAAAATGATGTCATGGCTTTAGAAGCTTCCTCATTTGAGTCAATTGGAGGTGTACCTGTGGATGTATTTCAATGCCTACCTTCAAACTCAGTGCCTCTTTGCTTGACATCATGGGAAAATCAAAATAAATCAGCCAAGACCTCAAAAAAATATTTGTAGACCTCCACAAATCTTGTTAATCCTTGGGAGTAATTTCCAAATGCCTGAAGGTACCATGTTCATCTGTACAAACAATAGTACGCATGTATAAACACCATGGGACAAAGGAGCCTTTCATACCGCTCAGGAAGGAAAGCGTTCTGTCTCCTAGAAAGGAACGTACTTTGGTGCGAAAAATGCAAATCAATCCCAGAACAGCAGCAAAGGACCTTGTGAAGATGCTGGAGGAAACAGGTACAAAAGCATCTATATCCACAGTAAAACAAGTCCTATATCTACATAACTTGAAAGGCTTCTCAGCAAGGAAGAAGCCACTGCTCCAAAACCGCCACAAAAAAGCCAGACTATGGTTTGCAACTGCACATGGGGACAAAGAGAAAAAAGAGAAATGTCCTCTGGTCTGATGAAACAAAAATAGAACTGTTTGGCCATAATGACCATCGTTATGTTTGGAGGAAAAAAGGGGTGGCTTGCAAGCCAAAGAACACCATCCCAACCGTGAAGCAAGGGGGTGGATGTATCTTGTTGTGGGGGTGCTTTGCTGCAAGAGGAACTGGTGCACTTCACAAAATAGATGGCTTCATGAGGAAGGAAAATTATGTGGAAATATTGAAGCAACATCTCAAGACATCAGTCAGGAAGTTAAAGCTTGGTCGCAAATGGATCTTCCAAAAGGACAATGACCGCAAGCAGCCTTCTAAAGTTGTGACAAAATGGCTTAAGGTCAACAAAGTCAAGGTATTGGAGTGGCCATCACTAAGCCCTGACCTCAAACCTATAGAAAATTTGTGGGCAGAACTGAAAAACGTGTGCGAGCAAGGAGGCCTACAGTTACTGGATGTCATAAGGTGAATGCACCAATTTGTAAGTCGCTCTGGATAAGAGCGTCTGCTAAATGACTTAAATGTAAATGTAAATGTACTCCAGCTCTGTCAGGAGGAATGAGCCATTATGCACCCAACTTACTGTGGGAAGCTTTTGGAAGGCTACCCGAAATGTTTGACAATTTAGTTAAACAATTTAAAGGCAATGCTACCAAATACGAATTGAGTGTATGTAAACTTCTGACCCACTGAGAATGTGATGAAAGAAATAAAAGCTGAAATAAATCACTCTCTACAATTATTCTGACATTTCACATTCTTAAAATAAAGTGGTGATCCTAACTGACGTAAGAAAGGGAATTTTTACTATGATTATTAAATATCAGGAATTGTGAAAAACTGAGTTTAAATGTATTTGGCTAAGGTGTATGTAAACTTCCGACTTCTACTGTATATTCTGTATACCACCACTACCTTGTCACAACACAACTGATTGGCTCAAATGCATTAATATGGAAAGAAATTCCACAAATGAACTTTTAACAAGGCACATCATTAAATTGAAATGCATTCCAGGTGACTACCTCATGAAGCTGGTTAAGAAAATGCCAAGTGTGTGCATCCAAAGTGTCATCCAGTTACAGGATGGCTACTTTGAAGAATCTAAAATATAAAACATATTTTGATTTGTTTAACACTTGTTTTCTTACTACATGATTCCATATGTGTTATTCCATAGTTTTGATGTCTTCACTAGTATTCTACAATGTAGAAAATAATGAGTAAGTGTGTCCAAACTTTGGCTGGTACTGTATGTAATAATATGCATAATTAACTTTTTGTATGATCGGATTCTTTGTGACATAATAGACGGAAGCAGCTGGTGGTTTTCTAGAAACACACACCACCAGGGTAATAAAATGAAATTTAGCACAAACTGAATTATGGAATCCATTTCCAGGATATGATCCTTATTTGATCACGGCTGAAAGCAAAATAAACTTTTTTCATGTGTATGGTGTCATTGACAGCATAGTGGACGACGAGACACAACAACTATATTATTGGATATAGTCTAGTATCGACCATTTCCCCTCTCTTACAGAAGAATAGTGGGTGAGTTTCTGCGGGCATATGTGGATCCTGATGTAAGGAATACCCTACTGGGTCTCACATTCACTATGAGGTCTAAGCAGCCAGGACCCCCCTCGTCCACCTGTCTCCTATAGCTTTACCAGCCTGGGCAGTGCCTCTTTCTGCCAGCCTGTTGGACATCTGCCTCCATGACCCATCGTCTGTTTACATCCTCGTTCATTCGTCGTCATAGCAGCCCCCCTCACGAAGATACCATGCCCCTCCCCATTACAGGCCCTCCTGCTTTTTTATCATGTTTCCCAAAAACACCAGCTGTGAGTTTCTCAGTCTCAGTCATATCCCACTCACCCCTGTCACAGGAGCCTCCATCTGCAGAGATGCTCCCTTCTACTTGGCCTTTTTCAAGGTGTTTACTATTCCTACTGACAAAATAACATTTAGTTCACTGTAAAGAATATGTTCGTCATTTGAACATATTGATAATTGACATTGATAATGTGTACAAAAAGCTAGGAGTCAAAAGGAAAACACAAACAGCTTCGTCTGAATTTGGGGTCCTCTGTGTTGGTAAACATATGTCCAAATTATTTTGAAGTGAAGCCCAAAGAAGACTAATCCACAGCAGCTTTTGAACGAGGCACGGCACGTGTTCAGTTTGCCTGAAGCATTATGTGACACAGCACCCCATTGAGTGGCTAATGTCCAAATCTGCCCCTCTTCCCACTGCCCCTCCTGTCTGTGGTCCGGCACTCTGCAGGCAGGAGGCAGCCCCTCTCAGACAGCTGAGGGAGGTGCTGAGGAGGCAGCGGTCAGACTGAATTAGAGTTATGTGTGACATGCACAGGAGAGGCTCCAGAATGCAGCAACAGCTGAGTCCGAAAGTGTATTTTACGCCTGAGGGGAGGGGGGCAGTCAAAACCTCAGTGACCCCTCTAGAAAGGACCAATGTTAGCTTTCTAAGGCGACCAGTCTTATCCTTGTATTATCCCTCTGAAATGTAATTTCACGGAGTTAAATAGGATGAACATTTGTAGAGAAGAAGTTAGGTGCTCTATCTTCAGGCTTTTGAACTCCATGGGATATACACTGCTCAAAAAATAAAGGGAACACTTAAACAACACAATGTAACTCCAAGTCAATCACACTTCTGTGAAATCAAACTGTCCTTTTAGGAAGCAACACTGATTGACAATAAATTTCACATGCTGTTGTGCAAATGGAATAGACAACAGGTGTAAATTATAGGCAATTATCAAGACATCCCCAATAAAGGAGTGGTTCTGCAGGTGATAACCATAGACCACTTCTCAGTTCCTATGCTTCCTGGCTGTTGTTTTGGTCACTTTTGAATGCTGGCGGTGCTTTCACTCTAGTGGTAGCATGAGACGGAGTCTACAACCCACACAAGTGGCTCAGGTAGTGCAGCTCATCCAGGATCGCAAATCAATGCGAGCTGTGGCAAGATGGTTTGCTGTGTCTGTCAGCGTAGTGTCCAGAGCATGGAGGCGCTACCAGGAGACAGGCCAGTACATCAGGAGACGTGAAGGAGGCCGTAGGAGGGCAACAACCTAGCAGCAGGACCGCTACCTCCTCCTTTGTGCAAGGAGGAGCAGGAGGAGCACTGCCAGAGCCCTGCAAAATGACCTCCAGCAGGCCACAAATGTGCATGTGTCTGCTCAAACGGTCAGAAACAGACTCCATGAGGGTGGTATGAGGGCCCGACTTCCACAGGTGGGGGTTGAGCTTACAGCCCAACACAGTGCAGGACGTTTGGCATTTGCCAGAGAACACCAAGATTGGCAAATTCACCAAGATGAAAGCAGGTTCACACTGAGCACATGTGACAGACGTGACAGTCTGGAGACGCCGTGGAGAACGTTCTGCTGGCTGCAACATCCTCCAGCATGACCGGTTTGGCGGTGGATCAGTCATGGTGTGGGGTGGCATTTCTTTGGGGGCCGCACAGCCCTCCATGTGCTCGCCAGAGGTAGCCTGACTGCCATTAGGTACCGAGATGAAATCCTCAGACCCCTTGTGAGACCATATGCTGGTGCGGTTGACCTCATGTGGCTTGAGTGTGTCAGCAGTTCCTGCAAGAGGAAGGCATTGATGCTATGGACTGGCCCGCCCGTTCCCCAGACCTGAATCCAATTGAGCACATCTGGGACATCATGTCTCGCTCCATCCACCAATGCCACATTGCACTACAGACTGTCCAGGAGTTGGCGGATGTTTTAGTCCAGGTCTGGGAGGAGATCCCTCAGGAGACCATCCACCACCTCATCAGGAGCATGCCCAGGTGTTGTAGGGAGGTCAGTCAGGCATGTGGAGGCCACACACACTACTGAGCCTCATTTTGACTTGTTTTAAGGACATTACATCACCCTGTAGTGTGGTTTTCCACTTTAATTTTGAGTGTGACTCCAAATCCAGACCTCCATGGGTTGATAAATTTGATTTCCATTGATCATTTTTGTGTGATTTTGTTGTCAGCACATTCAACTATGTAAAGGAAAAAGTATGTGTTATTTTAGTGTTCCCTTTATTTTTTGGAGTAGTGTATATACAAACCATTCTCTGTATCAACCAAAGAAACACAATGGATAGAGAAACAAATGAAAAATGACAAGAACGGCCCTCCACCCTTCCCATGTTCTGGGCATCAACTCTGCCAGAGAGCATGAAACATTAAACTGTAGTATAGCTCTCTCTTGTTACAGAGACAGAGCTTGGGGATTTCTGTGGTATGAAAATGGGCACAGGTCATTTCTTATTGTGAACTACAGGATCAATTCGAAACTATTTATTTATAAAGGTTGTTGGTGGCAGTGTCTTTGAAATATATTGGAAACCCATATTCGACTGAAATAGTTTCACAGATGGAGAAAATCAACGTTCACTTTGCTACAGCGGTACACATGGTCTCCGAAATCACCACCCACTGTTTCAGTTTTCATACTTGGCTGGGTAGGTGTTTTTGTGTTCTTTTTTTTGTCATTCTACTCTGACACGATTTTTTCTTCCCTGACACACATTGGCCTGTTGATGGGTCATAGGAGAAGCAGGGATCAAGTGCACTGGAATAGCGTTCCTAAAGATGTAGGTTGCAAGTTTGAAACATCACTGAAAACTTTAGCATTTTAGCAACTTTTCAGCTACTTGCTACTTTGCAACTACTTAGCATGATAGCTAACGCTTCCCCTCACTCTAACCTTAACCCTTTTAGCTAACGCTTCCCCTAACCCTTTTAGCTAACCCTTCACCTAACCATAACCTTAACCCTTTTAGCTAACCCTTCGCCTAACCATAACCTTAACCCTTTATGCTAACCCTTCCTCTAGCCCAAACCCTAACCTTAACCCTTGAACTTAACTTCTAAACTTAAACCAACGTGTATGTTTTCCAAATTGTGATGTGTAATACAGATTATAATTCGTAACCTTTCATACAAAATGGGAAATAGACATCTACAAATAAAATACATACCATACAAAATGTAATGTATCAAACTAAATGGCTTGTCTCAGATTTACGTACAGAATGATACGAAACACTCCGAGACCGGGTTGCACTTTGTCTACACTTTATGCCTGCACTGCCATGTCAGAGGATGCCACTAACATCAACACTACATTACACCATACTCTTATTTTATGGTACATTTTACATAGCCATGTACAGCCTGTAAATTCAGTATGACATCCGCTAGATCAAATTCTATAGAGACTCACTTGGACAGAATCCAATGGATCATTTATCTGATGGAGAGCTGTATTGTTATTGATGGTGACAGGAACCTTATAAAGAGGTGTTGGTGTGTATTTGATACCCTGTCAGCACAGGGTGATGGTGTGTGTTGTTGACTGGGCCAAGACACAGATTTGATTTAAAGGGCCTGTTTAAAAAAAAAAAAAAAAAAAAAACTCCACAGAAGGAAAGCAGATTGGACAGATGTATTGAGGTGTTTAAGGCTTTTATCCATACTCCCCATAGGGGCCCAGAATCACAACGTCATTACTGATTAGTCTCAAAGAGATGCACTCTGATGACTTTGTCTCAGTTCACTACGCACACGACTGGATTGCATGACGAGTTAATACAAACACACAGCCGCAAACACAGGTGCTCATAGACACCTCCACTTCCACCCGATACATACACATGCATCCCATATACAGAGGGTGGGTGACTGCAGTCCTGCTTTGTCATGTCATAGCCTCTTATCTGGAAGGACATCAGCTCTTAGAGCTATCCTCTCTCCTCTATCTCTGGCAGTGGTGTACATAATGGGCTTTTACCTTCTGAAGCCAGGTCACGCACGCACACACTTGCACACACACACACACACACACACACACACACACACACACACACACACACACACACACACACACACACACACACACACACACACACACACACACACACACACACACACACACACACACACACACACACACACACACACACACACACACACACACACACACACACACACACACACACACACACACACACACACTCAACTGCAAATGTATCAATTTATTATCCTGCTGTTTCTGCCTCTGGAAATATGCTGTAACATGTATGGTGTGAAGAGAGGCGCAACACCCACCCAGTTCAATCTGTTGTTAGGGATTATCAGCACTACATTACCTTACAATAGAAGTAGTAAAATAGAGGAATGAAATGGAGGCATGATTTTCTAAAAACACAGGGATTAAATGCAGTTTTTCTTTCTTCAGATGAGTATTTATGATTTCATTAGGCAGCATTATAGCCTACATGGATATCTGAATTAGAACAAGTATTAATCATGACACAGTAATAGTCCGAAAGTAAACATTTTGCAGCTTTGAAAAGGTTTACGTCATCTTTTTGTGAGAAATACCCTAACATACCGGTCTGTGCCATTGCCTTGCTAGGGCGGATTCAGCAGCGGTCGGCTTTAGGACCCAGCAGTACAGCCGGTCAGGTATGCACAGCTCATGGACTAGAGCGAGGCAGACAAAGGCAAAAAGAGCTCGTGCCGCTTTCCTGCAGCATCCACACCCACCCACTTCACTCCATACACTCCAGCGCGGGTGAGTACCGTTAGTGGGATACTATATATTTGGGTTAAACATAGTTAAATGGCCAAAACATATTATTTTGGTATTTTACTTCTGTTTCTGACGGTGTGTTGATCTGTTGTTTTGATTATTGGACACTTCTGAGGATTGTTCGAATTGTAAGCTATTTAGGCAGTTAGCTGAGCAGGTGGTTGTAGGTGTGCGCGTACCCGTTAGTACACAACTAACACAACTCATCTGTATGCAGGGTACTGCGACCACTGCACTGTTTTAAGATCATGGGACCTACTGATGGGTTTTCTTGTTACACAAATGAGAGAGGGAGTACAGAGAAACTTTTTTCTTTTTTTTTTGAATATGACTTAAAACCAGCTAAGACTGGCTTAGTGTTACACAGATCAGCTGTGATGGGGATACAGAACGCTGGCGGGCAGGTAGAATGATCAGGTTTTTTTTTCTATGGGCGGCTGTAGTGGTGGGAATGGTGGTGGCACAGACTCAGGCTCACATCTCTCTGGTGCAGTTAGACATGTCACTATCACACAATATAACAGCCTTGCTGTCTATCTGCTTCAGTGTGCGCACTGCCCTGTGTTAGGTACGCCTGGTGAGAGCATGTATTATATGCCACATTAATAAAAAAAACATATTTAGGGTTTGAATGACATTAACTGTTGGGATTGCCCTATGAGTAGGGGTCTGGACATTATGGAGATGGCAATTTAAATATTTCAATAGTTCTGGGCCACTCCTGTAATTTCTGCTCTGGTGGTGGGAATGCACTGGGGCGAGTCATTAGTCTAGTAATAACACTAGTATTGATACATTATATGAGTGTGCTCATGTTTGAATGCAGTATTACTAATAGTAGTGTAGTGTAGCACTACTGTAGTAGTAGTAGTGATATAGTATTACTACAGCAGTAGTAGTGATATAGTAGTACTTCAGCAGTAGTAGTAGTGATATAGTACTACAGCAGTAGTAGTAGTGATATAGTAGTGTAGTAGTAGTGATATAGTAGTAATTCAGCAGTTGTAGTAGTGATATAGTACTACAGCAGTAGTAGTAGTGATACAGTATTACTACAGTAGTAGTAGTACAGGACTATATCAGTAGTAGTAGTAGTAGTAGTAGTGATATAGTATTATACAGCAGTAGTAGTAGTGATAGAGTAGTACAGTAGTAGTAGTGATAGAGTAGTACTACAGTAGTAGTAGTAGTGAGTAGTACTACATCAGTAGTAGTAGTAGTACTACAGCAGTAGTAGTCAGTACATCAGTAGTAGTAGTGATAGAGTAGTACTATAGTAGCAGTAGTGATAGAGTAGTACTACAGTACTATAGTAGCAGTAGTAGTGTAGTTCTACAGCAGTAGTAGTAGTGATATAGTATTACTACAGCAGTAGTAGTAGTGATAGAAGTAGTGATAGAGCAGTAGTAGTAGTGATAGAGTAGTACTATATCAGTAGCAGTAGTAGTAGTGATATAGTAGTACTACAGTAGTAGTGGTAGTAGTAGTAGTAGTGATAGAGTAGAGTAGTAGTAGTAGTAGTGATAGATAGTACTACAGTAGTAGTAGTAGTGATAGAGTAGTACACAGTAGTAGTAGTGATAGTAGTACTACATCAGTAGTAGTAGTAGAGTAGTAGTACAGTAGTAGTAGTGATAGAGTAGTACTAGTAGTAGTGATAGTAGTACTACAGTAGTAGTAGTGGTATAGTAGTACTACATCAGTATAGAGTAGTAGTCAGTAGTAGTAGTGATAGTAGTAGTACTGGTAGTGTATCAGTAGTAGTAGTGATAGTAGTAGTAGTAGTAGTGATAGAGTAGTACTACAGTAGTAGTAGTAGTAGATAGAGTAGTACTACATCAGTAGTAGTAGTAGTAGTAGTGACTACATCAGTAGTAGTAGTGATAGAGTAGTACTACAGTAGTAGTAGTGATAGAGTAGTACTACAGTAGTAGTGGTAGTGATAGAGTAGTTATACAGCAGTAGTAGTAGTGATAGAGTAGTACTATAGTAGTAGTAGTAGTAGTGATAGAGTAGTACTACATCAGTAGTAGTAGTGATAGAGTAGTACTACAGCAGTAGTAGTAGTGATAGATAGTACTACAGTAGTAGTAGTAGTGATAGAGTAGTACTACATCAGTAGTAGTAGTGATAGAGTAGTACTACAGTAGTAGTAGTAGTGATAGAGTAGTACTACAGCAGTAGTAGTAGTGATAGAGTAGATCAGTAGTAGTAGTACTAGTACTACAGTAGTAGTAGTAGTGATAGTAGTACTACAGTAGTAGTAGTAGTGATAGAGTAGTACTACATCAGTAGTAGTAGTGATAGAGTAGTACTACATCAGTAGTAGTAGTGATAGAGTAGTACTTCAGCAGTAGTAGTAGTGATATAGTACTACAGTAGTACAGTAGTGATATAGTATTACTATGTAGTAGTAGTGATAGAGTAGTACTACAGTAGTAGAAGTAGTGATAGAGTAGTAGTACTGTAGTAGTAGTGATAGAGTAGTACTATATCAGTAGTAGTAGTGATAGAGTAGTAATACAGTAGTAGTAGTAGTGATAGAGTACTACTATAGTAGTAGTAGTGATAGAGTAGTATGACAGTAGTAGTAATAGAGTAGTACTGCATCACTAGTAGGTGTGATTGAGTTGTACTACATCAGTAGTAGTAGTGATATACTATTACTATGGTATTAGTAGTGATAGAGTAGCACTACAGTAGTAGTAGTAGTGATAGAGTAGGACTATATCAGCAGTAGTAGTGATAGAGTAGTAATACAGTAGTAGTAGTAGTGATATATTATTATCACAGCAGTAGTAGTAGTGATAGAGTAGTACAGTAGTAGTAGTGATAGAGTAGTACTATAGTAGTAGTAGTAGTGATAGAGTAGTACTACATCACTAGTAGGTGTGATTGAGTTGTACTACATCAGTAGTAGTAGTGATAGAGTAGTACTACAGCAGTAGTAGTAGTGATATAATAGTACTACAGTAATAGTAGTGATATGGTAGTACTATAGTAGCAGTAGCAGTAGTGATATAGTTCTACAGCAGTGGTAGTAGTGATATAGTATTACTACATCAGTAGTAGTAGTGATAGAGTAGTACTACAGTAGTCGTAGTAGTGATATAGTAGTACTACAGCAGTAGTAGTGATAGAGTAGTACTACAGCAGTAGTAGTAGTGATATAATAGTACTACAGTAGAAGTAGTGATATGGTAGTACTATAGTAGCAGTAGCAGTAGTGATATAGTTCTACAGCAGTGGTAGTAGTGATATAGTATTACTTCATCAGTAGTAGTAGTGATAGAGTAGTACTACAGTAGTCGTAGTAGTGATATAGTAGTACTACAGCAGTAGTAGTGATAGAGTAGTACTATAGTAGTAGTAGTGATAGAGTAGTACTATAGTAGTAGTAGTGATAGAGTAGTACTACATCATTAGTAGTAGTGATAGAGTAGTACTATAGTAGTGGTAGTAGTAGTGATAGAGTAGTACTACATCAGTAGTAGTAGTGATAGAGTAGTACTACAGTAGTAGTAGTAGTGATATAGTGTTACTACAGTAGTAGTAGTAGTGATCGAGTAGTACTACATCAGTAGTAGTAGTGATAGAGTAGTAATACAGTAGTAGTAGTAGTAGTAGTAGTAGTGATAGAGTAGTACTACATCACTAGTAGTGGTGATAGAGTAGTACTACAGTAGTAGTAGTGATAGAGTAGTATTACAGCAGTAGTAGTAGTGATAGAGTAGTACTACATCACTAGTAGTGGTGATAGAGTAGTACTACAGTAGTAGTAGTGACAGAGTAGTATTACAGCAGTAGTAGTAGTGATAGAATAGTACTACATCAGTAGTCGTGATAGAGAATTTCTAAAGTAGTAGTAGTAGTGATAGAGTAGTACTACAGTAGTAGTAGTGATAGAGTAGTACTACATCAGTAGTAGTAGTGATAGAGTAGTACTACAGTAGTAGTAGTAGTAGTAGTGATAGAGTAGTAGTGCAATAGTAGAAGTAGTGATAGAATAGTACTACATCAGTAGTAGTAGTGATAGAGTAGTACTACAGTAGTAGTAGTGATATAATAGTACTACATCAGTAGTAGTAGTGATAGAATAATACTACATCAGTAGTAGTAGTAGTGATAGAGTAGTACTACAGTAGTAGTAGTGATAGAGTAGTAGTGCAGTAGTAGAAATAGTGATAGAGTAGTACTACAGTAGTAGTAGTAGTGATAGAGTAATACTACAGTAGTAGTAGTAGTAGTAGTAGTAGTAGTAGTCGTGATAGAGTAGTAGTACTACAGTAGTAGTAGTGATAGAGTAGTACTATATCAGTAGTAGTAGTGATAGAGTAGTGCTACAGTAGTAGTAGTAGTGATAGAGTAAGTAGTACTACAGTAGTAGTAGTGATATAGTAGTATTACAGTAGTAGTAGTGATAGAGTAGTACTTCATCACTAGTAGTAGTGATAGAGTAGTACTACATCACTAGTAGTAGTGATAGAGTAGTACTACATCAGTAGTAGTAGTGATAGATTAGTATTACAGCAGTTGTAGTAGTGATAGGGTAGTACTACATCAGTAGTAGTGGTGATAGAGTAGTACTACAGTAGTAGTAGTAGTGATATAGTAGTACTACAGTAGTAATAGTAGTGAAAGTTATGGGGGTGTCTCTGTGAGACGATGGGCTGTCTCCAGTGATGTCATGAGGAGAGGGTCAGTGATTTACCTCTTGTCTGTCAGGAGGAGTACCACTGCCCTTAACCCATCCTACTCTGGTCCCTCCCTCGGTCCCACCCCAATCCCCATCCCATGCATCCCAAGGCCTGGCTGTCATAAAACCCCAGTCAGACTCCGTGCTCTGCAGGTCGAGGGTGGGCGGGGGAGGGGTGGTCCCAGCCACATCCCTGGGTGGGGACAATGTGGTCCTCTGTTTATCTCCATGAAGGGCACATATGTGTTTCAGGGCTATTGAGGGATTAGGGGAGGAGGACATATAAATCACAATCAGTATTTCACCATTAAAAGCAGTGAGTTTCATGGCCTTTGCCATTGGGGCGTTGGCAGTCTCACACAATCACTGTTTACGCAGAAACGGGTTAACATGTCCCTGTTAAACCATGGAGTCTAAATGGGGTTGCCATTACCCAGCAGCTGACCCATGTGTGGGCATTGTATGTGGAGAGAGTTGGGTGATAGAGATGTTGAGTGGTTAGGCTGCCTGCATGTCTTTGTCTTTGTCTGAGCTTATCGAGATGTGGTCACTGGTCACAGCCACTAGGTGTGGATTTGGCAGGAAGTGGCCAGGCTTTAATTGGTAAATCTGCTTCAAGGCCTGGACTCTGTCTGTCTGTCCGTCCATCCGTCCGTCCCCCTGGCACAGATCCGAGCTTTAGAAGTCACAGGGAGCAGCTTCTAGTCTACACAATGATGACCAAGGTGTTGACATAACAACGTGTGCGAACTCCTGGGTTGATCAGTGGTCAGATATGCACTAACATCGTCTCCCTCCCCAGGTGTGGGTCTGTGTTTTAGTACATACTGGAAACTGGGTTGGGTAGGGGCATGGTGAATAGGGGCAGCTACTTTGCTACTGTCAGGTGCCTGTTTTTTATTTATTTTTTATAGGGGATTTCAGTCCCACCAATAATCAAACCGACAACCCCAGATCGAACCCCGAGAAATACAATAATTGTCCAGCTAAATATAACTAGGACACAGGGTGTGTGTGCTGTTTCAAAGTTGATTCCACCACATGGTGCACTGAGGTGCACACTATAGGTGCCACGTTAGAATGGGACACCGTTGCGCGTCTCATCCGAGACTCAGTCTGTGTCAGCGAATTACCGAATCGTCGATCGTCTACATATCAATCAGTGTTCACAGACAACAGTCTGAAGAATCCGTCTGTGGAGTTCGTTGTACCCGAGTGAAGCAGGCCACCGCAGCAGCTCTGGAAGGGTGTCAGTTAGTCACCAGTGAATCAGTTGTGATTCTGCTCCTCTAACCCTATTCTTAAACACAGGCCTGCTTCTGCTACATTTCTCCAGAGAGAGCAGCACCTCCAGCCTCGTTCTTATACTAATACTGCATTAAGAATTTAGCAGACAAATCTCATTCTCGACAGGATATAGAAGTGCCCCAGGGGCCTCACAACAGGAACAATATATTTTTTAGATGGGATGAGTTAAGGTCACATGAAAAGGGCTTCTCCTGGGATGTCATCAGGCAGGGGGATGTGGTGTTAGTAGGTGGGGGGGGGGAGGAGGTGGGGTGGGGGTTCTGTTATGTTTCTTGTTCCCTCTGGCATCTGTTCTGTTGTGTCCACTCCAGGAAGGGGATGTGGTCTCGGTGGGGGCTCCAGAGGACGGGGCTCAGTGGGCTGTGGGGAGGAGGTCAGGCTGTCAAAGATGACTGCTGTTTATCATACATCACCTGCTCCTGCCTCCTGTAGCCGCCACACCTCCTGCCCACTTCAACACAACACCCTACTGGCCCGTATCCTGTGACTCAGACTGGGGGCGATATTGACAAATGCTTTGTTTGTGAACGAGGGGCCTGAAAGCGGATAGGATCATTGACAAGTGGTTATTGATCAGCATTGTTTAGAAGAGGCCATTTTGGGCAACTGAGTGTGAGGGGCTATTGACGAAGGTTGAAAGATGTAGGAAATTGCATCATAGCGTTGTGTAGGACAAGGCCTGAAGCTAGACAGAGCACAATAGCCTATTGGGTGACACAGGGTATCCCAGGACACCCATATTGTCCCTAGAGTGGGGATTCTGTTTGACCTGATAGTTACTGTACTTTGATAGAAGACGTTGAAATAGAAAGAAATCTCATACCTGGTAACTTGTATTGTTAAAAACAAAGTCACTACTTCCTTTTATCTGCTGCGTGTCTTTACAGAGAAGCCTGATACAAATACAGCCAGACAGCCCAGACTTGGGTATCAGCACATTCTAGGCAGGTGTGGATGAGGTTCATCCCGCTGCAGCTAACCTCATTCACAGGTCATGCACAGTACAGTATGGCTGCTGTGTCTGTGTCTGCGTTTGTGTCTGTGTGTGTATCTGTGTTTTGTATTTTTTCATCTGTGTCTGCATTTGTGTCTGTGTGTGTATCTGTGTTTTGTATTATTTGTCTGTGTCTGCATTTGTGTCTGTGTGTGTATCTGTGTTTTGTATTTTTTGTCTGTGTCTGTGTGTGTATCTGTGTTTTGTATTTTTCGTCTGTGTCTGCATTTGTGTCTGTGTGTGTATCTGTGTTTTGTATTATTTGTCTGTGTCTGCATTTGTGTCTGTGTGTGTATCTGTGTTTTGTATTTTTTGTCTGTGTCTGTGTGTGTATCTGTGTTTTGTATTTTTCGTCTGTGTCTGCATTTGTGTCTGTGTGTGTATCTGTGTTTTGTATTATTTGTCTGTGTCTGCATTTGTGTCTGTGTGTGTATCTGTGTTTTGTATTTTTTGTCTGTCTGCATTTTTGTCTGTGTGTGTATCTGTGTTTTGTGTTTTTTTGTCTGTGTCTGCGTTTGTGTTTGCGTTTGTGTCTGTGTGTATATCTGTGATTGTATTTTTTGTGTGTGTCTGCGTTTGTGTCTGTGTGTATGTCTGTGTTAGTATTTTTTGTCTGCGTTTGTGTTTGTGGCTGTGCCAGACCACGTGTTTACCGCTATAGTATTGCAGTGAGTCTTTGTTCTGTCATGCAGCAGCTACCATCAAGCTCTACTGTGTGGTCGTCATAACCACACATTTTCCATTTCGTACAGAGGAATTCTATTCATTTTGATTGTATCACACAGAGATTGCTAATGAGATTCATTAGAAAGGGGGTTTTGTGCGTCGCTGTTTCGACGCAACCTGCCCCGCTGGAGTAGAACGACTCTGACGTGTTTCTTTGTCTGCTCTGCAGTCGGCTAGTTTTCACCGAAACGCTCGTTCCACTCATGAATGCCCGCCATGGAAAGGTTTTATTGGAGCAAATAGACAAACTGCCAGTCTGACCAGGGCAGGACTCCCAGCATGATCCAGGGTAGGGCTCCCAGCATGATTCAGGGTAGGGTTCCCAGCATGATCCAGGGTAGGGCTCCCAGCATGATCCAGGGTAGGGCGTGGCACCGATGACCTTCCCGATGCCTTCTTTCCTCCCACGGCGGAGAGACTCATGACTGGGGTGAGATGTGAACATGGCAGAGAGGGTGGCTGCTGAGTGCCCATTCAGAGTGGCACAGTAATGGGTGGTCTCTGCCCATTCAGAGTAGCACAGTAATGGGTGGTCTCTGCCCATTCAGAGTGGCACAGTAATGGGTGGTCTCTGCCCATTCAGAGTGGCACAGTAATGGGTGGTCTCTGCCCATTCAGAGTAGCACAGTAATGGGTGGTCTCTGCCCATTCAGAGTAGCACAGTAATGGGTGGTCTCTGCCCATTCAGAGTGGCACAGTAATGGGTGGTCTCTGCCCATTCAGAGTGGCACAGTAATGGGTGGTCTCTGCCCATTCAGAGTAGCACATTAATGGGTGGTCTCTGCCCATTCAGAGTGGCACAGTAATGGGTGGTCTCTGCCCATTCAGAGTGGCACAGTAATGGGTGGTCTCTGCCCATTCAGAGTAGCACAGTAATGGGTGGTCTCTGCCCATTCAGAGTAGCACAGTAATGGGTGGTCTCTGCCCATTCAGAGTGGCACAGTAATGGGTGGTCTCTGCCCATTCAGAGTGGCACAGTAATGGGTGGTCTCTGCCCATTCAGAGTAGCACAGTAATGGGTGGTCTCTGCCCATTCAGAGTGGCACAGTAATGGGTGGTCTCTGCCCATTCAGAGTGGCACAGTAATGGGTGGTCTCTGCCCATTCAGAGTGGCACAGTAATGGGTGCTCTCTGCCCATTCAGAGTGGCACGGTAATGGGTGGTCTCTGCCCATTCAGAGTGGCACAGTAATGGGTGGTCTCTGCCCATTCAGAGTGGCACAGTAATGGGTGCTCTCTGCCCATTCAGAGTGGCACAGTAATGGGTGGTCTCTGCCCATTCAGAGTGGCACAGTAATGGGTGGTCCCTGCCCATTCAGAGTGGCACAGTAATGGGTGCTCTCTGCCCATTCAGAGTGGTACAGTAATGGGTGGTCTCTGCCCATTCAGAGTGGCACAGTAATGGGTGGTCTCTGCCCATTCAGAGTGGCACAGTAATGGGTGGTCTCTGCCCATTCAGAGTGGCACAGTAATGGGTGGTCTCTGCCCATTCAGAGTGGCACAGTAATGGGTGGTCTCTGCCCATTCAGAGTGGCACAGTAATGGGTGGTCTCTGCCCATTCAGAGTGGCACATTAATGGGTGGTCTCTGCCCATTCAGAGTGGCACAGTAATGGGTGGTCTCTGCCCATTCAGAGTGGCACAGTAATGGGTGCTCTCTGCCCATTCAGAGTGGCACAGTAATGGATGGTCTCTGCCCATTCAGAGTGGCACAGTAATGGGTGGTCTCTGCCCATTCAGAGTGGCACAGTAATGGGTGCTCTCTGCCCATTCAGAGTGGCACAGTAATGGGTGCTCTCTGCCCATTCAGAGTGGCACAGTAATGGGTGGTCTCTGCCCATTCAGAGTGGCACAGTAATGGGTGGTATCTGCCCATTCAGAGTGGCACAGTAATGGGTGGTCTCTGCCCATTCAGAGTGGCACAGTAATGGGTGGTCTCTGCCCATTCAGAGTGGCACAGTAATGGGTGGTCTCTGCCCATTCAGAGTGGCACAGTAATGGGTGGTCTCTGCCCATTCAGAGTGGCACAGTAATGGGTGGTCTCTGCCCATTCAGAGTAGCACAGTAATGGGTGGTCTCTGCCCATTCAGAGTAGCACAGTAATGGGTGCTCTCTGCCCATTCAGAGTGGCACAGTAATGGGTGGTCTCTGCCCATTCAGAGTGGCACAGTAATGGGTGGTCTCTGCCCATTCAGAGTGGCACAGTAATGGGTGGTCTCTGCCCATTCAGACTGGCACAGTAATGGGTGCTCTCTGCCCATTTAGAGTGGCACAGTAATGGGTGCTCTCTGCCCATTCAGAGTAGCACAGTAATGGGTGGTCTCTGCCCATTTAGAGTGGCACAGTAATGGGTGCTCTCTGCCCATTCAGAGTAGCACAGTAATGGGTGGTCTCTGCCCATTCAGAGTGGCACAGTAATGGGTGGTCTCTGCCCATTCAGAGTGGAATAGTAATGGGTGCTCTCTGCCCATTCAGTGGCTGATCTCCTCATTATTCAAACTGCCCATTGCAAAGTTCCAGTCCAAACTGGGTAGCAGCAGACACTTCTTTGACTAGCCAACCAGCCAGCCAGTCAGCCAGCCAGCCAGCCAGCCAGCCAGCCAGCCAGCCAGCCAGCCAGCCAGCCAGCCAGCCAGCCAGCCAGCTAGCTCCTCCCATCATGCATTCTTTTCTTCTGTCTTTTTGCCGAGGGAATAAAAAGGTCTGTTTGTGTTTAAAAAGAGCAGATGTTAGTGAAGAGTTCTGGCACTGCTTGCTGTGCTCTCTACCCCTTGCAGCGTCTAACCGAATGCTTTATATGCACTGCAGATTGTAACAGAGAGGCGAGACCCTGAAAGAGACCTGCTCATGCCTTTACACTAGTTATCCTATCTACCAATAACCAAAAACAAAAACCTCCCTTAGTACTGTTCTCTCTTGCAGTTATTTTTAGACCGGCTTCAGTTGCACATTGGATCACGCAACTTGTGGGTGTGTGACGCCTGTACCTTTACCCTGTGGTGTAGAGGATGAGTAACCGTTGAAAAGTGCGAATACGCCCTCGCACATGGTGCTCAGCAGACTGGGACACCATCTACTTTACATCAGTGACTAACGCTCCAAACGTTCAGCTCAGCTCTAGCCTCTCTTGTCCAAGAACCCTTAGCTGACGGTGCGGAGGTGGTTGATGAGAATGCTACAGTAGCTACATATCCTCCCCAGGCTGCCTGCTCATATCTCAGACTGGGATGATCCACCAATCCGGGATGCTCCCGGGCATATTTCTGCCATATCTGTCTTTAAAAAGACCCATGAGGTGAAACACTTTTCTTGTAAGATATGCGACACTTGCAAAATCCCCCCCCCCACCAAAAAAAAAGCACGCCGCAAAGCCTTAGCATGACACCGTGGCTGTATTGTTGCGAATCACTTTTAGATACCACGTCACTGACAGATACGACTGCGCTGTTGGAGCTAGGAACACAAGCGCTTAGCTCTACGCCCGCGGAAACACCCGCTAAATATGTGTACGTGACCAATCAAATTTGACTTCCTTCGACGGCCGTAGTAAGGCAACGCACAGAAACCAGAATCACACTTACGAACGTTTCCTGGAGCCACGAGGAAAAGTCGTCTCGGTTCCTGTGAAAACATCCTGGTCCGACCACGCACCGCAGCTCACTCCGACGAGAGACCTTTTCACCAAAATATCACCCATCCACTGGGGCTTCTTAATAAGATGCTCTTGCTAGCCACGCTTCCGTTCCCATCTCCCAAGGGCCCGGGCTGAATGTAGGCCAGGTCACTGGCAGCCTTGCCGGCGGAGCAGCTCTAGCTCTACATAAGACGTGTACAACTGATGTAAATGTTTAGTCCATAATGATATGTATGTTCAGAAGCTAATGGCCTTAGTTTTAGGGTCACTAAAGGGTTGTCAGGGCATGTGCTACTGAGTATTACTGCAGAGTGATTCTGTTCACTGGACATGAAATATTGATGCCCTGTTCAACTCGGAAACTTCCTAAATGAGCCTTGTGTGTCTCTGTTGCAGCTCCATCATGGTAGAGCGTTCTCCAGTTGCTTCACACACACGCATGCGCACGCACGCACGCACGCACGCACGCACGCACGCACGCACGCACACACACACACACACACACACACACACACACACACACACACGTACACGAGGGGCGGGAGGTTAACACACCTCTGTGTGTGTTTGTAAGGGGGGTGGGCTAATCGATAGTGAGGGCTGTAATTGATTGGGCTGGCCCGGCCTCTCTTCATCCTGCAGAAACCAGACACCCTCTGGAGGGACGGGGGGAGGGCTGGCTGGGTTTACTGCATGTGAACCCCAGCACGCCCGTGGTGCATGGTGCACCATTGTATGAGAGGGATGGAGATGGAAAGTGATACCCACTGCAAGGGAATTTCACAGTGGCTAGATGGTGGAATGTTCAGGGATTTATTTCCCACTGTGGTATTCCGTCATTGAGAGTCTATGTGTTCATCCATGGAAATATATTGACCAATTCACCTTTTGTATCCTGTATTTAACGTCGTAATAACTTTGTTGTTTTATTCCTCTCAATGCTAGACTCCCCAGAGCTCTCCACCTTCAGCACCCGTCTACCACGGACCCTCCCGGACCTCTGTTGCCATGGAGCTGGACTTTGGCCATTTCGACGAGCGAGACAAGCCCCGTAACCCGCGGGGCGGGCGCATGAACGGGCTGCCCAGCCCCACCCACAGCGCCCACTGCAGCTTCTACCGCACGCGCACCCTGCAGGCTCTCACCAACGAGAAGAAGGCCAAGAAGGTGCGGTTCTACCGCAACGGAGACCGCTACTTCAAGGGCATCGTGTACGCCGTGGCCGTGGAACGCTTCCGCACCTTCGACGCCCTCTTGGCCGACCTGACGCGCTCCCTCTCCGACCACATCAACCTTCCCCAGGGGGTCCGCTTCATCTTCTCCATCGACGGAACGCGCAAGATCACCACCATGGACGAGCTGGAGGAAGGTGAGCTCACAGGGGGGCTGGGTGGTAGGTAGGGAATGGGGGGGGTCATGGACGAGCTGGAGGAAGGTGAGCTCACAGGGGGCTGGGTGGTAGGTAGGGAATGGGGGGTCATGGATGAGCTGGAGGAAGGTGAGCTCACAGGGGGGCTGGGTGGTAGGTAGAGAATGGGGGGTCATGGATGAGCTGGAGGAAGGTGAGCTCACAGGGGGCTGGGTGGTAGGTAGGGAATGGGGGGTCATGGACGAGCTGGAGGAAGGTGAGCTCACAGGGGGCTGGGTGGTAGGTAGGGAATGGGGGGTCATGGACGAGCTGGAGGAAGGTGAGCTCACAGGGGGCTGGGTGGTAGGTAGGGAATGGGGGGGGGGGCATGGACGAGCTGGAGGAAGGTGAGCTCACAGGGGGCTGGGTGGTAGGTAGAGAATGGGGGGGTCATTGACGAGCTGGAGGTAGGTGAGATCACAGGGGGCTGGGTGGTAGGTAGGGAATGGGGGGGGTCATGGACGAGCTGGAGGAAGGTAAGCTCACAGGGGGCTGGGTGGTAGGTAGGGAATGGGGGGGTCATCATACTTCAGTGTTATTAACGTAATTGCTGGACTATTAAGCGCACCTGAATATAAACCACACCCACTGAATTATAAAAAAATATGTATTTTGTACATAAATAAGCCGCACATGTCTATAAGCCGCAGGTGCCTACCGGTACATTGAAACAAATGAACTTTACACAGTCTTTAAATGAAACATGGCGTGTAACAAAAATAAATAGGCTTTAACGAAACACGGCTTGTAACAAAAATTAAAACAGTAGCCTACCAAGAAAGTCATTGGTCACTATCTTCCTCCTCCTGTGCACTGAAACCACTGAAGTCATCTCCTTCGGTGTCGGAGTTGAAAAGCCTCAGAATTGCTTCATCTGATTGTTGGATCGTTTTCATTGTCGCTCTCGTCACTTTCATCCGGAGGCAAATACCCCGCTGAGCTCATGCTGCCCCTTCAACAAACAGCAGTCCAGCCTTTCGAAACCCGTTAATGATAGTGGATTTTTTGACCCACTGGCAGACTTGACCATAAGATGCTCTTCGCCTGCGGCCCGTTTTAGTGAAGGATTTCTCCCCACTTGTCATCCAAGCCTCCCACTGAACAAGGAGCGCCACCTTAAATGCACGATTTACACTGATGTCGAGTGGCTGCAAATACTTTGGGCCATCTGCTTTTCTTCCCTCTGAAAGCCTTTGCTGTCTTTTTGCACTGAGTCAGTTCCTCACGCTGCTGTTTCCAACGTCTTATCATCGACTCATTAAGGCCAAGCTCCCATATGCAGCAGCTCTATTTCCTTTTCCAACAGCCAGATTTATCGCCTTCAACTTGAAAGCTGCATCATATGCATTTCTCCGTGTCTTTGTCATGATGAGGGTGACAAAATTACTACCGTAATCAGAATGATGGGAAGTTTGAGCGTGCTCATTATGTGACGGTGCTCTGTTTTTTGGCGGCATGAATCTTGTGAAAGCGGGGGAAAATCCATAAATTAGCCGCGACATTGTATAAACCGCGAGGTTCAAAGTGTGGGAATAAAGTAGCGGCTTATAGTCCGGAAATTACGGCACATGTTTAGACTCCTCGTAGTACTCTCTTTTTGTGCTTGGTTTCCCTCTGTGAGTGAACCTTATCATTCTACGGGCTGTTGATGTGACGGTGAGTGGTTGCACAGCAGTAGTCTGATGGAGATCACCAGCCGAGTGTGCCAGCGCCTGTAACGCTGGAAAGATTGGGAGGCGCAAACGTCTTCTGCTATGAGATTAAGAGACTGTCTGGCCGGTCGAGCTGTAATCTGTAATCGGCTGTAATCGCAATATATATTATAACGATAATCCAATGGTTTACTGTGGGATGGAGCCGTGGGGACAGTATGCTAGGCTAGTTTACACAGTGTCCTCCAGAGACTCTCTGCCACTCTGCTAAATGCCGGTAGTTAGTGAGCAGCCGAGCAGTCACGACAGTCATGCTGTTTAGCCTCAATAATTCATACCAGGGATTCACTCAGCGCCCCAGGAGCCACAGAGCAGTGGTCTCAGTATGTCTAGAGCAGACCTATCATAGCATCAGAACATTAGCTAGGTGGACTCTCCTAACATGTGGAGCTGCGGTTGTGCTAGATTACTTCTATGACTTCTATGATGCATTTTACTGTATCCCCGGGTCTTTCTGAAGGCTAATGGAGTAGGCTAATGATGCATTTTACTGTATCCCCGGGTCTTTCTGAAGGCTAATGGAGTAGGATAATGATGCCTTTTACTGTATCCCCAGGTCTCCCTGAAGGCTAATAGAGTAGGATAATGATGCATTTTACTGTATCCCCGGGTATTTCTAAAGGCTAATGGAGTAGGATAATGATGCCTTTTACTGTATCCCCGGGTCTCTCTAAAGGCTAATGGAGTAGGATAATGATGCCTTTTACTGTATCCCCAGGTCTCCCTGAAGGCTAATGGAGTAGGATAATGATGCATTTTACTGTATCCCTGGGTCTTTCTAAAGGCTAATGGAGTAGGATAATGATGCCTTTTACTGTATCCCCGGGTCTCTCTAAAGGCTAATGGAGTAGGATAATGATTCATTTTACTGTATCCTCGGGTCTTTCTGAAGGCTAATGGAGTAGGATAATGATGCATTTTACTGTATCCCCGGGTCTTTCTGAAGGCTAATGGAGTAGGATAATGATGCATTTTACTGTATCCCCAGGTCTCCCTGAAGGCTAATGGAGTAGGATAATGATGCATTTTACTGTATCCCGGGTCTTTCTAAAGGCTAATGGAGTAGGATAATGATGCCTTTTACTGTATCCCCAGGTCTCTCTAAAGGCTAATGGAGTAGGATAATGATGCTTTTTACTGTATCCCCGGGTCTCTCTAAAGGCTAATGGAGTAGGATAATGATGCATTTCACTGTATCCCCGGGTCTTTCTGAAGGCTAATGGAGTAGGATAATGATGCATTTTACTGTATCCCGGGTCTTTCTGAAGGCTAATGGAGTAGGATAATGATGCATTTTACTGTATCCCCAGGTCTCCCTGAAGGCTAATGGAGTAGGATAATGATGCATTTTACTGTATCCCCGGGTCTTTCTAAAGGCTAATGGAGTAGGATAATGATGCCTTTTACTGTATCCCCAGGTCTCTCTAAAGGCTAATGGAGTAGGATAATGATGCCTTTTACTGTATCCCCGGGTCTCTCTGAAGGCTAATGGAGTAGGATAATGATGCCTTTTACTGTATCCCCAGGTCTCTCTGAAGGCTAATGGAGTAGGATAATGATGCCTTTACTGTATCCCCGGGTCTCTCTAAAGGCTAATGGAGTAGGATAATGATGCATTTTACTGTATCCCCAGGTCTCTCTAAAGGCCAATGGAGTAGGATAATGATGCATTTTACTGTATCCCCGGGTCTCTCTGAAGGCTAATTGAGTAGGATAATGATGCATTTTACTGTATCCCCAGGTCTCCCTGAAGGCTAATGGAGTAGGATAATGATGCATTTTACTGTATCCCCAGGTCTCTCTAAAGGCTAATGGAGTAGGATAATGATGCATTTTACTGTATCCCCGGGTCTCTCTGAAGGCTAATTGAGTAGGATAATGATGCATTTTACTGTATCCCCAGGTCTCCCTGAAGGCTAATGGAGTAGGATAATGATGCATTTTACTGTATCCCCGGGTCTTTCTAAAGGCTAATAGAGTAGGATAATGATGCCTTTTACTGTATACCCGGGTCTCTCTAAAGGCTAATAGAGTAGGATAATGATGCATTTTACTGTATCCCCGGATCTTTCTGAAGGCTAATGGAGTAGGATAATGATGCATTTTACTGTATCCCCGGATCTTTCTGAAGGCTAATGGAGTAGGATAATGATGCATTTTACTGTATCCCCGGGTCTTTCTGAAGGCTAATGGAGTAGGATAATGATGCATGTTACTGTATCCCCAGGTCTCCCTGAAGGCTAATGGAGTAGGATAATGATGCATTTTACTGTATCCCCGGGTCTTTCTAAAGGCTAATGGAGTAGGATAATGATGCCTTTTACTGTATCCCCAGGTCTCCCTGAAGGCTAATGGAGTAGGATAATGATGCCTTTTACTGTATCCCCGGGTCTCTCTAAAGGCTAATGGAGTAGGATAATGATGCATTTTACTGTATCCTCGGGTCTTTCTAAAGGCTAATGGAGTAGGATAATGATGCATTTTACTGTATCCCCGGGTCTTTCTGAAGGCTAATGGAGTAGGATAATGATGCATTTTACTGTCAACCTGATCACCCTCGTCCTTTATCGTCATCATCCTCATTGTCAGTAGGGTGGACACAATTGTCATTGATATGCATGGCGTCTCGGTGGCATGTACACGTGGAATTCTCCCCAACGGAAGTGTAGACTAGAGCCTTTACAGCAGTGAGAGGGCTTGGCAGCCAGGAATTGGAAAACGGTTCCTAAATGGAGTCTGTTGGAGCCACCCATCCCCCTGGAAGCTGGAGCTCAGGCATCATTGAGGAGCAGACAGACGGGGGTCCCTGCCCGTTTCCTTGGCGTGATGTAACGTCTCCTCCCCTCATTACGGGGACTCCTCCACCTTTGATCTGAGCACTGAGTCTCAGACTCTGCAGACTTATCCACAGGGGAGTCTTCCAGTCAGATCAGCAATCTCCCTGTGGCTGAAGCAGGATACCATGAAGGCTGCTGGATCTCGTACTGTGTCATATTAATATCCCCTCAACAGCAGGACTACATTATTCCTCGTTTGAAAGGGGTTCTGTAAATGAAACAGGCTCTGCCGGGAATGAAGTGATACATAGTCTGGGGAGACTGACAGGTAGGTGGAGCAGGAGGCCTCCCTCCCAGCTGGTTCCCTGTACAGGGAGAGGGAAACAGGAGGCCTCCCTCCCAGCTGGTTCTCTGTACAAGGAGAGGGAAACAGGAGGCCTCCCTCCCAGCTGGTTCCCTGTACAGGGAGAGGGAAACAGGAGGCCTCCCTCCCAGCTGGTTCTCTGTACAAGGAGAGGGAAACAGGAGGCCTCCGTCCCCAGCTGGTTCTCTGTACAGGGAGAGGGAAACAGGAGGCCTCCCTCCCAGCTGGTTCCCTGTACAGGGAGAGGGAAACAGGAGGCCTCCCTCCCAGCTGGTTCTCTGTACAAGGAGAGGGAAACAGGAGGCCTTCCCCCCCAGCTGGTTCTCTGTACAGGGAGAGGGAAACAGGAGGCCTCCCCCCTAGCTGGTTCTCTGTACAGGGAGAGGGAAACAGGAGGCCTTCCCCCCCAGCTGGTTCTCTGTACAGGGAGAGGGAAACAGGAGGCCTCCCCCCTAGCTGGTTCTCTGTACAGGGAGAGGGAAACAGGAGGCCTCCCCCCTAGCTGGTTCTCTGTACAGGGAGAGGGAAACAGGAGACCTCCCCCCTAGCTGGTTCTCTGTACAGGGAGAGGGAAACAGGAGGCCTCCCCCCTAGCTGGTTCTCTGTACAGGGAGAGGGAAACAGGAGGCCTCCCCCCTAGCTGGTTCTCTGTACAGGGAGAGGGAAACAGGAGGCCTCCCCCCTAGCTGGTTCTCTGTACAGGGAGAGGGAAACAGGAGACCTTCCCCCCCAGCTGGTTCTCTGTACAGGGAGAGGGAAACAGGAGGCCTCCCCCCTAGCTGGTTCTCTGTACAGGGAGAGGGAAACAGGAGGCCTCCCTCCCAGCTCCGTGTAATGTTGCTGCCTTCCAGGGGAAATGGATCATATTGTGGCCCATTAATAGAATAGAACTTACTGCTACTTAGCGTTATGAAACATTTCAGCTGATATTATGCTGCCAGATTGGGCATTTGCCAGCTGGGAAAGGCTCTACGGTCATTAAAAGGGATGATTTGAGGAAAAGAAAGAGAGTCTGCATGTTTGGAGTACAACCACAGAGGAAGATACAGTAAAAGCGAGGACAAGTTATAAACCAATGAGGGTAGGACCATGAAAAATAAATGAGTAGTGAATGATTCTGTTCTATGTCAACCTTGTCAGTGGATTTTCTCTACCTTTGGGTTCCTTACCTTGAGACCACAGTCCTCAGAGTCGGAGAACCCTGTAATCTTACGCATTGGCTTGTCCTCTCGACACGTGTGACCTGGGAACTCAGTGTCCTCTGCCACTGTTGTTTAAGTCTCTCCCTGAACGCCATCTGCCCCGGAGGCAGAGTTTTTCAATGACACTCAACACCCCTGGCTAATTGTGCTGTTCACTTCCCCTCCCCTTGATGACCTCACTTCCTCCTTTCTTCCTCTCTGACACATCAACCCTTCTGTCTTCTAATCTTCCTGCTCGTCTCTTTTATGTCTGGAATGAATAGGAACAGAATTGGCAGAATTATTTTCCAAAAAGCTTGGAAGCCCTAGAGGTTGTTTTTTTTTCTTCTAGGAAAGGGGCTTGGCGGGAGGGGTGAAATGAGGCTGGGATTATGCAAATTAAACAAAGACATAAACCCTGGCTTAATTTGATCAAAATGAGGTGATCATCTCTTCCATTTGAGCTGCTTAGGAATGAGAGAGGGGAGGGGGGAGGGGCGTCCGGGTGTGACTTGGGGGTGTTTGTGTACTGTGTGTGTGGGGTGGCTCCGGCGGGTCAGAGGAGACAAGGTATGTCACAGCAGGGAGAGTGAGTGACATGGTTTGCTTGTGTGTGTGTGTGTGTGTGTGTGTGTGTGTGTGTGTGTGTGTGTGTGTGTGTGTGTGTGTGTGTGTGTGTGTGTGTGTGTGTGTGTGCGTGTGCGTGTGCGTGTGCGTGTGTGTGTGTTTCTGCAAGAGAGCGAGTTGTATGTATGTATGAACGTGGGGTGGCGAGAGAAGGGCAGTTCACCTTGCTGCTCTTCCTCTTTTGGGAGATAATCGAACAAGGGGCGGCAGGTAGCCTAGTGGTTAGAGTGTAGGGACGGCAGGTAGCCTAGTGGTTAGAGTGTAGAGGCGGAAGGTAGCCTAGTGGTTAGAGTGTAGAGGCGGCAGGTAGCCTAGTGGTTAGAGTGTAGGGACGGCAGGTAGCCTAGTGGTTAGAGTGTAGAGGCGCAGGTAGCCTAGTGGTTAGAGTGTAGAGGCGGCAGGTAGCCTAGTGGTTAGAGTGTAGAGGAGGCAGGTAGCCTAGTGGTTAGAGTGTAGGGGCGGCAGGTAGCCTAGAGTTTAGAGTGTAGAGGCGGCAGGTAGCCTAGTGGTTAGAGTGTAGGGGCGGCAGGTAGCCTAGTGGTTAGAGTGTAGGGGCGGCAGGTAGCCTAGTGGTTAGAGTGTAGAGGCGGCAGGTAGCCTAGTGGTTAGAGTGTAGGGGCGGCAGGTAGCCTAGTGGTTAGAGTGTAGAGGCGGCAGGTAGCCTAGTGGTTAGAGTGTAGGGCGGCAGGTAGCCTAGTGGTTAGAGTGTAGGGACGGCAGGTAGCCTAGTGGTTAGAGTGTAGGGACGGCAGGTAGCCTAGTGGTTAGAGTGTAGGGACGGCAGGTAGCCTAGTGGTTAGAGTGTAGGGACGGCAGGTAGCCTAGTGGTTAGAGTGTAGGGACGGCAGGTAGCCTAGTGGTTAGAGTGTAGAGGCGGCAGGTAGCCTAGTGGTTAGAGTGTAGGGATGGCAGGTAGCCTAGTGGTTAGAGTGTAGGGACGGCAGGTAGCCTAGTGGTTAGAGTGTAGAGGCGGCAGGTAGCCTAGTGGTTAGAGTGTAGGGACGGCAGGTAGCCTAGTGGTTAGAGTGTAGAGGCGGCAGGTAGCCTAGTGGTTAGAGTGTAGAGGCGGCAGGTAGCCTAGTGGTTAGAGTGTAGAGGCGGCAGGTAGCCTAGTGGTTAGAGTGTAGAGGCGGCAGGTAGCCTAGTGGTTAGAGTGTAGGGACGGCAGGTAGCCTAGTGGTTAGAGTGTAGGGACGGCAGGTAGCCTAGTGGTTAGAGTGTAGAGGCGGCAGGTAGCCTAGTGGTTAGAGTGTAGAGGCGGCAGGTAGCCTAGTGTTTAGAGTGTAGAGGCGGCAGGTAGCCTAGTGATTAGAGTGTAGAGGCGGCAGGTAGCCTAGTGGTTAGAGTGTAGAGGCGGCAGGTAGCCTAGTGGTTAGAGTGTAGAGGCGGCAGGTAGCCTAGTGGTTAGAGTGTAGAGGCGGCAGGTAGCCTAGTGGTTAGAGTGTAGAGGCGGCAGGTAGCCTAGTGGTTAGAGTGTAGAGGCGGCAGGTAGCCTAGTGGTTAGAGTGTAGAGGCGGCAGGTAGCCTAGTGGTTAGAGTGTAGAGGAGGCAGGTAGCCTAGTGGTTAGAGTGTAGAGGCGGCAGGTAGCCTAGTGGTTAGAGTGTAGAGGCGGCAGGTAGCCTAGTGGTTAGAGTGTAGAGGCGGCAGGTAGCCTAGTGGTTAGTGTGTAGAGGTGGCAGGTAGCCTAGTGGTTAGAGTGTAGAGGCGGCAGGTAGCCTAGTGGTTAGAGTGTAGAGGCGGCAGGTAGCCTAGTGGTTAGAGTGTAGAGGCGGCAGGTAGCCTAGTGGTTAGAGTGTTGGAAAGTCACGGGATCGAATCCCCGAGCTGACGAGGTACAAAATCTGTCGTTCTGCCCCTGAACAAGGCAGTTAACCCACTGTTCCTAGGCCGTCATTGAAAATACCAATTTGTTCTTAACTGACTATTTAAATCAAGGTTAAATAGAAATTCCTTTGCACTGTATTATCCCCACTGCCCTTTGTATGGTGCTGCTGTGGCACAGGGAGGGAGCCCTTAGCCGATGGATGTCCCCTGCATCTCTCCCTGAGAGAGTGTCTGACTGTCTGGGGAAATGGAAATGAAGGAACGATTGGAGGAAAATTGACGTTGAGAATTTTTGATTGTAAAAAGAAAGACGGAGGCTGTTATGAAAAACAGACAGAGAGGTGGGCAAAGGGTGGAGGAGGTGTGGCTGGCTGCTCCTCTTTCTCATTTAGGTCACTTGCACAGTGCAATGCATGTAGGGAAAGCAGCCCAGGCAGCTGAGGAAGGCTTACACGACACATGATACAGTATTAGCCGGAGCCAGCTGCCACACCACCTTACAGGCCTCTAGTCCTTACTGTACTCTACCGTAAAGAGTCATAAAGAGCTCAGCCCAAGCTGCCAGTCCACCCAGGCAGAAGGCTTAGTGGGACTGGCTGACTCTTGTCCTTAGGTGAAATCAGGACCTGCTTACCTGGGTGGAAGAGTCGAGCACTGCCATTTACACTGTTGCTGGGCAAGTATGCCTCCAGTGCAGATTTGCTCAGCCATAATAGTAACTCCGATGTAAATGTATTGTAGGAGGTAGTTGTCCTCCGTCCTTCTACTGAATCTGTGTGATCCGATGGAAGAGCGCTGTGCATAAGGAGTGCCCTCTAGGTAGGTGCTGTCATAACGCTCTTTGAAGGGCTGTCTCTGCTGTCTCGATGCACCGCTACGCAGGAAAGCCACAGTTTCAGACGCAGGGTTCTCTCTCACATGCGCGAGCCTAATTTATTCACCGGAAAAACATCTGCATAAATATACCTAAGAGTACGTTGGATCTCATGACGCGTGTCATGATTTTTTTTTTTTAGCAGCGCAGGTGGGAAGAAGACACAGACGTCTAGCAGAAATTCAGATTAGTATTCCGGCTAGACGGCGTTCATTTTAGACTCAACTCATTCACGTGCTTAGCCAAAGTCCCCTTCTTTTCGAGGGGGGGGGGGGGCACATCTTACATTCCTTTATGAGATCTCCAGGGATGTGCCTGCCATACAGTAGGCTATACATGATCCTGTCTCAGTGACAGCACCGGCTTTGCCTTCACCGTGTGCTGTCTGGGAGAAATGTCGTGAGTATAACGAGTAGCCCTGTCAACCATGGAGAATGGAGATGCCTGCGCACATACACCCACCCACACAGGCAGATCTGGGAGAGTTGTGGGCCGACTCTGTGGAAGCAGAAGCACCACTGATTTTCTAAGTGACGAAAAGCTTTGTTTTTTTGTCATATTTCAGTATTTGGATAGAGTTATGTTACATTACCTGTGTTACAAAACCAGCTAGCTAATCTACTGGTATTGCTACACTCGCTAAGTCTAGGGGCCCTAGGCCTAAACGGTCTGTGACCTGATTTAAGGTGTGCACTTATGTGAGACGTCAGAGTATGCAGACCGCGTTGTATGCATTGTGGCCCCCAGGAGACTGAGGGAAAAAGTCCTCGTCGCAGCGTTACTTTGTTTGAGTGGTTGTAGGCAAGTTAGTCATTTCCACTTTACAATGTCGGACTTGATTTGCCTTTAACAAAAACTGTAGCAACCCCTACAAAAAAATCCATTAATTATAATACACATAATAATTCACATTTCCTGTTGCTGCAGGATTATTTTCCTGCTGTAGCAAACTGGCTCAAATTAAGATTCTACATCTGTAAAAAAAAAAAATGTATATAGTTTCTACCCGTCGTCAGATCCCCTGGTAACACTGCTCTGCTGTTTGCCCTGTCCTCTGGTGTGTCATTGCTGCTCTGTCCCCTAGCTATCTCTCATCATCAGCCTCACATTACTGACTAGGTTTGTCTCCCAGCTGTTGCTCCTGTTTGCAGATTCCATCTGTCTTTTCTCTGCATCGCTTCCTCTCTCAGGGACAGGGATCATCAGTTTATCCACTGACTGTCCTGCCTCTCCTCTCCCCTACCTGTAAACATTACACACTCCTCTCCACCTCAGGGTCATGTGAATAGTAATACCTCATTTTCAGTCCCTTTTATTTACCTAGTCTCTATGTATATAAAATGTTTATCCCCGAGTCTCTGAACTGCAGGGCGGTATAGGCGTTATCCTGTCAGTGGCTCCCCAGGAATACCCCTGATTTACCCCCCTCCCATGTGCATTTTAGCAGAAGGACTATGGTCTCATGAGTCTTCTCAAGTACCCCCTGTGGATAGGCCAAGTAACCCCAGGGGTCCTAGTACCCCTGGTTGTGAACCACTGGTCTATAGAGAAGACTATACTGTAGCTGGCCTGGAATAACCAAACCGCTGAGCCACAGTGACAGGTCCCTTTACACTCTCCTCTTACAGAACACTGCCTACAGGTCACAGTTGATCCACAGGTCTTCATGAACACTGTTCATAAAACTAGGACAAATGGGAGATCATTACTACTTCTAGGATCTATGATAATTCCATCAGCTGATGTTAAAGGCCTAGTGCATTAAAACACTTGATTTTCCTTTGTTTTATATATATTTCCACACTTGAAATAATATAGAATACTGTGAAATTGTGAAAAGTATGATAACTCTCCTTTTAGTATAAGAGCTGTTTGAAAAAGCTGCCTGATTTTTCAGCCTGTTTTGGTGGGATGGAGTTTTGGCCTGCCTTGTGACATCACCAGGTGACCAATTATGGAGTTTTAGCCTGCTTTGTGACATCACCAGGCGACCAATTATTGAGTTTTAGCCTGCCTTGTGACATCATCAATTATTGACTAATTGATCGCTTGGTGATGTCACAAGGCAGGCCAAAACTCCAGAAAGGGAGTTCCAAACCTCTGCCAATAACCGCTACAGTAGTTTTCAGTTCACCCTTCCCCAGTCAGACCACTCCCAGACAGTTCTAGCAAAATTCTTTCTAGAGAAGTTTCACTGTGCTAATCAAATGTATTCCCCCTTTTTGACAATTTTCACTAAAAACAATCACAGTAGTTAGGTTTTCATCCAATTGGCGACAGATTTCCAATGCGAATAAGTCCAAAATATGCATAAAGAAAATATGCGCATTGTCCCACAATTGGTGTGTTTCCACCAAACTGACATTGCAATTAAAAATCATAGTGCTCACAAAATGTACTTTTTCGCTTCAGTTTTCATGAACCGAATAAAAATTGAACGTTCAATTTGTTTCCATCGCATTTTCAACTCTACCGATAGTTGTGTCACTAAAACTGTTGTGTTAAATAGAAAATGTGTCTAATCTGGTCTAGTCACGTGCTCTCTAGCCAACAGCTCACAGATGCAGTGCAGGTAGGCTCTGCGGTAGGCTAGTCTACATGATGAGATTATGGATAACAGCGAGAATATTTTCATTTGTCCGAACGGTCAGTCAAGCATCGATCATCATGTCACTTGAATAAGACCCTCGACATTTATTGGAAAGGAGCATCAAGCTCATCACCTTGCACTTTCACCACCCTGTGGAGTTCACCATCATTTATTTAGTCTGTATCTTAATTCAAACTGCATGGTTTCCCGAGTCGTAGTGATTTAAAAAAAATACGGTATGACTTTACTCGCATAAGAAATGTGGATGGAAACGTGGGCACTAAGGTACTTCATTGTAATAGGACAGGACTAAAAACAAAGAAAATATAACTCATGTAAAATATACTGTGTCTGTAAAATGTACATAGTATGTATAAGCTGGAAGTAGAAGCCTAAGTGTTGTTGTTCATTAGTTTACTCCAGTTAGGGGAAGGGTGGTAGGGTTAAAGGAAGATATATTTTAAAAAGATGTGTATATATATATACAGTACCAGTCAAAAGTTTGGACACAAGGGTTTTTCTTTATTTTTACTATTTTCTACATTGTAGAATAATAGTGAAGACATCAAAACTATGAAATAGCACATATGGAATCATGTAATAACCAAAAAAGTGTTAAACAAATCAAAATATATTTTAGATTTTAGATTCTTCAAAGTAGCAACCCTTTGCCTCGATGACAGCTTTGCATACACTTGGCATTCTGTCAACCAGCTTCATGAGGTAGTCACCTGGAATGCATTTCAATGAACAGGTGCGCCTTGTTGGAAGTTAATTTGTGGAATTTCTTTCCTTCTTAATGCATTTGAGCCAATCAGTTGTGTTGTGACAAGGCAGGGGTGGTATAGAAAATATAGCCCTTTTTGGTAACAGACCAAGTCCATATTATGGCAACAACAGCTCAAATAAGCAAAGAGAAACAACAGTCCCATCGTTTCTTTAAGTTTTAAGACATGAAGGTCAGTCAATTCTTCAAAATTTCAAGAACTTTGAACGTTCTTTCAAGTGCAGTCGCAAAAACCATCAAGCGCTATGATGAAACTGGCTCTCGTGAGGACCACCGCAGGAAAGGATGGGGCTGCGAGAAATGATTGGGGGAAAAGATGGGGTACCCACAAATTCTGGCAGAAAGAAATGCGGTCCCCGCAGAAACGTTTGAATACCACTGGTGTAGGTGTCCCTAGAGTGCTGATAGTTCAGTGTGAGTGGTGTAGTAGGAAGTCCAGAATATGAGTATGGACTTATTGTGTTTAAAAGAGGCCACAGGATGAAGACACCCAGCACTTTAGCTTCAGGTATAATAAAACCCTCTTCACATCGCTGTATTAAACTAGGGTGAAGGAGTACTCATGAAGTGGTATGGAATTGCAGTATTGTATGTATGTGAGAGAGAGAGAGAGAGAGAGAGAGAGAGAGAGAGAGAGAGAGAGAGAGAGAGAGAGAGAGAGAGAGAGAGAGAGAGAGAGAGAGAGAGAGAGAGAGAGAGAGAGAGAGAGAGAGAGAGAGAGAGAGAGAGAGAGAGAGAGAGAGAGAGAGAGAGAGAGAGATAAAACTAGAGGGAGTGAAAGAGCACATCCGGGTCCTTTAGTTTGATTGCTCCGTGTTCTGGATTGCTATATTCCATCACTGGCTGGCATATCTCTGACGGAGCAGTCTCCTCCTGCTGTTTGATGATTGGGCAAGAGTTCAGTGCATGGGTCAGCACACTTTGGATTAGGTTAATGGAGATGCTCTAGCAATTATTGACTGGGAGGAAGCACAGGTCACTGGCCCATTTATACATGTATGGGAAAATAACTGCTAGTTTGTCGACACACTATCAGATTCAGTCGAGCTAGATTGCCCTATTTGAGAATGAGGCGGTTTTCCATCCTCTTCACAAGTTTATGTTGTGTCCATGCCTTTAGTATCAGATATAGTAGCATAGTATGCGTAGTTTACATAAGGATGTGTCAGTATATTCTCCAAATACAAAAGTCATGAATATGATCTGCCGTTATGTGATATCTGAGCTGATTATCCTACAGGTCATAACAGCCCACCTTTTCCCAATAGTATTGATGTCTCACATTGAAGCCAATCTTTCCTCAGGGAGTTGGAAACCAATGGGGACCTACTGAGGTTTTGAGATGTCCAACAAGGCGAATACTTTGTGTTCCTCACAGTGCTTTATGCTTCTCTCTGTCCTCTCCTCAGGAGAGAGCTACGTCTGTGCGTCCGAGAACATCTACAAGAAGGTCGACTACACGAAGAACGTCAACCCCAACTGGTCTGTGAACGTGAAGGCCTCGGCCAGCCAGAAGAACCTGCAGAGCCTAGCCAGTAAGCAGGCCAGCGAAGCCCGGGAGGGCAAGGAGTTTGTTCGGCCCAAGCTGGTGACGGTGATGCGGAGTGGCGTGAAGCCGAGGAAGGCCGTCCGCGTGCTGCTCAACAAGAAGACCGCGCACTCCTTCGAACAGGTGCTCACCGACATCACAGAGGCCATCAAGCTGGAGAGCGGCGTGGTCAAGAGGATCTACACCCTGGACGGAAAGCAGGTAGGTCACGCTCTTACACACCTCACCTCATTACCCAGCCCACTGGGCACAAACTGGTTATATCACCGTTGTTTCAGCGTATTGTGATGTGGAATCTGTTGTTTTCAGGATAACATTTCAACCACAGAATAATGTCATCACGGTAACCAATTTTCAACTTAGACAAACCTTGTATGAAACATGTTGCATTTGTACCTTTGAAACAACATCGGACCTTCAACATAATATCCACGATAAGACAAAAGCAATAGTCTGGGCAGCACCTCCTACTGGAGAGTTGATTCCATCTCCAGCTATTTCGTCCATGGCCACATGTCTTCTTATATAATTATAGAAAGTGTGGATGTTATATAGATTCCAGTTCCGGTTCCGGTTCCGGTTGGAGCGAGTGGTCGCATCTGCACGTCGCTCCAACGGGTAGTATAACTTTTTCATTATATTTCATTATATCACAACGGTTTGATTTGTCTTATCTTAGCAATTTCTTCTCAGCTAGCTACATAGCCGTCTTTGTATCAAAGATAATTGCGTAATTATCGTATTTCGCCGTCCTAACGTAGTCTTCACTAGCCAGCTAGCTAACGTCCACTGATTAGCTGCACTGGAGAAACTGTTACACTCAACTGAACGACTTGATCAGTGTAGTGTTAGCTAGCTACATAGCTGTCTTTGCTGTCTTCGTATCATCGTATCATCGTATCCAAGATAATTGTGTTGTTTAGGTTTAGAGTGTGTAGTCTTAGAGTGATTATCTTAATTTACCGAGGTTAGCTAGCCAGCTATTTGTCGTCTTAACGTAGGTGACTCTGCTAGCTAGCCAACAGCTAGCCAACGCTAGCCAACGTCTTCTGTATAGAACTCAACTACCCGGTCGCATTCACAGGTTGTATCACATTTTCACTTCATTTTCATTACAGTACAACGGTTTGATTTGTTTGATCGTAGCTAGCTACTTAGCTAGCTACATAGCCGTCTTTGTATCAAAGATAATTGTGTAGTCTAGAGCGATTTTCTAGGTTCGCTAGCCATCTATTGTCGTTCTTTTAACGCAACGTAACGTAAACAACACTGCTAGCTAGCCTGCTAGCCCCGAATAGCAACACTGCAGAAACCATTACACTCAACGGAACGACTTGATTAGTGTAGTGTCAACAACGCACCCACTGCCAGCTGGCCTACTTCAGCAGTACTGTATCATTTAATCATTTTAGTCAATAAGATTCTTGCTACGTAGCTTAACTTTCTGAACATTCGAGACGTGTAGTCCACTTGTCATTCCAATCTCCTTTGCATTAGCGTAGCCTCTTCTGTAGCCTGTCAACTATGTGTCGGTTTATCCCTGTTCTCTCCTCTCTGCACAGACCATACAAACGCTCCTCACCGCGTGGCCGCGGCCACCCTACTCTGGTGGTCCCAGCGCGCACGACCCACGTGGAGTTCCAGGTCTCCGGTAGCCTCTGGAACTGCCAATCTGCGGTCAACAAGGCAGAGTTCATCTCAGCCCATGCCTCCCTCCAGTCCCTCGACTTCTTGGCCCTGACGGAAACATGGATCACCACAGACAACACTGCTACTCCTACTGCTCTCTCTTCGTCCGCCCACGTGTTCTCGCACACCCCGAGAGCGTCTGGTCAGCGGGGTGGTGGCACCGGGATCCTCATCTCTCCCAAGTGGTCATTCTCTCTTTCTCCCCTTACCCATCTGTCTATCGCCTCCTTTGAATTCCATGCTGTCACAGTTACTAGCCCTTTCAAGCTTAACATCCTTATCATTTATCGCCCTCCAGGTTCCTCGGAGAGTTCATCAATGAGCTTGATGCCTTGATAAGCTCCTTTCCTGAGGACGGCTCACCTCTCACAGTTCTGGGCGACTTTAACCTCCCCACGTCTACCTTTGACTCTTTCCTCTCTGCCTCCTTCTTTCCACTCCTCTCCTCTTTTGACCTCACCCTCTCACCTTCCCCCCTACTCACAAGGCAGGCAATACGCTCGACCTCATCTTTACTAGATGCTGTTCTTCCACTAACCTCATTGCAACTCCCCTCCAAGTCTCCGACCACTGCCTTGTATCCTTTTCCCTCTCGCTCTCATCCAACACCTCCCACACTGCCCCTACTCGGATGGTATCGCGCCGTCCCAACCTTCGCTCTCTCTCCCCCGCTACTCTCTCCTCTTCCATCCTATCATCTCTTCCCTCCGCTCAAACCTTCTCCCACCTATCTCCTGATTCTGCCTCCTCAACCCTCCTCTCCTCCCTCTCTGCATCCCTTGACTCTCTATGTCCCCTATCCTCCAGGCCGGCTCGGTCCTCCCCTCCCGCTCCGTGGCTCGATGACTCATTGCGAGCTCACAGAACAGGGCTCCGGGCAGCCGAGCGGAAATGGAGGAAAACTCGCCTCCCTGCGGACCTGGCATCCTTTCACTCCCTCCTCTCTACATTTTCCTCCTCTGTCTCTGCTGCTAAAGCCACTTTCTACCACGCTAAATTCCAAGCTTCTGCTTCCAACCCTAGGAAGCTCTTTGCCACCTTCTCCTCCCTCCTGAATCCTCCGCCCCCTCCCCCCTCCTCCCTCTCTGCAGATGACTTCGTCAACCATTTTGAAAAGAAGGTCGACGACATCCGATCCTCGTTTGCTAAGTCAAACGACACCGCTGGTTCTGCTCACACTGCCCTACCCTGTGCTCTGACCTCTTTCTCCCTCTCTCTCCAGATGAAATCTCGCGTCTTGTGACGGCCGGCCGCCCAACAACCTGCCCGCTCGACCCTATCCCCTCCTCTCTTCTCCAGACCATTTCCGGAGACCTTCTCCCTTACCTCACCTCGCTCATCAACTCATCCCTGACCGTTGGCTACGTCCCTTCCGTCTTCAAGAGAGCGAGAGTTGCACCCCTTCTGAAAAAACCTACACTCGATCCCTCCGATGTCAACAATTACAGACCAGTATCCCTTCTTTCTTTTCTCTCCAAAACTCTTGAACGTGCCGTCCTTGGCCAGCTCTCCCGCTATCTCTCTCTGAATGACCTTCTTGATCCAAATCAGTCAGGTTTCAAGACTAGTCACTCAACTGAGACTGCTCTCCTCTGTATCACGGAGGCGCTCCGCACTGCTAAAGCTAACTCTCTCTCCTCTGCTCTCATCCTTCTAGATCTATCGGCTGCCTTCGATACTGTGAACCAACAGATCCTCCTCTCCACCCTCTCCGAGTTGGGCATCTCTGGCGCGGCCCACGCTTGGATTGCGTCCTACCTGACAGGTCGCTCCTACCAGGTGGCGTGGCGAGAATCTGTCTCCTCACCACGCGCTCTCACCACTGGTGTCCCCAGGGCTCTGTTCTTGGCCCTCTCCTATTCTCGCTATACACCAAGTCACTTGGCTCTGTCATAACCTCACATGGTCTCTCTTATCATTGCTATGCAGACGACACACAATTAATCTTCTCCTTTCCTCCTTCTGATGACCAGGTGGCGAATCGCATCTCTGCATGTCTGGCAGACATATCAGTGTGGATGACGGATCACCACCTCAAGCTGAACCTCGGCAAGACGGAGCTGCTCTTCCTCCCGGGAAGGACTGCCCGTTCCATGATCTCGCCATCACGGTTGACAACTCCATTGTGTCCTCCTCCCAGAGCGCCAAGAACCTTGGCGTGATCCTGGACAACACCCTGTCGTTCTCAACTAACATCAAGGCGGTGGCCCGTTCCTGTAGGTTCATGCTCTACAACATCCGCAGAGTACGACCCTGCCTCACACAGGAAGCGGCGCAGGTCCTAATCCAGGCACTTGTCATCTCCCGTCTGGATTACTGCAACTCGCTGTTGGCTGGGCTCCCTGCCTGTGCCATTAAACCCCTTCAACTCATCCAGAACGCCGCAGCCCGTCTGGTGTTCAACCTTCCCAAGTTCTCTCACGTCACCCCGCTCCTCCGTTCTCTCCACTGGCTTCCAGTTGAAGCTCGCATCCGCTACAAGACCATGGTGCTTGCCTACGGAGCTGTGAGGGGAACGGCACCTCAGTACCTCCAGGCTCTGATCAGGCCCTACACCCAAACAAGGGCACTGCGTTCATCCACCTCTGGCCTGCTCGCCTCCCTACCACTGAGGAAGTACAGCTCCCGCTCAGCCCAGTCAAAACTGTTCGCTGCCCTGGCCCCCCCAATGGTGGAACAAACTCCCTCACGACGCCAGGACAGCGGAGTCAATCACCACCTTCCGGAGGCACCTGAAACCCCACCTCTTTAAGGAATACCTAGGATAGGTTAAGTAATCCCTCTCACCCCACCCCCCCTAAGTTTTAGATGCACTATTGTAAGTGACTGTCCCACTGGATGTCATAAGGTGATTGCACCAATTTGTAAGTCGCTCTGGATAAGAGCGTCTGCTAAATGACTTAAATGTAATGTAATGTAAATGTAGATAGAATAGATAGAATGATGTATTTTACCATTTGAAACACAATACAACCACACATATGGATAATGGATTTACAATCATCGAGGATGACACACACAAAAAAACGTGTGAAAACGTATTTCTGTCGTGATCCTCTTAAATAAATGGTTAAAATACGAACATAAACATATTATTCCGAGGCTACACAGGAGACCTACTCGCCTACACATATAACACATGATAAAACGACGTTCGCGGTTAGTATTTGGTCATGTAAAGCGTGCATGTTCAACATAGCGTGCATACGTTGTCACAGGTCTGTGGAGATCTTCACAATTGCTGTAACAATCTGTGCGGATTCTAAAACTGCATTGATCACTTGCACATGTGCTTTTCAACGTGATCTCAAATGCAATCCAGGTCATTTGGTTCTTCTATTAGATGAAGTACAGTGATAACACATTAAGTTGTTTTGTGAGTAAACAAAATATATGACATTGTATTCCCATTTGACCTTTGGTGTGCTTTGAAAGCTCAGTGAAACTAACACATTTTGATGACAACTAAAGAAAATAATCGTACATTCATTTTCCATTGAAAGCATAGTGATAACACATTGGGAATTCAACAAACTTTTGGCTGTCTTTTCGAGTGGGTGCAAATTGGTTGGAATCTCATTGATCAGTGTATCTACCAAACATTTCCCAAAAAGGGTCATTGGGAGGCCCATAGGGCGGCGCACAATTGACCCAGCATCGTCTGGTTTGGCTGGGGTAGGCTGTCATTGTAATTTCAAATATGTTCTTAACTGACTTCCAATACATATGGAAATAATCATGCAAATGTTTCCCTAGAAATACTGATGAGGTCTGTGGGTAGCAAACAGTGTTTCAAAATAGACATAACAAAAGCTGATTTGTTTGTTGCCTGTATCCCTGAAGCAATAATATTGCTACTGTGTACTGTAAGGTTTGTAACAAAACGCTAGGAGTCAGGAAGCAGGTGCAGAAAGGTTTAGTAAAGAAACGATACCGATGAACAAACATGAGAAGCATACAGAATGTGAGGGAAAACAATACTACCTAATGACTGATGTCAACTGAGGGATAAATAAAGGGGGAGTAATCACGGAGTAAATAATGACCAGGTGTGCGTAATGATGGGGAACAGATTGTGTAATAATTGTTGCCAGGACCGATGGTTAGTGGACCGCCGACGTCGATCACCGGAGGGAGGGAGTAGGAGTAGGCATGACAGTACCCCCCCCCCCTCCCCGAAGTGTGGGTCAAGACGCAGGACAACGTCGGCAAGGAGGACAGCCCCGAGGGCGAGGAGCAGGCCGGTACGGACAGCAGAGATGGAAATCCCGGATGATGTTTGGGTCCAGGATGTCTGCCACCGGGACACAAGAGCGCTCCTCAGGACCGTGCCCCTCCCAGTCCACCAGGTACTGGAGCCAACCCCCACAATGTCGGGAGTCGGGGAGGGACCTAACAGCATAGGAGGTGATTTGAGTGGGAAGGCAATAGCCAGGGGACCAGGAACCACCGGTCTGAAGAGGGAAACATGAATGGAGGGTGAGTTCCAGTACTTGGTGTGGAGTTTTAGGCAATAGGTTACCTCATTGATCCTTCAGAGGACCTTAAAGGGCCCCACAAACAGGTTCCTGGTGTAGAGCCAGACACAATCACCAGGATGGAATGGAGGATGGATCCTCACTGCTGTGGTGGTCCGCCTGATCCTTTTGATGACGGACAGCGTGCTGAAACCACTCAACCACTGCAGGGGCTTCGGTCTGGCTTGGAGTCTACGGAGCCAGGGCCTGCTGATATCCCAGGACGCACTGGAAGGGAGTCAGACCGGTGGAGGAGTGACGAAGTGAGTTCTGGGCATATTCCGCGCAGGGAAGAAACACGGCCCACTCCCCCTGCCGTTCCTGGCAGTGATTCCTTAGGAACCTCCCCAGCTTCTGGTTGGTCCTCTCCACCTGCCCATTGGACTGAGGCTGGTACCCGGATGTGATGCTGACCGTGGCCACTGGTTTCTCCATAAAGGTTTTCCAGACCTGCAATGTGAATTGGGGACCACGATCGGAAACGATGTCCTCCGGAAGGACATAGTGCCGGAGGACCTGCTGGAATAGTGCCTCAGCGACCTGGAGAGCGGTAGGTAGACCAGAGAGAGGGATAAAACGGCAGGATTTAGAGAATCTGTCAACAATCATAATAGTGGTAAAACCATCAGAAAGGGGGAGATCAGTTACAAAGTCTATGGACAGATATGACCAAGACCGCTGAGGCACGGGAAGAGGAAGTAGTTTCCCTGCTGGAGTGTGTAGGGGAGATTTTTATTGGGAACATACGTAACATGAGTTGATATTGTGGACAACGGCCTGCGCCAAGGTGGGCCACCAGTATTTATCGGAGAGGGATTGGATGGTGCGGGTGATACCTGGGTGTCCAGCGGTGAGGAATGTGTGTGTCCAGGTCAACAGCCAATCTCTCACCCCCATGGGGTTGTAGATGCGTTCTGGAGGGCAGGTAGCAGGAGCGGGTTCCCTCTCCAGAACCTGGTGGATGTCCACATCTACAGTACGTCTCAAAACACCGGGCCAACGATACGGGATGACAGATTGATGTGCTGAAGGACACTCACAGGACCCTCCACCGACGTGGAAGCGCAGGGTACAAGAAGCAGGTCCTCCGGCATCCTGGTCCCCAGGTGGTCATTCTCATCCTCGAGCAGGAGATGGTGGGGTTATGAGTTATGAAGTTGAATCCATGGGAGGCAGAGGATGACTTTGTGTACAGGTGCAGCGATGATAACGAAGGGAAGGCTTTCCTGGTGCACGGGTCCCACGGTGAGGATGAGTGGTGCTGAGATGTACGTTATTGTGCCGGAACCCAATGGTCACTTATCCAGGGATTGGACAGGAAAAGGAGAGGTGAGCGAGGGTCTGGTCGATTAAATTCCCTGCGGCACCAAAATCCACTAGAGCTGTAGAGACAACACCTGAGGGACAGCCTGCCAGTGAAATGGGAACCAGAAAGGGTTTGGTGGGAAACGATGATGATGGAATACTCACGGGGCCGCCCCTCTGCTCTAGTGGACCACAGGTTAGGACGAACCGGACACCTCTGAAGCTGGTGCCCCTCCTGGCCACAATAGGGAGCCCCAGCTGTCTCCAGCGATGCCGCTCTGCCGCTGAGAGGTGTGTGGCCCCACCTCCATGGGTTCAGGCATTGCCTCAGGACAGCCAAAGGAAGGAGGTGAGTGGCGAGGTGGGCACTGGCGCTCCCAAAGAAGGTTATCCAGAAAAATGGCCATTGTGATGAGTGCGTCCAAGAATAGGTTGGCATCTCGACACGCCAACTCTGTCTGGACATCTTCGCGCAGTTCTCTCCGGAATAGAGTGGGGAGCGCCGGCTCATTCCATCCGCTGGAGGCTGCCACAGTCCGAAAGGTGAGGGTGTACTCCGCAGCGGTCTGGGCACCCTACTGGAGTTGGAGAAGTCGCTCACCTCCCTCTCTGCCTTCTGGAGGATGGTCGAAGACCGCCCTGAACAGAGCCATGAACCTCTCATTGGAACCCAGCTCCTCCTCTCCTCTCTCCCAGATGGCCGTAGCCCACTCCCAACACCCGCCCGGTCAGCAGGGAAATGACTGTGGCACCCTTGAACCGCTTGGTGGTGGGGGCTCCCGTCTGATAGGTGAAATAGAGGTAGCACTGGAGTAGGAAGCCACGGCATTTTGATGGTCTACCGTCATGCTTCTCCGGAAGAGACAGTTGGGCATCGCTGATCTATGCGGACGGCTGGGTAGGCTGGGGGACTGGCTCACTGTGATGACCCGTGGTAGGAGGCCCTCTGTTAGGGGTATAGAGAGCCTCCCTGGTGGTGTCGAGGCAGTGGAGAACGCGGAGGACCTCCTCCATGGCCGTACCCAGTTGCGCCAGCTGGTGGTGATGTTGGTGGAGTAGATGACCCTGTTCGTCTGGAAGATGGTGTGATCCTCTGCTGCTTCCAGAGGGAGGTGACCTCCAGTATGTCAACAGATGTCAGACTAAGGTCACATTCAGCACTACTACCGCCAAGTAATTATACAAAAATCTAAAATGAACTTTGAATGAAAAACATACCTAAGAAGTCTCTTGTGTTTAGTTCTGTCACTGTCGATATTGAGAGTCATTCTGACAAAGACCTATAATGCAGTCCCAGAAGTATACTCATAGAAAATCTAGAACCTAAAAGGGTTATTCGGCTGGCCCCATAGGAAAACCCAGATAGAGTCCTTTTGGGTTCCATGTAAAACCCTTTCCACAGAGGGTTCTACATGGAACCCAAAAGAGTTTTACCTGGAACCTAAAAGGGAGAGCCAAAGAACCCTTTTTCTAAGAGTGTATTCTCTATTGAGGCTCTAGGGAACATGCGAACTGGAGTAAGAGAAGGATTAAAGCAAGGCCACAACATAGCAGGCCACTGTGGTCAGGACAAAGCCCTCATTCACCCCAACCACAGAGACTATTATCTTCATTCAGCATCAAAGGAAACAGAAGCAACCACTGCGATACATACGGAAATAATCATGCAATGTTTCCCTAGAAATGCTGATATGTTCTGTGGGTAGCAAACAGTGTTTTAAAATAGATACAACAAAAGCTCATTTGTTTGTTGCCTGTAGCCCTAAAGCTTTGGCATTGCTACTGTGTACTGTAAGGTTGGGGCGGTATCCTGCAACATGTACGCTGGGAGTCAGGAAGTAGGTGCAGAAGGTGAGTTTAGTAAAGAAACGATACCGATGAACATACATGAGAAGCGTACAGAATGTGGGGGAGAACAATACTACCTAATGACTGATGTCAACTGAGGGCTAAATAACGAGGGAGTGATCACGGAGTAAATAATGACCAGGTGGTTAGTAAACCGGCGATGTCGCCGGAGGGATGGAGCAGGAGTATTTGTGACAGTATTCCCCCTCCATGGTATATCCAGATTTTCATATCGTCATACCATTTCTG